>NC_069505.1:256701885-257026885 GCF_027579735.1 Bombina bombina
GATTGGATGAAGGCTAAGGTAAAGGATTGGCATTTGTGCTATGGTTAGAGATTGTTTATAAAGATTAGGGTTAGGGCCAGGGATAGAGATTAGGGCTATGAATTCCGGTTAGGTTTAGAGATCTGTATTACATACTGGTTTTAGGTACTAGGATTAATGTAGGGATTGATTTATGGTTAGGGTCAGAATTAGGAATAACATTTGGGGTTATGGTTTTGTTTAAATTTCAGAGTTAGGGTAGGGATTAGGTTTTTGGTTAAGCCTTGGGCTACGGAGTAGGGTTAGAGGTTTGGGTTAGGCCTTGGGTTGGGTTAGAAACAGGGGTTAGGCCTTAAGTTAGGGCGTGGGGTAAGGCCTTGTGTTAGGTCTAGGGTTTGAGTTAAGTTTGGGGTTAGGCCGTGGGTTAGGGATAAGGGTTAGAGGTTGGGGTTAGGTCTAGGGTTAGGGATTGGGGTAAGGCCTTGTGTTAGGGTTGGGTCTACGGTTTAAGTTAGGTTTTGAAGTTAGGCCTTGAGCTAGGGTTAGGGATTGGGTAAGGCCTTGTGTTAGGGTTAAGTCTAGGGTTTGAGTTAGGCTTTTGAGTAAGGCCTTGGGTTCGGGTTAGGAATTGGAGTAAGGCCTTGTGTTAGGGAGGGTCTAAGGTTTGATTTAGGTTTTGGAGTTAGACCTTGGGTTTGGGTTAGGAGTTGAGATTAGGTATTGGAATAGGGTCTGTGGTTAGGTCTAAGGTTTGATTTAAGTTTTGGGGTTAGGCCTTGGATTAGGAAGTAGGGTTAGAGGTTGGGGTAAAGTCTAGGCTTTGGGTTAGTAATTGGGCTTAGATTTTGTATTAGGGATTGGGGTTAGGCCTTAAATTAGGGTTAGGGATTGGGGTTAGGGCTGGTTATGTCTTGGGATGGAATAAGGTTAACCACTTAGATGCTATAAAGAGCTGCAATGCAATGCTGTACCCACTTTCTATAAATTTTACCAACTAATAATAAAAATAATATTTTGGAAACAATGTTTCAATTCCTCGAAGGAAGAAAAAAGAGTACCTTAGCCAGCACTGTTTTACATGTAACCAATTTAGGAAAAAATACATTCATGTAAAAAATATCCAGAGACAATCTTATATGCTAATATTGGGCTCGATTACAAGTGAGGCGCAATGGATTTTCTGCTAGTGCAATTGTGATTTAGCGATCCATTTTTCTCCGCTTATAGTACAAGTTGGGAGAAATCGAGATTACGCTAGCACAATACTCTTTTCCGCTTCAATCCATACCGCTATTTAAGAGCTCAGGTAAACTCTAATTTTTTTTTTTTTTAAGTAATGTTAGTTTTTTTTTTTAGGGTAAGCTTAGGTCTTAATTTAATTTTACAGGTAAGTTTTTTTTTTTTTTTTTTTTTTAAGTTAGGATAGTTTTCATTTAATTTATAGTTATTTTAGTTGGGGTTAAGTTAGGGGGTGTTAGGTTAGAGGGTTTAGATGTTAGTTTATTACTTTGCGTTGTGGGGGAATGGTGGTTTAGGGGTTAATAGTTTATTTAGATAGTTTGCATTGTGGTGGGATGGCAGTTTAGGGGTTAATAGTTTTTCTTAGTGTTTGCGTTATGGGGGGATGGCAGTTTTGGGGTTAACAGTTCTATTTAGTGTTTGCGATGTGGGGGTAAGGCAAATTAGGGGTTATTAGGCTAGGGGTTAGGTTTTTTTTCACTTTTTTATTGTTTTTGCGAGTAGGGTGTTAGGTATTTTTTCCACTTTTTTTCTCCATTGATTTCTATGGGGGAGCACATGATATACGAGCAGATCGCAAGAAGCATATAAAGCATTTCACTAGCACTGTTTTTGCTAGCACAGCACTTGTAATCTGCCTATTGTATTTATTAAATTAACTTCAATATAGTAAAACTATAATAAAATACCAATGTTTATACACTCTGAAAAAGAGATTCCTAAAAGTGTTCAAGTAAACACACCACTTGAATCAAATACTGATCACCTTGAATAAAACACCGCCTAGAGGTAACGAGCAAGCTTAACCCCTTCGCTACCACAAATTTCAGAGAAAAACACCCAAAATACCAGAGAATTTTTAGCAGTTTTGTTATCACTTCATATAAACAGAAATAAAGCCTTGTTTTTTTGATTTACCTGTCAAAAGTATATATATTTTTTTAAGTAAACAACCCAAGGTATTGATCTAGGCCCATTTTGATATATTTCATGCCACCATTTTGCCACGATAATATTAAAAAATCCAATTTTTTTGGAAATAGCAGACATACATGGCTTTGCCATTGGTTTTTGGTAATTGCACCACATGCAATGCTCTCTCCCCTCCCCCCACCCACAATCCCCAAGTTTGTTTTTCCTGTAGCATAGTGGTCCCCCCACCTCCCCCCTCCCCTCAATTGTTTTTTTTTTCAGTGCCCCAACCTAACCCAACCATTCCAAACTTTTTGTGAACCCCCTCCCTACCTCTTTCTTTAAAATAATTTTTCTGTAGTGTAGGGCCCCTCCCACTCAATACCCCTCCATGGAGATCGTTACAGGCAATGTCACAGACCGTGTCACTGTCTGTAACAATCTGGCAATTTGCCATCATAAGTCAGATGCTGGAAGCCCACGAACAGCAGCTCTCGGCTGTCACTTGACAACCGAGACTGCTTGGGTCTCCAGCGGCACGGACTTAGATCTAGGTTATGGGGTACAATGCTAAGTTCCCACGGGAATAGGGCCCTCAATAGGCAGGGTGTTTAAATGTGAGTGAACACATTAAGATGGCATGGTGTTTGTATGTGATTGCACACATTTAGCAGGCACGGAATGTGAGTGCACACATTAAGCAGGCAAAGGGTTTGAATGTGAGTGCACACATTTTTAGCAGGTATGGTGTTTGAATGTGAGTGCACACATTAAGCAGGCACAGTGTTTGAAAGTAAGTGCAGACATTAGGCAAGCACGGAATGTGAGTGCAGACATTAAGCAGGCACAGTTTTGAATGTGAGTGCAGACATTATGCAGGCACAGTGTTTGAATGTGAGTGCAGACTTTAAGCAGGCATGGTGTTTGAATGTGAGTGCAGACATTAAGCAGGCACAGTGTTTGAATGTGAGTGCAGACATTAAGCAGGCACAGTGTTTGAATGTGAGTGCAGACTTTAAGCAGGCATGATGTTTGAATGTGAGTGCAGACATTAAGCAGGCACAGTGTTTGAATGTGAGTGCAGACTTTAAGCAGGCATGGTGTTTGAATGTGAGTGCAGACATTAAGCAGGCATGGTGTTTGAATGTGAGTGCAGACATTAAGCAGGCACGGTGTTTGAATGTGAGTGCAGACATTAAGCAGGCATGGTGTTTGAATGTGAGCGCAGACATTAAGCAGGCACGGTGTTTGAATGTGAGTGCAGACTTTAAGCAGGCACAGTGTTTGAATGTGAGTGCAGACATTAAGCAGGCACGGTGTTTGAATGTGAGTGCAGACATTAAGCAGGCACGGTGTTTGAATGTGAGTGCATACATTAAGCAGGCACAGTGTTTGTATGTGAGTGCAGAAATTAAGCAGGCACAGTGTTTGTATGTGAGTGCAGACATTAAGCAGGCACAGTGTTTGAATGTGAGTGCAGACATTAAGCAGGCACGGTGTTTGAATGTGAGTGCAGACATTAAGCAGGCACGGTGTTTGAATGTGAGTGCACACATTAAGCAGGCACAGTGTTTGAATGTGAGTGCAGACATTAAGCAGGCACAGTGTTTGTATGTGAGTGCAGACATTAGGCAGGCACAGTGTTTGAATGTGAGTGCAGACATTAATCAGGCACAGTGTTTGTATGTGAGTGCAGACATTAGGCAGGCACAGTGTTTGAATGTGAATGCAGACATTAAGCAGGCACGGTGTTTGAATGTGAGTGCAGACATTAAGCAGGCACAGTGTTTGAATGTGAGTGCAGACATTAAGCAGGCACGGTGTTTGAATGTGAGTGCAGACATTAAGCAGGCACGGTGTTTGAATGTGAGTGCAGACATTAAGCTGGCACAGTGTTTGAATGTGAGTGCAGACATTAAGCAGGCATGGTGTTTGAATGTGAGTGCAGACATTAAGCTGGCACAGTGTTTGAATATGAGTGCAGACATTAAGCTGGCACAGTGTTTGAATGTGAGTGCAGACATTAAGCAGGCATGGTGTTTGAATGTGAGTGCAGACATTAAGCAGGCACAGTGTTTGAATGTGCGTGCAGACATTAAGCAGGCACAGTGTTTGAATATGAGTGCAGACATTAAGCAGGCACAGTGTTTGAATGTGAGTGCAGACATTAAGCAGGCACAGTGTTTGAATGTGAGTGCAGACATTAAGCAGGCACAGTGTTTGAATGTGAGTGCAGACATTAAGCAGGCACAGTGTTTGAATGTGAGTGCAGACATTAAGCAGGCACGGTGTTTGAATGTGAGTGCAGACATTAAGCAGGCACTGTGTTTGAATGTGAGTGCAGACATTAAGCAGGCACAGTGTTTGAATGTGAGTGCAGACATTAGGCAGGCACGGTGTTTGAATGTGAGTGCAGACATTAAGCAGGCACAGTGTTTGAATGTGAGTGCAGACATTAAGCAGGCACAGTGTTTGAATGTGAGTGCAGACATTAAGCAGGCACAGTGTTTGAATGTGAGTGCAGACATTAAGCATGCACAGTGTTTGAATGTGAGTGCAGACATTAAGCATGCACAGTGTTTGAATGTGAGTGCAGACATTAAGCAGGCACAGTGTTTGAATGTGAGTGCAGACATTAAGCATGCACAGTGTTTGAATGTGAGTGCAGACATTGAGCAGGCACAGTGTTTGAATATGAGTGCAGACATTAAGCAGGCACAGTGTTTGAATGTGAGTGCAGACATTGAGCAGGCACAGTGTTTGAATGAGAGTGCAGACTCAGCATATGCCCATAAAAAGTAAAAACTTGACTTTACTTTAAAAAAAAAGTAAGAACTTTTAGTAAAACATTTTTGCTACTACAAATATATTGTTAAAATATTTTAGCAACCCACATATAGGCTGAGCTACATTTATAGATACTTTATTTTAATTGGCACAGGTCCTTGTAGTTAAAGGGACATACAAACCCAAACATTTTCTTTGATGATTAAAATAGAACATAAAATGTTAAACAAATTTCCAATGTACTATTTTTAAATCTGCTTCATTCTCTTGGTATCCTTTATTTAAAAAGCAACAATGCACTACTGAGAGCTAGCTGATCCTATCAGGCGACCCAGTGACAAGAAGCATATATGTGCAGCCACAAATCAGCAGCTAGGTCCCAATAATGTATTGCTGCTCC
The DNA here is from genome assembly GCF_027579735.1 of Bombina bombina. Lineage (NCBI taxonomy): Eukaryota > Metazoa > Chordata > Amphibia > Anura > Bombinatoridae > Bombina > Bombina bombina. Next base: position 256,707,203 of record NC_069505.1, read on the forward strand.
TAAACCTACCTAGGTATGCTTTTGAATAAGGGATACATGGAGAATAAACAATACCCAAATTAATTAAATATCTCAATTAGAATACATAAATAATCTCATACTAGAATCAATATTAATAAAATGTAATGACAAGAATTAGTAAAATCATAAAGATCGTAAAGACATATAATGAATTTATAATTTGTTCGTCATAAGACACAAAAAAACAACCCTGTCACATTTAACCCTTACATGCTAGGGCCAAGTTCCAATGTAAATACTTGCTTTAAAAATAAAAACAAGCAATTGTCAATGCGATCACATTATTTCAACGGTGGGATCAGATTATGGGGGACTGCCTACAAAGCTACGCATGCCCCCCAGTTCCCATTATGTAAGGGCAGGAGGCTGTAGGATGCCTGATCGGCTAAGATGTTCCATGCCATCCTAACGTTATTAAAGTGCAACGCTGTTAGGACGACATGGGATGTCCTAACTGCATTAAGGGGTTAAAATATCAACAAACACACAGCAAATAGCAGACATGCATGGCTTTGCAATTAATCTTTGGCAGTTAGAAGGACGCTAATTGCAGCTGTGCAACACACTTCTGAAATTCCTGGCAGTGAAGGGGTTAATCAGTGTATAAGGTTACTTTTTGCTGTAGTGTAAAGATTACCCTCCCACCTGACACCTCCTACCCCCTGATCCCTACCTGATCCCTCCCAAACAGCCCCGGACACTGGTCACCACCATCTTAGATACCGGCCGACAGTCTACCAGTACACAGTTTAGGGCGTTTTTTTTATTTATTTCTGTAGTGTAGGGGTCCCATCCCTCCATCTCCCCCTCCTCACTGGACCAATCCACCCACCTCCCTCCCTCCCACCTCTCCCACTCTGCACCAAAAATGATCGTTACAGAGAGTGAAACAGTGTCACTCACTGTAATGATCAGCGGTCTGCCTTCATACGGTAAGGGAGCGTGGTCAGCGGGACCGAAGCATACACATTTGTGTTGGACAAAGGGCAAAGTACTGTGTGATGTAATAGCTATGTCCAAATGGCGCAGTTTGGTAAGAAACATTTTTTGCAGATACTAACAAGTAATGACATTTACAACTGCAATAGAATATAGGATTATACACGCAAATATACACTTATAAATCACACAAAGAAAATAAATGTCAGTATATAGCTTAAGTTTCATTATTCATTTGCAGTTATGAAGGGGGGGGTATCAGTGAAGTAGCTGTTTGTATCAATTTCTGTTTTTCTTGTTTTTTTTTTTTTCTTGTTTTGCCATTTTTTTGTTTTTTGAAGTTCGCATAATACATAGACAGAAAGAGCATGTATCCCTGTGCTGTACTGTAGTCTATCACACTAAATTTACCAACAAGGCTCACATTAAATAGCACAAGCAGTAAAATAAATTGCATGAATAACTGCTCCATACACACCTAGAGACAGCAGGAGGCAGCTATTACAGATATGCAGTTACATTAACCTTCTACGCACTTAACAGGTGACAAATCCATAAAGTTTGCTGCACCAGATGAGTTAATCTCTCTGGCACTAGTATCCGGTGATTTCTGGTCACACCTAATGCAACTCTAAGTATTTACATGTCATCTTCAAATATAGCTATCGACTTGCTGGAAAATGTAAACTGCGTATTTATATCCATACAGCAAAACATGAGAGGGGATTCTACAGAGAGTAAAATAGCCTTCTATTTAAAGGGTTTGTCTCAAGAAAAAGTGATTCTCACAGACTGCCAGTGACTTGAAAACAATGATGGTATTAATTAGAATTGCGCACAGTTAAAATCGTATTTGTTCATGGTGTCTTTTCGAATTAATTTGTTAATGAAAATCCATTCACCTGCTATTTCCTACAGGGCAGGCCAGCTAGTTAAAGTATTAGCTTTATGAATGATTAACCTATTAAATTGGAGATTGTTCAACTACCAATAATTGCATTAATTCCAATGATCTATCTATGCATATCTAATGATATATAACCAAATCAGTAATGTCTGATATAACTGGAAAAATTATCTGAAAAGTTATTATTCTAAAAATTTACATGGATTTAAATCTGTTTTACTGACTAGTGATTTAAATTGTGATTTAAATCATGATTTTTAAATACATATGAATTTATGTGTATATATGTCTGTAAATACATATATACACATATAAATACATATGTACAAACATATAAATACATATATACACATATAAATACATATGTACACACATATAAATACATATATACACATATAAATACATATGTACACACATATAAACATAAATATACACATATAAATACATATGTACACACATATAAACACACACACATATATATATATATATATATATATATTTATATACACATATAAATACATATGCACACACATATAAATACATATATACACATATAAATACATATGTACACACATATAAACATATATATATATACATATACATATAAATACATATGCACACACATATAAATACAAATATACACATATAAATACATATGTACACACATATAAACATATATACACATATAAATACATATGTACACACATATAAATACATATATACACATATAAATACATATGCACACACATATATATATACATATGCACACACATATAAATACATATATACACATATAAATACATATGTACACACATATAAACATATATATATATATATATATATACACATATAAACACATGTGTACACACATATAAATACATATATACACATATAAATACATATGCACACACATATAAATACATATATACACATATAAATACATATGTACACACATATAAACATATATACACATATAAATACATATGTACACACATATAAATACATATATACACATATAAATACATATGTACACACATATAAATACATATATACACATATAAATACATATGTACACACATATAAATACATATATACACATATAAATACATATGCACACATATAAATACATATATACACATATAAATACATATGTACACACATATAAACATATATACACATATAAATACATATGTACACACATATAAATACATATATACACATATAAATACATATGCACACACATATAAATACATATGCACACACATATAAATACATATATACACATATAAATACATATGTACACACACATATATATATATATATATATATATATATATACACATATAAACACATATGTACACACATATAAATACATATATACACATATAAATACATATGCACACACATAAAAATACATATGTACACACATATAAATACATATGTACACATATAAATACATATGTACACACATATAAACATATATATATATATATATATATGACATGTAAATGTATGCATCCCTATGTTAAAGCCCTTTTCAGCCCTTTTTTCACCTGAAACCTCATATCTTTGAGCCATTATAACTTTTTTTTAGATATTTTTATTAGATATTGTTATTATGAGTGTAACTGTACTTTTAAATGTACTTTTTATGTATTTTGTGCAACTTTTTATTAAAGCGTAACAGTTAACCAGAGCGCAGAAGTCACGCTAACCCAACGCGCATTAAATTCCATTGCTCTCAAACGCGTTTACTTTCAACTGGGAATACGCGTGCCACTTCCAACATCCGTAAAGACCCACGATAAACCCCTTATCACTTGTGTGCAGCAGTTAGAGCACCAATCGTAAACGTGCCCAATGAAGGGTGCTTACCACGTCTCAAGGTTACAGCTTTATGTGATTCACCCCATATTTATGTTTGCACCCAAATATGTTGGGATATGCAGTCCATCCCTCAGGGCTGTGAAAATGACCCTATGGGGTAGCGGATCATGTCCGCCCGACATCGCTAAATGCCGACAGCATCTGGTGAAATGCTTGTGCAATGCTACCCCCTGCACATTCGCTGCCAATCGGGTGCTAGCAGGGGGTGTCAATCACCCCAATCGTATCCAATCGGGATGATTGCAGTCCACCACCATGAGTTAAGGAGTGGTGGTCTTATGACCACTGCTTCTTAACTTATGCTTCCGGCGAGCCAGAAGGCACGCGCGGAAACAGCAGCATACGCTGCTTCATAAATCTACCCCTATGTCTTATGCACTTATCACTCAAGCACTAACACAGCAGAAGTTATTAATATTTCACATTCCTATGTTCTTCACATACAGAAAAATGTTATTTTTATTGTAAATATTTTTTTCTATATATATCTGTATATACCTATACCTGTATATCTATTCCTATAGATCCATTTTACATATGACAAATTTGTTATCAGATAGTGTTTATACGAGTGTAACAGTTTATTTTAGTGTATTTATCTTGTGTTTGGTGTAACTTTGTTTGACTCACTATCCTTTCTGTTGCGTGAAAAAAGCAGATATCGCAAAAGTTAGCGCAGCACTTGTAATCTAGCCCTTTATTGGATACTGATTCCATGTAATAAATCTGCACCTCAATATGCTGGGACTCTGAGCCCTGTATATTAGAACTGTGCAACAGTACAATGAGATAAAGACCTCAGCTCTTAGGGTTACCCTACATTATGTTGGGATTATGACCCTTCCCCTCGATAGTTGGGTCGCGCAGCTATTACAAGTTAAAAGCAAAAATTTTGCTCTCGCATGAAACTTGACACGCGCAAAAAGTTAACGTCAAGATATCGTGTTCACGATATCAGAATTACCCCATTGACTTTAATGGAGAAGCGAAGTTAAAAAAACAAACTAATACCTATACTCGCGGGCTAACCGCCATTTCAATAAAACTGCTTACTATAATATCACCTATACTGCCACATCCCCCTATTCTTTTAACCCCTAATCCACCGAATCCCCATCACAAATTACCCCCCTACACTATTAACCCCTAAACCTTCACAACCCCCATCGCAATACCCCCCTAACCTAAAAAAAAACCTACCATTTAAAAAAAAAAATTGGACCAAAAATAAAACAACACTACAAAAAACTATCTTAAAATAGCCCCCCTAAAAAAAAACTATACTAAAACAACCTTTCAAATAAAAAACCCTAATCTATAAATTCCCCTGAAAAGGGCATTTGTCAGGCAGTGCCCTTGTTTAAAAAGTGATCTTAGCTCTTTTCCAAAAAAATCTAGAAACCACCTAGTTATATAAGGGGGAACCTTGCATTCAAACTTCAGTGTGCTGCGGTGACAGCATGAAGAAGGTTTGGGTGGAAGATCAGAAGAGAACCGCACAAGAAAATCAAGGAACGCCACCATGGGACTAAGGAGCACCGCAATGGACCCGCCGCTGCTCTCCCAAAAGAGTAGGATTCAAGATGGTGAGTCTTAACTTTGGGGTTTAGCGTTTTTTTTAATTTGTGGGGTTATTTTAGATTTAATATAGGGGTTTTTAGGGGGGCTTTTTATAAGGGTACTTTAGTTTAAGGATAGGGCTTTTTTTACTAAAGTTTTTTTTATTCTTTGTAATTTTTTTTACTAGTAGTGTTAATAGGGGTTGTAGGGGGTTAATAGCAATGGGGTTATGGTGGATTAGAGGATAAACATGGTGAGATAGTTTGCGATGGGAGTTATGGCAGATTAGGGGTTAATAGTATAGCAGAGTATTTTGCCATGGAGAATGTGGCAGATAAGGGGTTAATAGTGTAATGGGGTAGTTTTTATGGGGATGTGGCAGATTAGGGTTAATAGTGCTGCTTTTGAGCGATCACATTTACTTTCAACTTGCAATAATATTGCAAGTTGAAAGTAATCGTGATATTGCAATATCGCGCACACGTTAACGTTACCGCTCCACTTGTAATCTAGCCCTATGTTGTGATAACGACATCTAAATGCAACATCCCAAAATGTCGGAAAAATTAGCCTATGCATCTGGGCTGTACCGCAATATGTCATAGTCTCTGAGTTACAGGAAATATGGAGGGTGCTGACCACTATGTCCCAAGGCTGCACCCTAAAATGTTGATTAAATGACTTCAGTATGTTGGAAAAATGATCCCATGTTTCAAGGTTGCACCCCAATACACTAGAGTAATATCATATGTCTCAGGGTTGTACCCCAATATGTTGATATGATGACCCCCTGGTAACGGGGTTGCACCCCAATATGTTGTCATAATGATCCCCCTGGTTTCAGGGCTGGATCCCATTATGTTGGTATCTAACAAGTTGTGATAATGACCCCCATGTCTCAGGCTGCACCACAATATGTTGGATAATTACCACATATCCTAGAGTTACTACTGTATATTCTGATGACCTCTAAGTCTTAGTCTGTACCCCAAAATGTTGTGATAATGATCCCCAAGTGTCACAGGTGCATAACACTGCATCCTGCATTTGGGGTTCAGACGCCCATTTATCAGGCTGAACCTTAATATGCATGGATGACCACAGGTTGCAGGGCTACACCTTAATATGTCAGAATGATGACCTCATGACATAGCTGCACCCAAATATGCAGAGCCAATGACCCATGTCACAGGCTCCACCTATGTTGTAGTAATGACCCCTATTTACAGGCTGCTCCCTGATATATTAAGGTAATGACACTCCAGTCTGATAGATGTACCCCAATATGCAGGCATAATACTCCCCATGCCTGGGGGGTGCACCCTAATATATTGGCATAATGATCCCCAAGTCTGAGATCTGCATCATAATTGTTGGGGTACTGCCCCCCCATGTCTGAGTGGTGAACCCCAATGTAGTGTGATAGTGTCTCCCACATCTGAGTTGCACCCAAAATGTTGGAACACTGAACTAAGGGGTGCAGCCCAGTTGTTGATGTTGTGACCCTCCATGTTTGAAGGGTGCACCCCAATATATTGTGGTGGTTACTCCTACATCTAAGTTGCCCCCCAAATGTTTGGATACTGACTTCATGTCTAAGGGGTACCCCCAATATATTGGGGTAGTCACCCCCAAAACCCGACAGCTGCACTCATTTTTGGGGTACTAAGCCCATATATGGGGTTGCACCCCAATATGTTGGGGTAGTGAACCCCAAGTTTTAGAGTTGCACCCCCATATGTTGGGGTTCTCACTTCCATAGCACATACAACTCCACCCCCTTCTGCCATTTCCTGTCATTACACACTAAGTCCCTCACAGGGCGTGGCAGCCCATGACCCTCCCCCAGGTAGTTCCCTCACGGCCAGCCGGGGGCACTATGCGAGCGGAAGTGGAGGCCTTACTTCCGGTGTCAGCGGGCGGCCATCTTGAGGTAACGACGGAGGGCGACAGTGGGAGTGACCGGGGTAATCGGAGTGAACCGTACAACAGAGGTAGGTAGGTGGCGTGCGGGCTAAGCTGCGAGTGGCTCCGCCTTATTGTTCACAAAGAGCTGGGACACGCCGCGGGTGACAGATCCCGAGCACGGGGCGTCGCACACGGCACAGACAGGACACGCACAAAGCTGTCTGCATGTACGCGCTGTGTGTGTGATGCTCGGTACTACTGTGTGCGCGCAGCACCGTGCCTGGCGCGTGTAATCTCCTCATATTGTGCTTTACAGCCTTTTATTTAGCTAACAAACGTGCCTGATATTCTGAGACTTTCCCCATACTAACTATATATATTTATACACACATTACTTATATACACACACACACACATATATTTATAGAAAAAGAGATATGGAGGTGAACATACCACAGCAGTTTGCCAGTCAGGGATAACTGTATTGGGCCACTTTAAAAAGGACCTAAAAAGTCAAACCTGAAACAGTAGGAGGTGAGTCTGGCTGTAGGGTAAGTGGTTTTATTCTGTGTAATACAAATAGGCATACCTGCGTATGGTTGCTGGGTTGTGTGCTTGTAATTATGTTTACAGGCAAAAAAAAACCATAATACAAAAGATTAAAACCTGTTTAAAGGGATTAGGTTAGAGCATGTATCCCCCCCCCCCCCTCTAGAATTGCCTTTTAAATTCTGAAATGAACTTCAATAAATAATATAATACAATAAGGGACATGATATTCAAGTTATCCTTTGTTAGCCATCAGTAGTTCTGCCACTCAGTTGTACCCAGTCATGCACTCCCTGTTTATTGCTTTTTTTTCGTAAATACTTAAATTAATGCTTTAAAACAGTCATATTAATTATCATCCTAATATAATCAAAACCTACTTACTGTTTTATCAAAAAATTTAATTACAAACTTCCAGTTATACAACAGCCCTAAAAAGGCTGTTCCAGCATAAAATTATACCACCAATCATTGCACGGTGTCAATTTGCTGATAATCCGGGTTTGTGCTCCAGTCAGCATGCGCATTAAGGGATAGAAGGAATCGCATGCGCATAACAGAAAGTGATCCCTCTCGACCCAAGGTATTCCTGGAATAGCGCATGCGCCTAGTTTAGTATATAGCACAGTACTGTGCTATCTGCTGATCCTGAATGTCATAAATTAAAAATTATTTATATATATATATATATATATATATATATATATATATATATATATATATATATATATATATATATATTCAAATCCTTTCTTCAGATTCACCCACCAAAGGACAAATGCCTGGGTGCAGAGATGTATCCAATATTTCCTCCCAAGTAATGCACTCGCAGGTCTTTCTCATCAAACAAGCAAGGTTTATTTAATGTTTTCTGAGATTCTCTCTGATGAAGGAGAGATAATCTCCAAAAACATTAAATAAACCTTGCTTGTTTGACATACAGTATTTATGTAAAAAATGTGGCACTCGCTGGTCCTTTTAATCTAGTGTATTTATTAGTGTAACGTTTCAGGGACACACTCCCCTTCCTCAGAGGAAGGGTAGTGTATCCCCAAAACGTTACTCTTAAATACACTGGATTAAAAGGACTAGCGAGTGCCGCATTTTTTACTTGTATCCCATAGCCTGTTGGCACCCTGGCAGCTAACTTGCAATTTTGAACCTCTTTGTTTGCCGTAGCTCTATGGGTGAGCGGCCATCTTAGGTCTGTTGGTGACGTACACAACTACATCAGACTATAAATGCTCATGCACATTGTTGTTAATGCCCTACCTAGGTAGACCACCGTGATAGGACTCTTATGAGTCCCACGGTGGGTCTGGAAAGGGGACAATATTGTTATAAAAATTGCAGAAAAACAAGAGAAGTCTTAATTGTAAGTATTTAGTGATTTGTATTCTTTGAATTGATCTTTGAATTGCTTTAATAAAATGTTTTTAAGTTTCATATACTTTTAACCTTTCTTTTAACATTGTTTTAATTTCTGCAGTTTTATATTGGTAGAAAATAATTTAGTAAGCTGTACCTTTAAATCGTCGTTTGTGGATTATGAGTAAGGGAGAATGGAGTTGCATTGTTGCATATTTTCCATGCAGTCAATAGGTTAAATAACTTTCTTTTTTCCCCCTTCTTCCTACTTGCACCCAAGGTATTATTGGTATCTGGGGATTTTTCCTGGTGCCCAAGGGGTTAATTATGCCTCTTCCTCCTTTTTTCTTTTTTTTGGTGCAACCCAAAAGGTTCATTATCATTGTTTTATGTGTGCTTTTATTGAAAGACAATGATTTATCTCAATTGTGTTATACAATTATTTTTTTCTTTCTTTTTTTTAAAAAACCTGTGTACTTAAGTCATCAACATTAACGGGACATGATACCCAAATGTTAAAGCACTTGAAAGTGATGCAGCATAGCTGTAAAAAGCTTACAATATTACCTGAACATCTCTATGTAAGGAAGATATTTACCTAAAAATTTCCTTAGTATTCACTCCCCATTGTAAAGAGACTTTAAGCAGCCAATCAGGATGCTAGTCCCAGGTCTTGCAAGGGGGTGTGCATCGTGCAGGCAGTTTAAAGGGACACTGAACCTAATTTTTCTTTCTTTCGTGATTCAGATAGAGCATGCAATTTTAAGCAACTTTTTAATTTACTCCTATTATCAATTTTTCTTCGTTCTCTTGCTATCTTTATTTGAAAAAGAAGGCATCTAAACGTTTTTTTTTTTTTTTTTTTTTTTTTTTTTTTTTTCAGACCTCTGGACAGCATGTTTTTATTGGTGGATGAATTTATCCACCAATTGGCAATGACAACCCAGGTTGTTCACCAAAAATGGTCCGGCATCTAAGCTTACATTCTTGAATTTCAAATAAAGATACCAAGAAAATAAATACAATTTGATAATAGGAGTAAATTAGAAAGTTGCTTAAAATGTTATGCTCTATCTGAATCATGAAAGAAACAATTTGGGTTCAGTTTCCCTTTAAGGAAGTTTACTATGAAATATCATAAGATCACAGCTAAGCATGCCCTCAGCACTGCTGATGCTGATAGTCTATGATATTTTTTTTTTTTATATATTTTTTTCTTGCAGCTGGACAGCAAATTAAGTATAACTGTTCACAGAGCACTTACTCTGGTGAGCTGAAGAAATTTTAAAGGTAAAATATCCTCTTTTTTTTTTTTTTTTTTTCATTGATATGTTCAGGTGATATTTTCTTGTCAGCTTTTTTTCAGTCATGCTGCATCACTTTCAAGTGCTTCAACATTTGGGTTTCATGTCCCTTTAAGTTATAGGGGTTGTGGAGAGCATACTGCTCAGGTAGCGTGGGACTTTCACAGAAAAGAGGTTATATATTTTGCATATGAATACTTGAAGGATAGTACATGGCATAATTAATGGAAGGAAGTGGAAGACAAGCTTGTCCAGCAGGGATTTAGGGCACTGTGTACAGGAGCAGTTTTTTTTCGCTTTGGCAGCAAAGCTAAAATCTAAACTTCAGACATCTGCAAGATAGCATTGTGGTCAACACTACATAGCTTCATGTAGTGCTACTCATTGGCTATCTGGTCTTTCTCATTGCACTGTGGTCAACATTGGGTAGTTTCATGTAGTGCTACTTATTGGCTATCTGGACTTCTATAAGCTTTGGTCGCTATTTTGTAAATAAAAAAACAAACAAAAAACTTTGTTTTGGTGAACTTCCGGCTGTTGAGAAAAGATAATCGTAATCCTTACCTGTTGGTATTTGATACACTTGCCCTCTTTTGTGTGCTGTCAGACTGCTTCGAACTTAACTGATTCCTACCAGCAAGTGTGTGCTCATTCGTATGAGTATAAGATCTGCAGTTTTATCTTCTTTGAGCTGTATACTGTTCACACAATGTGGCACCTCCTTGTTTCGTTATTGGGTTTGTTTTGCTTGGAATTGAAACATGCTGTAGGAAAGTTAAATTGGTCCGTTAAACCTACTGGAATGATCGTTATCCTGTCCAGAAAGCTAAATTAGTCTAATTTTTGCTGGTTTTCAATGTGCGTAGTGTTGAAAGACAAAATTTGTACAGGTAGAAAATCCTTTATCCAAACTGCTTGGGACCAGAAAAGGTTGGAGGTTTTTTTTTTTTTTAAATATTTGTATCTGTAAATGGGACTGTTTGTAGAGGGGTTGGGACCAGGTGTAAAACAACATCTTATATAACGGGTCTCGACAAACCCACTAGCCAGGGAGCCACTGGTTTCTAGAATTTTACCCCGGCTCCTAACATTTTGGGTTATTCTCCATATATCTATATAGAAATACCACTTTCTGGCTCCTAAACATTCTTACTGGCTCCTAAATTTTTAACAGATTTGTTGACCCCTGTTATATAATTTATTTTCTGATACCCAAATCTTCCTTTCGGCACCAGACCTATCCCCTTCCTTGCTATCTCGTGTCACTGTCTTCATAATATTTAATCTTGGATGTTCTCACACTACCTTAAATTGATGGTAAAGTTACCTTACCCTCTATCCAGTATAGCATCAATTGTGTAAAATCAATGTTTCATTCATCAGTTTTTATATATGTGAGTAGAAATCATTATCAGCCTTACAAGTGCAATTTATTAAAGGGACACTGAACCCATTTTTTTTTCTTTTGTGATTCAGATAGAGCATGCAATTTTAATCAACTTTCTAATTTACTCCTATTTTTCTTCGTTCTCTTGCTATCTTTATTTGAAAAAGAAGGCAGCTAAGCAATTTTTTGGTTCAGGACTCTAGACAGCACTTGTTTATTGGTGGATGAATTTATCCACAAATCAGCAAGAACAACCCAGGTTGTTCACCAAAAATGTGCCGGCATCTAAACTTACATTCTTGCATTTCAAAAAAAAATACCAAGAGAATGAAGAAAATTTGATAATAGGAGTAAACTAGAAAGTTGCTTAAAATTGCATGCTCTATCTGAATCACAAAAGAAAAAGTTTGGGTTCAGTGTCCCTATAACGTCCGATAATTCAACCTGTATAATTTTTTTTCCTTTCTATTGATCATGTTAGACGAACCAATTGAAATTTTGGCCGTCCCTTGACGTCACCCGCCCCTTAAATCACCTGCGCATGCGCCATTTGTTTTTCTTCTTCTAGAGAACAGCGCACGCTCCCGTTTCGCACATACGCCCTAATTACTTGGGGGAATCACCAGTTACGTCGTTGGCTTCTTACTGGCAACCGTATCATACGATTATCGCATGCGCTGTGTAATGCAGCATAGGCAATGTGCGCATACGCAGTTAGATTCAAAGTTAGTTCAAAATAGGGAACGAGCTTATGAGCAAGGTAGAGAGCAGAACACGGAAGTATGGGTCGGGAGGAGTCGGGTGAGAAACAATAGGGAATTTGAAATAAAATATATATATATATATATATATATATATATATATATATATATATATATATATATATATATATATATATATATATATATATATAATTTTAAAACCAAAGCAGTAATATATAAAAAAAAAAAAAAAAAAAAAACTGGCAACTACATAAATTTACTATTGGTAGATGATTTGGTGTTTTCAATACCGGTTAACTTTACCTTCACTTTAAGCTAAATCTCTCCAAAACTGAGCTCCTTACTTTCCCACTTCTTCTAAAGTCTCTACCCCCAACCTTATATAACTGTTGAGAATGACATCGTTACCTCAAACCCACATGCCCAATATCTTGGGTCAAACTACGATTTTAATCCACTTTTTCATCATTTCCCACTTTGACTATTGTAACTCCATGCTCTCTGGTATCTCAGCTGCCTTCTATCTCCCTTACACTCCATAATAAATGCCTCTGCCAGGCTTGTCTTCCTTACATGTCGCTCATCACCTCTCTGCCAATTTCTTAAAGGGACACTGAACCCATTTTTTTTCTTGTAATTCAGATAGAGCAGCAATTTTAAGCAACTTTCTAATTTACTCCTATTATCAATTTGCCTTTGTTCTCTTGCTATCTTTATTTGAAAAATAAGGCATCTAAGCTTTTTCTTTTACAAGATATGACAAGTCCTTATGGGATTAAATCTCCTGTTAGCAGGAAGTGGCAAAGAGCATCACAGCAGATATATATATATATATATATATATATATATATATATATATATATATATATATATATATATATATATATATATATATATATATATATATATATATATATATATATATATATATCCTCCCTTCCCTCCCACCCCAGTCATTCTCTTTGCCTGTGTCAGTGATAGGAAGAGGTAAAGTGAAGTGTTAGTTTAGATTCTTCAATCAAGAAGTTTTTTTTTATTTTAAAATGGTGCCAGTGAGTACTATTTTTCTCAGGGAGAAATCGTCAGTTTATATCTTCCAAGAGGAGTGGAGACATTTTAATTTTCTACCCTGATGTTGATGATCTTGGCAAAAGCAATCTAAGATCCATGCTGGCTCCCACAGAGCAGTTGAAGGTAGAGTAATGAAACATCTTCAGTGTGGAGAACTGTCATGCTACAAGCAGCATTGAGGTATGTTCAGTCTTTTGTTTCTGGGGAGACTTGATACATCAGAACAGGCTGACATTATTCCTTATCTGGGGAGGGTAATCCGTATACACTATAGTAAAAAGAAATGGTGTACCCGGAATTCCCTTTTATTTTCTTCATTTGAAAATGTGTTGGTGTTTCACTTTAAATTTCAATGGGCTGAAGCTGGGAGCGGTTGCTGGCTGCTGTTATGATGCAGTGTTAGTTGGCTTGACAGGGGATATATCTCTGTGTTGTGCTTGTGTATTAATAAGAGGGCACATGGCTTATTATATATTTGAACAGCCATGTTTATTTTTTTCAACCCATGCGGGTCTCTGTAAAGGCTAAGATTTACGCCCACGGTGGGCAGGCCTATTTTTGCACGCTTTACCGCGCAGTGTATTTTCCGGACTGCAGTAAGGTTCTGAGGCTCCGGTGGGGCCTAACTCAGTTTTTGTACCCGACGGTGCAGATAGACTTGTGACCGTTGTCTTCAGTGTGATCTGGGGGCAGGTAGGTGCCGCAGGGGCCGGTATTAATAGAAATTAATATATGTTAATATACTGATAATTTGTTATATAATTGATATATACCATATCCTAACAAGTGGTGCAATATCGTATAGCTATTTTGGGCACATAAGGGCATCTTTTATTGCTGAAAAAGTTGTGTTGTCTAACAGAAAAATTGTTGCGCTTTTATTATTTAAAGGCGCAGTACATTTTTTAGTTAAAACATTTTTGTATATGTTTTTTACTTCGGAGTACAATATATCAAGCATAAAACGACTATTATTGCTAGACTGTTTAACATGTCTGAACTTGAGGAAACTACTTGTTCTATGTGTTTAAATGCCATTGTGGAACCCCCTCTTACTTTTTGTCCCTCATGTACTGAGAGGGCCTTACAATGTAAAGAGCAAATTTTCTTTAAGGAAAGTGTGCCTAAGGATGATTCTCAGTCTGATGAGAATTAGGGTATGCCGCCAAATTCTCCCCAAGCGTTACAACCTTTAACACCCACCCAAGCGACGCCGAGTTCTTCAACCGCATCTACTTCATTTACTCTGCAGGATATGGCTGCCGTTATGTCATCTACCCATACAGAGGTTTTATCTAAGTTGCCAGTATTACAGGGCAAACGCAGCAGGGCAGAAGTCATTGTGAATACTGCAACTTCTGATGCTTTGTTGGCTATTTCCGATGTACCCTCACAGGGATCTGAATTGGGGTCAGGGAACTTCTGTCTGAGGGGGAACTTTCCGATTCGGGAAGTGTTACCTCAAACGGATTCAGACGTCATGTCCTTTAGATTTAAGCTTAAACACCTCCGCCTGTTGCTTCAGGAGGTTTTAGCGATTCTATTGTGGTACCACCAGAGAAATTGTGTAAGATGGACAAATACTTAGAGGTGCCTGCTTACTCTGCTTTTCCGGTTCCAAAGAGAATCTGGGAAATTATTACGCGGGAATGGGAAAGACCGGGTATCCCGTTCTCACCTTCTCCTCCTAATTTTAAGAAAATTTATCCCATATCTGACACTGTTCGGGACTCTTGGCAAACAGTCCCTAAGGTGGAGGGAGCTATATCTACCCTGGCTAAGCATACAACTATTCCTATTGAGGACAGTTGTGCTTTCAAAGACCCTATGGATACGAAATTGGAGGGTCTTCTAAAGTTATTTATTCATCAGGGGTTCCTTTTACAACCGACGGCCTGCATTGTACCAGTAACCACTGCGGCAGCCTTCTGGTTTGACGCCTTAGAAGAGTCTCTTAAGACTGAGACTCCTTTAGAGGAAATTTTAGATAGAATTAAAGCCCTTAAGCTGGCTAATTCTTTTATTACGGATGCCGCCTTTCAGATTGCCAAATTGGCGGCTAAGAATGCAGGATTTGCCATTTTAGAGCGTTATGGTTAAATCTTGGTCTGCTGATGTGTCATCTAAGTCAAAGCTTTTGGCTATTCCTTTCAAAGGAAAAACCTTATTCGGGCCTGTCTTGAAAGAAATCATTTCTGACATTACGGGAGGTAAGGGTCATCTCCTACCTCAGGATAGAACAGCTAAATTGAGGGGTAAACAAAATAATTTTCGTTCCTTTCGAAACTTCAAAGGAGTCCCCTCTTCTTCCGCTAAACAGGAAGGGAATTTTGCTCAGGCCAAGCCAGTCTGGAGACCCAACCAGGCTTGGAACAAGGGTAAACAACCCAAGAAGCCCGCTGCTGCTACCAAGACAGCATGAAGGGGCGGCCCCCGATCCGGGACCGGATCTAGTAGGGGGCAGACTTTCTCTCTTTGCCCTGGCTTGGGTAAGATGTTCAGGACCCCTGGACACTGGAAATAGTGTCCCAAGGGTATCAACTGGAATTCAAAAATTCTCTCTTAAGGGGGAGGTTTCTTCTTTCACGATTGTCTGTAGACCAGATAAAAAGAGAGGCGTTCTTACGTTGTGTAAAAGACCTCTACTATGGGAGTAATTCGTCCCGTTCCAATACTGGGACAGGGGTTTTACTCAAATCTTTTCGTGGTCCCCAAAAAAGAGGGCACGTTTCGACCTATTTTAGATCTAAAAAGTCTAAACAAGTTTCTCAGAGTCCCATCCTTCTAGATGGAGACTATTCAAACAAGTCTGCCATTGATCCAGGAGGGTCAATATATGACTACCGTGGACTTGAAGGATGCATATCTTCATATTCCTATCCAAAGGGATCATCACCAGTTCCTAAGGTTTGCCTTCCTGGACATACATTTCCAGTTAGTGGCTCTTCCCTTCTGGTTGGCCTCCGCACCCAGGATCTTCACGAAGGTTCTAGGGTCCCTACTGGCGGTTCTCAGGCAGCGGGGTATTGCAGTGGCGCCTTATCTAGACGGTATTCTGATTCAGACGTCTTACCATCTGACAAAGTCATACAGACATGGTTCTGTCCTTTCTGAGGACTCACGGGTGGAAGGTGAATCTAGAAAAGAGTTCGCTAATTCCACAGACAAGGGTTCCCTTCTTGGGAACTCTGATTCCATATCCATGAAAAATTTCTTGACGGAGGTCAGAAAGTTAAAGATTCTGAATACATGCCGAACCCTTCAGTTCAATCCTCGGCCATCAGTGCATGGAGGTAATAGGATTGATGGTGGCGGCAATGGACATCATTCCTTTTGCTCGTTTTCATCTCGGACAACTACAATTGAGCATGCTCAGGCAGTGGAATGGAGATTATGCAAATTTGTCTCCTCAGATAGACTTGGATCAGGAGACAAGAGACTCTCTCTTCTTTGGTGGTTGTCGTCGGATCATCTGTCCCAAGGGACGTGCTTCCGCAGACCCTCATGGGTGATACTGACAACGGACGCCAGCCTACTAGGTTGAGGTGCATTCTGGAATTCCCTGAAGGCTCAGGGTGTGTGGACTCAATCAGAGTCTCTACTTCCAATCAATATTCTGGAATTGAGAGCAATATTCAGTGCGCTTCAGGCGTGGCCTCAGTTGGCTTCGGCCAAATTCATCTGCTTTCAGTCGGACAACATCACGACTGTGGCTTACATCAATCATCAAGGAGAAACAGAGTCCCTTAGCGATGACAGAAGTATCCAAGATAATTCGATGGGCGGAGGCTCACTCTTATCTGTCAGCAATCTACATCCCAGGAGTGGACAACTGGGAAGCAGACTTTTTAAGCAGACAGACGTTTCATCCAGGGGAGTGTGAACTCCATCCGGAGGTCTTTGCCACTGTGATTCTCAGATGGGGCAGGCCAGAATTGGATCTGATGGCGTCTCGTCAGAATGCCAAGCTCCCGAGATACGGATCCAGGTCAAGGGATCCTTAGGCCGAACTGATGGATGCCTTGGCAGTGCCTTGGTCGTTCAACCTAGCTTATGTGTTTCCACCGTTTGCTCTCCTTCCCCGGGTGATTGCTCGGATCAAACAGGAGAGGGCTTCAGTAATTATAATCGCGCCTGCGTGGCCTCGCAGGACTTGGTATGCAGATCAAGTGGACATGTTCTTTCTGCCGCCGTGGAAGCTTCCATTGAGGCAGGACCTTCTCATTCAGGGACCCTTTCAACACCCAAATCTAGTTTCTCTGCAACTGACTGCTTGGAGATTGAACACTTGATTTTATCTAAGCGGGGGTTTTCTGATTCGGTCATTGATACTTTGATTCAGGCACGTAAACCTGTTACTAGAAAGATCTACCATAAGATATGGTGTAAATATCTTTATTGGTGCGAATCCAAGGGCTACTCATGGAGTAGAGTTAGGATTCCCAGGATTCTGTCTTTTCTACAAGAAGGATTGGAGAAAGGGTCATCAGCGAGTTCCTTAAAGGGACACATCTCTGCCTTGTCAATTCTGCTACACAAACGTTTGGCAGATGTTCCAGACGTTCAGTCTTTTTGTCAGGCGCTAACCAGAAATAGACTTTGTTTAGACCAATTGCTCCACCCTGGAGTTTGCATCTAGTTCTTAATGTTCTTCAAGGGGTTCCGTTTGAACCCATGCATTCCATAGATATTAAGTTGTTATCTTGGAAAGCTTTATTTTTGGTTGCTATTTCTTCTGCTCGTAGAGTTTGAGCTTTCAGCGTTACAATGTGACTCGCCTTATCGTATCTTCCATTCTAATAAGGTGGTTTTACGTACCAAACCTAGTTTCCTTCCTAAGGTTGTTTCTAATTAGAATAGTAATCAGGAAATTGTTGTTCCTTCATTATGTCCTAACCCTTCTTCTAAGAAGGAGCGTCTGTTGCATAATTTGGACGTGGTCCGTGCCCTGAAGTTTTACTTGCAGACGACTAAAGAATTTCATCAATCATCTTCATTATTTGTTTTTTCTGGAAAGCGTAGAGGCCAGAAAGCTACGGCTACCTCTTTCTTTTTGGCTGAAGAGTATCATCCGTCTGGAATATGAGACTGCTGGACAGCAGTCTCTTGAAAGAATTATGGCTCATTCTACTAGGGCTGTGGCTTCCTCATGGGCATTTAAAAACGATGCTTCTGTTGAACAGATTTGCAAGGCTGCAACTTGGTCGTCTTTTTTTTTTTTTTTTTTTTTTTTACAAATTTTATACTTTTGCTTCTTCTGAGGCTGGTTTTGGGAGAAAGGTTCTTCAAGCAGTGGTGCCTTCTGTTTAGGTTCCTGTCTTGTCCCTCCCTTTCATCAGTGTCCTATAGCTTTGGTATTGTATCCCATAAGTAAGGATGAAATCTGTGGACTCGTCATATCTTGTAAAAGAAAAGGAAATTTATGCTAACCTGATAAATTTATTTCTTTTACGATACGAGTCCACGGCCCACCCTGTCATTTCTAAGACAGGTATTTATTTTTGTTAAACTTCAGTCACCTCTGCACCTTTGGCTTTTCCTTTCTCTTCTTAACTTCGGTCGAATGACTGGGGTGGGAGGGAAGGGAGGATATATGGGGTGGGAGGAAAGGGAGTATATATATCGAGAGATCTCTATATCATCTGCTGTGGTGCTCTTTGCCACTTCCTGCTAACAGGAGATTTAATCCCATAAGTAAGGATGAAATCCGTGGACTTGTCATATCGTAAAAGAAATACATTTATCGGGTAAGCATAAATTTCCTTTTTTGGGTTCAGGATTCTGGACAGCACTTTATCGGATGAATTTATCCACCAATCAGCAAGAACAACCCAGGTACCAAAAAAGGGCTGGCATCTAAACTTACATTCTTGCATTTCAAATAAAGATACCAAGCGAATGAAGAACATTAGTAAATTAGAAAGATGCTTAAAATTGCCTGCTCTATCTAAATCACAAAATTTTTTTTTGGGTTTCAGTGTCCCTTTAACTGTCGTCTTCAAGCCTCCTGAATAAAACACAAAATCCTGACTGACATTCATGGCCCTCAATAACACTGCTTCCCCCCCCCCCCCCCTGTATCTCAGACTTCGTCTCCAGATATTCTCCCTACCTTCCCTTTTGCCCTGCTTGTGACCTCCTTCCCCTCTCTCGTTACTTCTGCACATTCCCGTTTGCAGGATGTCTCCAGAATGCCCCCTATTGTGGAATTCCTTGCCTCTCTCCACAAGACTCTGCCCTATTTTTCAAAGTTTCAAGCGCTCCTTAAAGACTTTACTGTTCAGGGATGCATACAATATGCACTAACATTTTCTTCCCTCAGTTCCTCTCCTTTTGTCATCCCCTTGAACCTACCTTAGCACGTTCGTCTATGAGCCCAACTACCTTCATGAGTGCTGATTTACAATATTTCAACTCTTGGCAGGGTCCTCTACCCATTTGTCTTCTATACATGCTACTACCTTGCATATTACAACTATTTTTATAGCTTAGTTATCTGTTGGCGCTCTACAAATAACTGATAATATACCTTGCGTTCACCCAGGTTTGCCCTTTGGGCAGGGTGAGAGGGGCACCTGCTCTTTGGGAGACTCTGCAATGTCAGATGTGCGGGTGTGAGAAGGTGCAATATACAGCCTGTATTTAGTTCATGGTAACAGGATTTGTACTATATAGTGTTATTCTTTACACTGATCACAGTGAATGTTGGGGGAGGGGAATAAGTGTTATGTGCATATTATAGAAGGGTCAACTGAGGTAAAACGGTGTGTGTGTGGGGGGGGGGGGGGGGGAAGTATTTTAATAAAATTTCCAAAATCTGTAAAATTACTTACTTTAGTGTTGCCAAGTTTAACCTGCTCCACCCCCCCCTTATCAGTGTCCTACTCCATACCTTGTGGTGTCATGTAACAAAAGTGTGCACATGAGGATAATTACTTATGCAAGCAAGGCCTTATAAGTAAATGCTTTAATAACTTAATATAAATGTGTCAAGCTATGTAGTATGTACAGTCTTTGGGATGAAGTTTGTAACTATTTTATGCATACTTTTCAGATTCTCAACAAAGACTTAATCGTTCAGAAACTTGCAAAGGTTTACATAACCTAATGTCATGAATGTTGAAGTGGATCATATGGAGGAAAAGGCTGTTCATTCTTGGTCACGACTCTCCTCTGCAGGACAGATAGCGCTTGAGGAAGCTCTGAGGGTTTTCAATCCAATGTCTAAAGATCTGACTGACACTGAAACGCAGCTGGTAACTTTTCTGCAAGGGCTAAGAGAGGAAGGCTTTCAGCCAACTATTTTAAGCAGTAAAGATGTATATGGTTATAATTCTACTACTGCAAATGCTCCCCCTCAAGCAAAATGTGCTCCTAAAATGGTTTCTGTACCTGCCAAAAACCAATCAAAAACCTCAACAAGTAAAGTGTCCAATACATCGGTTGCCATATCTGTAAACTCTGCTAAAGCTGGAACAAAACATTCCTCTAAACATTCCACAAACTTGCTGTTGCGTTCTTTAAAACAGTCTGAATATGGTAAATCCAAGTCTACAACAGTGGGCTTTCCATCCCATATGTATCCTGGTGTTTACCCTGCCATGAGGTTGTCTGTGGTCCTGGAAGCCCTGGTTCCATTGGAAACAAAGCTTAAACATTCTGTAGGTGCTTCTTCAAAAAAAAAGTCTTCAACGGGAAAGAGAATCACAGAAGTGTCACAACATAATTCCAAAAAATCTACACCTACTTCTGGAAATCACTTTAAAATTCTAAATGGAAAAATTTTAATAGGACCTAATGGCGGAATTTTAAAAGAGAACAACTCGTGCAAAGCCTCTGGCATATTAAACATGCAACTCCTTAATAACACTAAGACCTGTAGTGGCATAATCCAAACAAACCATAACTGTAAAGCAAAAACAAATGTTGGGAAAGTACAAAATAAAGAAGCCCAAAAGAAACAATCTGGCTCTGACAAAAAAAGAAAACTAGGGGAAGATGTAAGACACGTTCCACCTGAAAAGAAAATGAGAATGTTAGTTCCGTTGGTGAGAAGGTCAACTCTGAATGTAGACAAATACAATATGCTGAGGTCTAAGGTCATAAAAATTAATAAATGCTCTTCTGCCGATGAAGTCAGGAGAAAGGCACAAAAAATTTTACAGTTAAATCTCTCTCCTGTAATCAAACTCCACCCATTGTCTTTTTCTGTCCATTAATAATTTTCCATGTTAAGAGGATGAAGAACATTTAGATTTTTATTTCTGAAGTTTAGCAGATATGACTACAAACAATAATCTCTGCGGATTGTTAAAATCCTTGTTCTGTGGCTCCTTTACTGTTTTTTTGTTGTTTTTTTTTAATCGGCACATGAACCTTTTAAGGGAAACAAAAAACAGCCATGTCCATGGAAAGTGATGCTGATAAAATAGGGTTGAGTCTTTTTGGAAACGGTAATGCTGTATAGCACATGGCAATATGTATATTTTGTGCAATAGTTCAAACCATGTTCATAAGGTATATGCACTGTGATATTTTGCTTCAACTTCTATATTGATTTTTATTTTTGTGATCCCGTTACAGGTGCCCTTCTTTGGTGTTGTAGGCACCTTCATTTTTGCAATCATTCTGAAATTTTTTATTTAATTTCTTTTCCGCTCAACCATTTCTAGAGCTATCCTTGCTAGACCTTTTTAAAGGGACACTAAATGCATTTAATGCACCTCTCTAATCATGGGTGCCTCTATTGTGGCACTGCAGGTGTCTGAAGGACAGTTGCTGTACATGCCCAAACATGTCGGCACTGAAACAAATTTCAACATGGCAGCACCCATGATTAGAGAAGGAAGGAAATATCTTCAGCACTATGATTATAAAATGTACTTAGTGTTTAATGTTTCTTTAAGTACATAGTCTTGTTAGAGCAAAACTGATCTGCTGTAATAAGGAAATCTATTAATATACATATATATTTCTTTACTAAGAAGTCTTTAGAAAGAAGCTACATTTTTGTACTTTATTTTTATCTAAGATTGAGCCCTTCAGTTTTTATACAAATTTCTAATGTATGCATTTTTATAAACCTGTCCAAACTGAATGTGGTTTAAAGGAATTCTTCCAACCATAAAGAATGTATTCGAAATTACACTTACCATATCCATGAGCTCTGTAATGATCTCGCCAATGCTATATTAAATATTTTTGTGTCACGAGTTGACAAATTTTATGTAAGTTATAAACAGAGAAGCTGCTCCCTGGGTGGGTACCATCCCATAGGGTGGGCTATTAAGCACCATCTGTACCCAGCTTAGCAATTTTCTTATTTAATTTAAATTTCTAAACAAACAAGAATCCTTAGGATTCAGGCTTCCTTAGTATTTCTGTCTCCTAAACTTGAAATAAATTTGACAACTCATGCTGAGGCTTGGTTCCTTGAACACCAGGCTTACATAGTTCTTTATTTCATGGGTACCATGACTCTAATGTGCTGATAATGCCAAATATTTTGTGGTGGTTAAGATATAGATAGAGATATCTATCTTTTTGTAAAATTGCACTGGAACAGGGGACAAGTAATAGTGTTGTGAAGTTTACAATCACTTTAACTTGGCTATTCTATTTAATTGATTAAGGTAAGTGATAATCTCGGGATATTATTTTTGGTGTAAGAATTTCCCTTATAAGGGTCACTACCTTAGATTCAGATGATATTTTTTTTAATTTTTCTCCTAACAGAAGTGCAAAACGTTATAAATGCACTGGTCTTGCTTACTTAGTGGTTCCGTATTTGGCTTTTAAGTGTGTCTGGATGCGTATCACTGGGAATAAATGTCTGTTGTGCATAATCAGTCTTAGAGCATATGGAATACAGTTGTAATATTTAAGTAGAAAGTAACGTAGCTGCTATTCATCAATATCTCTTAAATGTCAAATGTCTTATCTCTAAAATTAAACTATTCAATTCTGAAATAGCCTGCCATAAATATCACCTTTCGTAAACTGATTTGTGAGTATTGATGTGCACAAAACCACAGTGTATTTGTATACACGATGCTACCAGCACCCACTTGTCATTTCCAGAAATGTCTAAAAAAAAACAAAAAAAAACAATCTAGCAAACAAAAAAGTATATCTATTCCCTATGAAGATGTGGCCTGTGATTGGATTATACAATGTATACTAACCTTGCCATCTGTATCCTATTTTGCCGTGTCAGGGGTGCATGCAAGGTGTGCAACTCTTAGCACAAAAATGTGTAATCGCAGATGAGGGTTTGAAAAAAGTAAACCGCTAACGAAAGCTTTGTAATTATTTGTTTTTAAAATATATATATATGTATATGTGTATATATATATATATATATATATATATATATATATATATGTATATGTGTGTGTGTAAAATGTCCTTTTTAGACAACCTAGGGCTGGTCTTGACAAATCCTAGAAGGTGGGGCCATGGCTTCATATAGCTATATACAGTTCTTTTTCAAGACTTCTAAAACAAAGCTTTCAAAATTAGCTCCTCAATACTCTGGTAAAACAAAAAAATGCATTTGTCATCCCCCGGCCTAGGTAACCCTGTATAACAATACACCGATCTCTGTTATTCTGCAGCACTAAATCACTGTATGCCGCCACTTTATAGGTAGGGACCTGACTGCTAACCTATTTGACAGCCCTCTCTTCTCATTGCTTTATGATGTTGATCTCTGGTGCTAAATGGACCCTGAACTGTCGGTATGAGACTTGTTTTTATAAACGGCCAGCGCAACAACTGAACGCACTTGTGTTACATAAATTATATTGCTTTAATTAGGGGTGGGCATTCAGATGATTCGATAGCTTCCGAATACAAAAGAAGGTGGCTGCTTTGGCTGTTTTCTGAGCCATATTCCATCTTTGGAAGTGCATCACACTACGTACTGTTCAAATCCAGATCTTAGTTTTTTGCACTTTCAGGAGGAGGAGACCGGCTCCGAAAAGAGCCAAACACCACAAGCGGCTGCTGCCTCCTTCCTTTAAAAGGACACTGAACCCAAATGTTTTCTATCGTGATTCACATAGCTCATGCAATTTTAAGCAACTTTCTAATTTACTCCTATTATCAAATTTTCTTCATTCTTTGTATCTTTATTTGAAAGGCAAGAATGTAAGTTTAGATGCCGGCCCACTTTTGGTGAACACACTGTATTCTTGCTGATTGGTGGGTAGATTCACCTACCAATAAACAAGTGCTTTCCATGGTTCTGAACCAAAAAATAGCTTAGATGCCTTCTTTTTCAAATAAAGAAAGCAAGAGAACGAAGAAAAATTGATAATAGAAGTAAATTAGAAAGTTGTTTAAAATTGCATGCTCTATCTGAATCACAAAAGAAACATTTTTTTGTTCAGTGTCCCTTTAAATGTTAACTAAGCATCCAAATACCTATTAATTATTTGATATTTAGATGTGCTGCTTTTGTTAGAACACTTTAATATCAAGTTAGATGGTGTATACCAGCAGTGCATCTCCTGACCATCAACAATATTGTGTCCTGATATACAAAAGTTAAGCAAATCTACTTAGCCAATCAATACTCTGTGCTGTCTGGTGAGGTACCGTTGCAAGCTGAGCTAGGGCTAACCTGTTCACTTTTAACAGCCTAAATTGTGTATGAGTTTATGCAGAATTGAAATCTATAGGGTCTGAGTAATGGTTTATGCAGAATTGAAATCTATAGGGTCTGAGTAATTTGAGTCTGTTTTTGTTTGATTTTTATATTATAGTTTCCAACTATGATATATCAGTATATGTTCAGTTAATATTCATAAGGTGAGGGGGTCATTATATTCTATTGAATGTGTGTTGGTTCAGTTATAAATGATATTCGTAGCTGCCCTAGGAAATAGCATTTTTACCTTTTAACCAGCAATCTGTGAAGCTGTATCCTGTCAACACCTGAACTCTGTACTTTTGTTTTTCAGCAGTGGGCAGAACCAATGAGAAGGCTGACACCTGGCCCATTCTGATGTTCTGCCTGCATCATGAAAGAAAAACGTTGGGATTTATGCCCCTTTGAAGTTAAAACTTTCTATTGCTATGGCAGCTAAAAAGTGGATTTTATAGGCTTAAAATAATTAAGACACAATCTTAGTATACAATGATTGAAAATTTTATGTTTACTGCTCCTTTAAAGAAGGCCCCTTTGACGGTTTCTTTCCGTCTTAGCTGTCTGTCCCAGAATTTGCAGGAATAAGGTCCTGTTGTATTGAGATCTGCCGTGTAGCTACCCTTCTTTTGTAACCTATTTTGCCATGTCCGTTTGCTCATCTCTGGCAGTTGGGAGGCTCACTAGATAAAGGTTGTCTGTACTCTGATGCAGGTTACTACCATATCAATACATTTTTGTTTTATGCTAAATTTTGCATTCACAGTGTTAATCAAGGATGAAGTGTGTTATTTCCAAAAAGTATTTTTTTCTAAGTTATTTGCATTATTTACTTTGTGTAAATTGACTTCAACTCTCACATGCATTGTTTGCTTGTAAAATAAATAAAACGTCATACTTGGTCATTGCAGAATTAGCGTGTTTGGAACAATTACACAAGTATTTTCTGTTTTGTACAATGCAACATTTATGTTAAATGTTATCTACTATATTAAGCTAGAGCCAAAAAGTTTTGTTTTGATTTATTTAGATTTTTTTACAAAGAAAAAGTAAAATGTTGGCAAGTTTGCTTCATATAATGTATAATGGATTTAAAAAAAAACAAAAAAAAACAGCATCTGTAGAGAAATTGTAGCCCTTTCTGCTCACTTTCTTGCAAAAGAGACCACCTGTCTTTGTTCTATTTTTCTGGGGGAATAATGGATCCCCTATCTTTTGTACCCTGCTTTTAGTAACGCTTCTACAGCACAAGTATCTACCTACTTTCTTAGTTCTAATCTAAAACCTAACAAAGCCCCTGGACCAGATGGATTTTCCGGGTTATACTATAAAACATTTTTGGAACTTCTCACTCCTTACATCACTTCCTTCTTTAACCAAATACCGTAACAAATTTGATTGCTAGACACCATGCTTCAAGCAAATATTTCAGTATTATCCAAACCTGGTAAATAACCCAACACTGTCATTTTAGGCCGATATCGTTATTAAACATAGGTCTGAAACTACTTGCTAAAATACTTGCTGCTAGATTAAACCCTATTTGCCCTATATAATGCATCGTGACCAGGTGGCGTTTGTGCTGCAGATTGAGGCTAAGGCTATCACCTCAACCAAGACACCATCTATTTACCTGTCCACTGACTCAGAAAAGGCGTTTGATCACCTTGACCTTTCTGCGGTCCACTTTAACCCATTTTGGCTTCCCACTTAAATTTATAGAACATATTTTCAGCCTCTATTCTAATCCCTCAGTGCAAATTAGAGTTACAGATAGTCAACACCAGAATTTTTGACCTTTAAAAAGAAATAACTTATTATCCATTCACCAGTTTTGCTTAACCAACACTGTTATAGAAATACTTTTTACCTCTGATTACCTTGTATCTAAGACTCTGCAAACTGCCCCCTTATTTCAGTTCTTTTGACAGACTTGCATTTTATCCAATCGGAGCTCACTCCAGGGTAACTTCACGTGCATGAGCTCAATGTTATCTATATGAAACACATGCACTAATGCCCTCTAGTGGTCAAAATGCATTCAGATTAGAGGCAGTCTTCAAGGTCTAAAAAATTAGCATATGAACCTCCTAGGTTTAGCTTTCAACTAAGAATACCGAAAGAACAAAGCAAAATTGGTGGTAAAAGATAATTGGAAAATTGTTTAAAATTACATGCCCTATTTAAATCATGAACTTTTTTTTTGTACTTGACTGTCCCTTTTAATGGTTGTCTTTCAGAACAATTTGAGATTCGCAACAGGACCTGTCAGGTGTGCCCACTCTCACCTCCTTTTTATTTTATCATTAGAACTCCTAGCCATTAAACTGTGCCACAATTCTAACATTCCAGGTATACAAGTTAAAGAACAAACCTAGAAGTTTGCAGATGATCTAAAGATGCACACCAATCTGATAAATTGTCTCACTGCGGCACTAGAATAATTTACAGCTTTTGGGCATGTATCTAATTTCATGGTTAATCTCAAATCTAAATTGATGCCACTCAATATCTCCTCTAAGGTAATTAGCGACTTAATACACAGATGTCCATTTTACACTTCAAAAAGCTTCCTTTAAAATATTTGGTCCTTCATTTTACTCCTAATCCAGATTTGTTACATAAATATAATTATGGTAGCTGACTTTCAACAGCTGACTTCTACTTGGCTTCCAAAAATCTTACATGGTTTGGTAGGATTCATGTAGTTAAGATGTTGCCTAAAGCACTATACCTTTAACAAACATTACCTATATCGGACATTTCTCATGACATCCACCTATTACAAAGAAAATGGGTGATATTTGGCACCGTGGACCTCCTAGGCCAGTGATGGCGAACATTGGCACTCACGATGTCTCAGAACTAAACTTTCCATGATGCTCAACTGCTCTTCAGAGTGGCTAAGCATCATGGGAAATGTAGTTTTGAAACATCTGGAGTGCCAAGATTTGCCATCACTGTCCTAGGCTATCAAAACACACTTTGTACCTTAACCATAGAAGAAGTCTTTGGAGTCCAAAATTTATTAGCATATAAAAAAAGCCATCTACCTGCAAAGAGTTAATGAATGGTCTAAATATAATACTGATGCAGGTCAACGATGGGTACTGTTGGAAACATCTCTGACATTTCACACCTAGTAACATGCTGGAACCCAGATTTCCACCTAAAGGGGAGGAGAGTCCACTGCTTCATTCATCACTTGTGGGAAATAAGCCAGCCAAAGGCTTAAATACCTCCGCCCACTTCCCTCATCCCCCAGGCCCTTTTGGCCTCCAGATTTTGCTGATCAATTGCAGACGGCTGTCTCTGCGGGCATAAATGTGATGCCTCGTCCTAAGCGGAAGGTACGGCACAGCTATCAGTCTCATGGGTCTTCGACTCCGCTGGATATCTCGGACAGATTATCCACGGAGGAGGACAATTCCGACTTATTGGAGGATGTCGCTTCTGAGTTGGAATCTGTTACTTCCACGGAGGAACCAGATTTCAAATTTAAGATGGAGCATTTGCGTTTCCTGCTGAAGGAAGTGCTTGCTACACTTAAGGTTCCGAAACCAAAGCTACCGGAGGAACCTTTGATCCCTAAATCCTTCGATCCCCAGGCCTCCCCAGTTCCTAAATGGCAAACATTATTAAAAATGAATGGGAGAAACTAGGTTTGCCTTTTTCTCCCTAGTCTTCTTTTAAGAAGCTTTTCCCCATTCCGGATGTGCAGTTTGAACTGTAGGGAACCGTCCCTAAGGTGGATGGTGTTATTTCCACGCTCGCTAAGAGATTGACCATTCTGCTTGAGGACCCCCCCTCGAGATTTTGGATCGAATCCCTTAAGGGTAGGGCATTCGTCCATTTGTGATGTTAACATGCAGATTATTCGCCTGAATGTTAAGACGTCAGGATTTCCTGTTTTAGCTCACAGGACTCTGTGGCTAAAATCGCTTGCTTTCACTTCCATTTAAGGGGAAGGTCTTGTTTGGCCAGGCCTGGATTCTATTATATCTACAGTCACGGGTGGCAAGGGCACCTTCTTACCTCAGGATAAGAAAGCTAAACCTAAGGGATCTACTTTTTGTCCCTTTTGTGCAGACAAGTCTCAGCGCCAGCAGCCTTCCACAAAATCTGAGCAATCCAAGGGATCTTGGAAGCCAGCAAACTCTTGGAATAAGTCCCAAGCAGAAAAAGAAGCCTGCCGAGTCAGTCGGCATGAAGGGGCGGCCCCCGACCCGTCCTTAGACCAGGTAGGGGGCAGACTATCTCTTTTTGCAGGGGCCTGGAGGGGAGACATTAGACCATTGGGTCCTGGAGGTCGTCGCCCAGGGGTACAGGATAGGTTACAAATTGTATCTGCCAGAGGCAGGTTCCTCCTGTCAAACATCTCTTCAAAACCAGAAAAGAGAGAATGTGGGATGTGTGAGGGATCTCTCAATATAATCGTCCCAGTTCCTCGTGCAGAAAGAGGTCTGGGGTATTATTCAAACCTTTTCGTGGTCCCAAAGAAGGGCACATTTCGTCCAATCCTGGACCTAAAGGCCCTAAACAAGTTTTTGTCAGTCCCATCGTTCAAGATGGAGACTATCAGGTCAATTCTGCCCTGGTTCAAGAGGGGCAATTCATGACTATAGACCTGAAGGATGCTTACCTTCATGTTCAATCCACAAGGATCATTTCAAATTCCTAAGGTTTGCCTTCCTGGACCAGCACTTCCAGTTTGTGGCCCTTCCGTTTGGTCTGGCGACGGCCCAAGAGTCTCTACAAAGGTTCTGGGAGCTCTTCTCGCAGTAGCGAGAGCCAGAGGAATTGCAGTTGCTCGGTTTCTGGACAATATCTTGGTCCAGGCTCCATCCTACAGTCTGGCGGAGGATCATTCGAGAGCTCTCCTACTTCGATCCCATGGGTGGAAGATACACGATGGGAAGAGTTCATTGGTTCCCAGCGAAAGGGTGGAGTTCCTAGGTCCGATAATAGATTCTTCTGCAATGAAGATATTCCTGACAGACCAGAGATGTTGCAAGCTGGCGTCCAACTGTCTAGCCCCGCAGACATCCTCCAGGACATCTGTGGCCAAATGTATGGAGGTTATCGGGCTCATGGTATCCAGCATAGATGTCATTCCATTTGCCAGGTTTCATCTCAGACCTCTGCAGCTGTGCATGTTGAGACAATGGAACGGTGATCAGTCAGACTTGTCCCAACAGATATCCCTGAACAGACCGGTAAGGGAGTCCCTGTCTTGGTAGACCTGACCAGGTCAGTTGTCCCAGTGGACTTCTTTCCTGAGACCATCCTAGGATATTGTAACCACCGATGCGAGTCTATCAGGTTGGGGAGCCGTTTGGGGTGCAAGAAAAGGCACAAGGCAGATGGACTCGAGAGGAATCGAGCCTACATATAAACATTCTGGAACTTTGAGCGTTTTTCAACGCTCTGAAGGCTTGGCCCCCTCTGGGGACGTCCCATCAGTTTCCAATCGGACATCACCTCGGTGGCTTATATAAACCACCAGGGGGGGGAGAACGAGAAGCTCTCCGTTTCTGGAATGGGCAGAGACTCACAATTGTTCGCTCTCAGCAATCCACATTCTGGGTGTGGACAACTGGGAAGCAGATTTTCTGAACAGACAGACATTTCATCCAGGGGGAATGGTCTCTCCACCCCAAGGTGTTTGCGGAGATCTGCAGCAGATGGGGGGACACCGGAAATAGATCTCATGGCGTCCAGACTCAATAGCAAGCTACCCAGGGATCTGCAAGCGTAACTGAGACGCCTTGGCGGTACCCTGTGACTTCAACCTAATCTACATATTTCTACCGTTGCCTCTTCTACCTAGAGTAGTGGCCCGCATCAAGCAGGAGCAAGCTTTGGCTATTCTGATTGCTCCGTCTTGGCCGCGGAGGATGGGGTTTGTGGATCTAGTGGCGATGTCCTCTTATCTGCCGTGGAAGTTACCTTGTCGCAAGGTCCTGTTAGTTCAAGGTCCTTTTCTACATCAAAATCTCGATTCTCTGAGGCTGACTGTGTGGAGATTGCACGCCTAGTCTTAGCCAAGAGAGGTTTTTCGGAGAGAGTGATCAACACTCTCGTCTAGGCCAGTAAGCCGGTCACTAGACGCATCTACCACAAGGTGTAGAGGACCTATTTGTCCTGGTGTGGGGAACGAGGATACCCTTGGCACAAGGTCAAGGTATTCAGGATTTTGGCCTTTCTCCAGGATTGTCTGGATAAGGGTCTTGCCGCCAGTTCCCTAAGGGGACAGATCTCTGCTTTATCGGTACTGTTGCACAAGAAGCCTGCTGAGCTTTCTGATATTCAGTCATTTGTTCAGGCTCTGGTTAGGATTAGACTGATTTTCAGGAATCCGGCTCCTCTCTGGAGCTTAAACTTGCTGCTTAAGGTCTTGCAGAGGGCTCCGTTTGAGCCTATGCATGCTTTGGACATTAAGATTCTCTCATGGAAGGTCCTGTTATTGGCTATTGCTTCGGCACGGAGAGTCTGAGTTGGCGGCCTCCTTACTTGGTTTTTCAAGCTGACAAAGCATTGGGATTTCTTCACAAGGTTGTGTCGTAACATTAACCAGGAAATAGTGGTTCCTTGCTTGTGTCCTAACCAATCCTCTTCAAAGGAGAGGTTACTTCATAATCTGGATGTGGTTTGGGCCTTGAAGTTTTATCTTCAAGCCACGAAGGAGTTCAGACAGCGGTCGTCCTTATTCGTTGTGTATTCTGGAAGGTGCAGGGGGCAGAGGGCCTCTGCAACTTCTCTATTCTTTTGGTTGAGTAGTATGATCCGTCTGTCTTATGAGACAGCCGGACACAAGCCTCCTCAGAGGCCTGTGGCCTATTCTTGGGCCTTTAAGAATGAGGCTTCTATGGAGCAGATTTGTAAGATGGCTACCTGGTCATCCTTACATACTTTTGCAGAATTTTACAAATTTGACGTTTTTGCTTCGGCGGAAGCAGCTTTTGGAGGAGAGGTTCTGCAGGCTGTGGTGCCCTCAGTATAGGGTCTGCCTCATTTACACTCCCGTTTTCTTCATTCAGTGTCCTCGAGAACTTGGGTATTTGTTCCACAAGCGATAAATGAAGTAGTGGACTCTCCTACCCTTTTAGATGGGAAAACAAAAATTATGCTTACCTGATAATTTCATTTCCATCATGGGGAGGAGAGTCCACTGCACCCGCCCGTTCTCCGGTGGGCGAACCCAAATTTGTTTTTTGTTTTTCTGGCACCATTTATACCCTGATATTTCTCCTACTGTTTCTTGCTCCCTTGGCAGAATGACTGGGGGGATGAGGGAATTGGGGGAGGTATTTAAGCCTTTTGCTGGGGTGTCTTTGCTTCCTCCTGGTGGTTCTTATTTCCCACAAGTGATGATTGAAGCAGTGGACTCTTCTCCCCACGATGGAAATTAAATTATCAGGTAAGCATAATTTTATGTTTTTGCTCATAAATTATGAATACAACTCATAAATTATGAATACTACGTAATAAATATGCATTCAATTTATATTAAATATTCTCCACTTACAACTTAACATTAAAGAGTTTCCAGTGGGTAGAGGGACTCATATATAACATTAACTGACTAGAATCAATTTCTTCCTATTTATCTCAACTCAAGAAAGGAAACTTTTACCAAAAAGTCAAATACAACATTGGGGTATTGGATTTTTAAACTCTAGCAACTTCAACTTCTGTTAACATATATATATATATATTTTTATAAATGCTTGAACCAACCTCTTTAACACTCCAGCATCTAGCATTAGCTGTAGGCAAGATATTCTTAAAGGGACACTGAACCCAATTTTTTTCTTTTGTGATTCAGATAGAGCATGGAATTTTAAGCAACTTTCTAATTTACTCCTATTATCAATGTTTCTTCTTTCTCTTGCTATTTTTATTTGAAAAAGGCATCTAAGTTTTTTTGGTTCAGACTGTGGACAGCACTTTTTTTTTTTATTGGTGGTTGAATTTATCCACCAATCGGCAAGAACAACCCAGGTTGTTGACCAAAAAATGGGCTGGCATCTAAACTTACATTCTTGCATTTCAAATAAAGATACAAAGAGAATGAAGAAAATTTGTTAATAGGAGTAAATTAGAAAGTTTCTTAAAATTTCATGCTCTCTGAATCACAAAAAAAAATTTTTAGGTTCAGTGTCCCTTTAAATGGACACTCAACACCAGAATTTTTTTTTTTTTTAATTAAATCTTTTTATTGAGGTTAAAAAATAAGGCATACAGATATACTGTGACATTTCGGAAAGAAAAATATACATAGAGATAGCAAAATTAAATACATAGCGCCTATTCATAAGGAAACCTTCCATAACAATACTAATAAGCCGCTCTTGGGCCTTAAATAAGGAAACATATCTAGTAGTAAGGGAAGGCATAATGGAATGGAGAGACCACTCATGGATCTCCCTATGCTAACCTCATATTTTATTTTTTATGCAATCTTTCTGTGGTTCAGACATATAATATAGGTTATAACTATGTAAGAAGGGACAAACTTTAAAAAAATTAAACATTAACTATCAACTATTAAATGCTTTTCCACGATAGAGTGTATTTAAATGGTGAAGTTACAGCTCACTCCCATAAGAGATATCATTTATCTTAGTCAAAGCATGTTTCATACAGTGCCACAATTTGCAAGTATCTCACTCAGCTTGTGAGTAATGATGAGCGGGTTAATAGACAGAGAAAATAGAGTAGTTTAAGCTGTTTCTGTAAGCGAAACCTATGTGAATGTTTGTACAATTATTAGTCACAATAATTCGGTTAATTACCCTTAATGCAGCACACACATATTAAGTTACACGGTGTTCATCTTATTAAAAGGCTTAAGAGATCTTAACCTGCAAACAGGATATAACATTATTATCTGGATATCTGAAGCAACGTATAACAATATACTACTGGGCTACAAACAACACCAGAATTTTTGTTGTTTAAAATATAGATAATCCCTTTTATTACCCATTCCCCAGTTTTGCATAACCAACAGTTATATTAATACACTTTTTACCTCTGTGATTACCTTGTATCTAAGTCTCTGCAAACTGTCCCCTTATTTCAGTTCTTTTTCCAGACTTGCTTTTTAGCCAATCAGTGCTCACTCCAGGGTAACTTCACGTGCATGAGTTCAATGTTATCTATATGAAACACATATACTAAGACCCTCTATTGGTCAAAATGCATTCACATTAGAGGCAGTCTTCAAGGTCTAAGAAATTAGCATATGAACCTCCTAGGTTTAGCTTTCAACTAGGAATACCAAGAGAACAAAGCAAAATTGATGAGAAAAGTAAATTGGAAAGTTGTTTAAAATTACATTCCCTATTTAAATTATGAAAGTTTTTTTTTGGACTTGACTGTCCCTTTAGTTTTTGCTGTAGTGAGATATCAATGCAATATAATTTTAATATTAGTTTCTAAAGCTTTAGATGAGTTGGCAGATTTAGTCAATGTTTTATATCTGTCATCCAAGTTTTTTGGGGAGCTTGATAACCCAACTCTCAAAGCTTTTGGCATAACCCAGGATAGGAGGAGCCTGACGGCTTAAAACTATCTTGTTTAAAGTGAAAATAATCTTTTTGTCTGATTTATCAGAGATCACGTCCTAACCGAACCCGGTGCAGTAGCTATAGTCCTTTCATCCCATAGAGTAAATTATAGTAGTTGAGGTTGAAACTGCTAGCACAAGCAGCAGTAGAGCTGAACTACAAGAAGAGGAAGCTAGCCTAATGTTGACGTCACTTTCCAAAGTAATGGTAGATGCCAGTCTAACTCCCACCTCTGCACAACTATGCAAGAAGATTGTATTTACATTACATAGAGACTATTAGCTAGACGAGTGTGCAGGCGACTCATGAAACCCTGTCTTCTTTCAGTGCTGTTTCCTCATCCTAATGCCATGCCAAGTCCAAAACAGGTTAGAAGCTATAAAGGGTTCCCTATTCTGAAAGAACTAAGCCTTGGGCCTCTGCTACCACCAATACTAGTGCCTCCACCAGTAGCCCCTTCTACCTCACTGCGTGCAGGGGCTTGTTTAGAGCACCGTAGGAAACTGGGGGAGCATCTCTAGGTGCAGACTGTTAAGCAAAGAAGTCAACTGTGGTTGAGACTTCTTATCAGCTATGGGATGAACCAAAATTTATGTTCAAATCACACAATCAACACCACCCCACCCACAGTAGAAGTATTGGCCAGAGGACATCACAAGATAAATGTCGTAAAGATTGGCAGTAAAGGCACATTAGTGATTGCAGAAGCACACCCTTGAACTTTTAAGTGGCTTCCATGCAGAAGATACACTACATGTCTAACCGTCTTCAGCAGGAGTATGTATCTGTACTATTACTGCATGACACCAATAAACGAAAAACTGTTGAAGGCTGCTGGGCAGTGCATGCATTTCTGACCTATGCAGTGCACACTACACACCTATTTATGACTGCATACTGGAGGCAATTTAACCTCTCTGGGGAAGGAACCGGTGCTGGTGGCAGATCTTCAAAGGGGAGGGTTGGCAATGGAGCAGGAGGGCAACAGTAACTGGACTATTCTTTCCTTCTCCTCACTGACTTGATGCATAATACTTCAGTTGAAGTAGCTTCCATCCTGCAAAAAAAAAAAAAAAAAGTGGCACAGAAGGCTGGAACTAATGTCAAAATGTGTTGCATGGTAACAGACAGAGCTGCTAACATGGTCAGTTAGAGATGGGGAATTTGTCACTGCGATGTGGGGCACAATCGGTAGTAAAAGCCTCTCTCCCAACCAAGGGTCATTGCATGCTGGCCAACATCACAAGATTGCTCAGCTAGATGCTAAGGGATAAACTAAAGAGGGCAGGTCTGCCCAGCACCACCTTATTGCAAGATGTGGCCCCACAGTGCCATGACTTCAGAGTTAGGATAACGTGTCTTCTGGGTACAGATGAATTGGAGACTATTGGGCAGGTAGTGACAGTGTCCAAGACATTTAGAAATGTCACTGAAAAGCTTAGTCAACCACTGCAAGCCTGAGTCATGTAGTGCTGCTATTTACTAACCTGATGATGATAAAAAAAATCAACTTGACAGCTTAATTGATTGCTATGAGGTTCTATCTGATTACCGGCCCTATGCTGAGGTAGTCTCATTCATAAAGAAACTGAAGAAGGAAATTGAAACTTGCGTGATTTGCTTTACAGCCCACAAGACATTCTGGCTACCCTGTGTGGCACAAGGGTTAAAGGGACACTGAACCCAATTTTTTTTCTTTCGTGATTCAGATAGAGCATGATATTTTAAGCAACTTTCTAATTTACTCCTATTATCAAATTTTCTTCATTCTCTTTGAAATGCAAGAATGTAAGTTTAGATGCTGGCCCATTTTTGGTGAACAACCTGGGTTGTCCTTGCTGATTGGTGGATAAATTCATCCACCAATAAAATGTGCTGTCCAGGGTCTCAACCAAAAAAAAGCTTAGATGCCTTCTTTTTTCAAATAAAGATAGCAAGAGAACGAAGAAAATTTGATAAAAGGAGTAAATTAGATAGTTGCTTAAGATCGCATGCTCTATCTGAATCACAACAGAAAACATTTGGGTTCAGTGTCCCTTTAAGGGTATACTGGCTAATTTTACCAAAAGTTTTGTATTTTGAAAGGCTTGTGCAAAGGTGCGTGAGCGTAAAAACAAAAAGGGAGAAGAGGAGAAACGTAAGGAAGCTCCTTACAACAGCAGCACAAGCACTACACAACTTTCTTCTCATCGTGTAATCTTTACTGGCTCTTGAAACCTGATTGACTGGAGCTGGAGCATTTTGGGCTGAGGCACTTAACCCTTTACTCTACAAGTGAGAGCAGCACTTACCTTGCTGGATCCTTTAATATACTGGGATCAGGAAATATGGTCTGGCACACCATGTAGTTGCTCAGAAGCTGTCTTCACATTTGTT
Source organism: Bombina bombina (assembly GCF_027579735.1). Lineage (NCBI taxonomy): Eukaryota > Metazoa > Chordata > Amphibia > Anura > Bombinatoridae > Bombina > Bombina bombina. Next base: position 256,744,427 of record NC_069505.1, read on the forward strand.
TAGCAGAAATAAAAATAAGGGGCTAGTCTGCAGAGGCTTAGATACAAGGTCATCACAGAGGTAAAATGTGTATTAATATAACTGAGATAAGGGGCAGTCTACAGAGGCTTAGATACAAGGTCATCACAGAGGTAAAAAGTGTATTAATATAACTAAGATAAGGGGCAGTTTGCAGATGCTTGGATACTGGGTAATTACAGAGGTAAAAAGTATATTAATATAACTGAGATAAGGAGCAGTCTGCAGAGGCTTAGATACAAGGTAATCACAGAGGTAAAAAGTATATTCATATAACTGAGATAAGGGGCAGTCTGTAGCGGCTTAGATACAAGGTAATCACAGAGGTAAAAAGTACATTAATATAACTGAGATAAAGGGGCAGTCTGCAGAGGCTTAGATACAGGGTAATCACACAGGTAAAAAGTATATTCATATAATTGAGATAAGGAGCAGTCTGCAGAGGCTTAGATACAAGGTAATAACAGAGGTAAAAAGTATATTAATATAACAGATAAGGGGGCAGTTTGTAGAGGCTTAGATACAAGGTAATCACAGAGGTAAAAGTGTATTAATATAACTGAGATAAGGGGCGGTCTGCAGAGGCTTAGATACAAGGTAATCACAGAGGTAAAAGTGTATTATATAACCGAGAAAAGGGGCAGTCTGCAGAGGCTTAGATAATGGATAATCACAGAGGTAAAAAGTATATTAATATAACTGCGATAAGGGGGCAGTCTGTAGAGGCTTAGATACAAGGTAATCACAGAGGTAAAAAGTATATTAATATAACTGAGATAAGGAGCAGTCTGCAGAGGCTTAGATACAAGGTAATTGGAGGTAAAACGTGTATTAATATAACTGAGATAAGGGGCAGTTTGCAGAGGATTAGATACAAGGTAATTACAGAGGTAAAACCTGTATTAATATAACAGTGCTGGTTATGCAAAACTGAGGAATAGGTAATAAAGGGATTATCTATCTTTTTATATAATAATTCTGGAATAGACTGTCCCTTTAAGCTATTCTTTTCTCAAATATTTTACGTTGTTTTCCAATTAGTCTCCCTTTATTTCTGGGTTTTGCTATACTACTTGCAGCCAGTAGGAGGCAATATTGCATAATATTTGTTAACCAGCAGTACACGTGCGAAGATTTCTAAAGGAGGGAAAAGGTTTTTGCAATATTTGTTACATGTACATAACTATTTTATTTCTAACCTTTTTGCTTTGGGACATAATATATCAGTTGTGATACATGTTACATATATCTCACGTGTCCCAACGCAAAAAGGTTAGGAATAAATAGTTATGTATATTTGTGTATTTATTAGTACATTTCCAGGCCATGTGACATATACACACATATATATAGGGACGTGCACTCATTGGAGGCAGGGGAGGCAGTGCCTACCCTGCCATATGGGGCCAAAGCTTAATTAAATTTTAATTAAAACAAAAAAGACGTCCAAATTCCCCCCCCCCCCCCCCAATGTAATGCTTTGGAGAGGCAGGTACAGGAACGCTTCTCTCTATTGCAGTACATGGATCAAAGGAAAAGCTGTGCTGCAGCACCACCTGTGATCTTTCAATATATTAACAGCAAAAATTGGGACCAATAGGAGGCACCCCTCTTGATGCCTCCTAGCAAGGGAGCCAATCAGAGATGGTCATGTTCTCCTGGTGATTGACAGCACCAGGAGAACTTGACCGGAATTGCTGTCACACACTGCAGCTGCTCAGTGTCTAGGCGGGAACTGGAACTTCTGCAAGCAACAGAACAAGCTAGCCGGCGGGATCTGAGAGAAATGCACGCAGCACCATGAGTAAGAACAGTGGGCGAAGGTAGAATTATGGCTGTTTTATGCATAACCGGTACGGAGCTTTAACTAGGGCTGGGGCGGGCTGGGGCGTCACTGGGGGGTGCTGACAGCTCCAGGGGGTGACACCACCAACTAGGAACTTACTGTACTCAAGTAATCCTCCCCCTTTAAAGTTTATTTCCCACGCACAGTATTTGATACAGCTTGCACATGGGAAATAAACGTTAAGGGAGGAGGATTACTCGAGTAGAGTGAGTTCCTGCCTGGTGGTGTCAACCCCTAGAGTGGGTCACCTGGCCCGGTGCGGTCTCCTGAAGGAGGTAGGTGGAGCTGAGGGTGCACCTGACCAGTGGCAGAGGTAAGTAGTGTGTGCTGAGCTTTAGACTTTGTACAGAGAAGGTGTAATGCTGTTGTGTCACTGTGTCAGGCTGAGCTTTAGACTTTATACAGAGAAGGTGTAATGCTGTTGTGTCACTGTATCACGCTGAGCTTTAGACTTTATACAGAGAAGGTGTAATGCTGTTGTGTCACTGTGTCAGGCTGAGCTTTAGACTTTGTACAGAGGAGGTGTAATGCAGTTGTGTCACTGTGGCAGGCTGAGCTTTAGACTATGTACAGAGAAAGTGTAATGCTGTTTTGTCACTGTGTCAGGCTGGGCTTTAGACTTTATACAGAGAAGGTGTAATGCTGTTTTGTCACTGTGTCAGGCTGAGCTTTAGACTTTATACAGAGAAGGTGTAATGCTGTTGTGTCACTGTCAGGCTGGGCTTTAGACTTTATACAGAGAAGGTGTAATGCTGTTGTGTCACTGTGTCAGGCTGAGCTTTAGACTTTGTACAGAGGAGGTGTAATGCAGTTGTGTCACTGTGTCAGGCTGAGCTTTAGACTATGTACAAAGAAAGTGTAATGCTGTTTTGTCACTGTGTCAGGCTGGGCTTTAGACTTTATACAGAGAAGGTGTAATGCTGTTTTGTCACTGTGTCAGGCTGAGCTTTAGACTTTATACAGAGAAGGTGTAATGCTGTTGTGTCACTGTATCAGGCTGGGCTTCAGACTTGGTACAGAGAAGGTGTAATGCTGTTGTGTCACTGTGTCAGGCTGAGCTTTAGACTTTATACAGAGAAGGTGTAATGCTGTTGTGGTTGTGTCACTGTGTCAGGCTGAGCTTTAGACTTGGTACAGAGAAGGTGTAATGCTGTTGAGTCACTGTGTCAGGCTGAGCTTTAGACTTTATACAGAGAAGGTGTAATGCTGTTGTGTCACTGTGTCAGGCTGAGCTTTAGACTTTATACAGAGAAGGTGTAATGCTGTTGTGGTTGTGTCACTGTGTCAGGCTGAGCTTTAGACTTTGTACAGAGGAGGTGTAATGCTGTTGTGTCACTTTGTCAGGCTGAGCTTTAGACTTTGTACAGAGAAGGTGTAATGCTGTTGTGTCACTGTGTCAGGCTGAGCTTTAGACTTTATACAGAGAAGGTGTAATGCTGTTGTGTCACTGTGTCAGGGTGGGCTTTAGACTTTATACTTTATACAGAGAAGGTGTAATGCTGTTGTGTCACTGTGTCAGGCTGAGCTTTAGACTTTATACAGAGAAGGTGTAATGCTGTTGTGTCACTGTCAGGCTGGGCTTTAGACTTTGTACAGAGAAGGTGTAATGCTGTTGTGTCACTGTGTCAGACTGAGCTTTAGACTTTGTACAGAGAAGGTGTAATGCTGTTGTGTCACTGTGTCAGACTGAGCTTTAGACTTGGTACAGAGAAGGTGTAATGCTGTTGTGTCACTGTCAGGCTGAGATTTAGACTTTGTACAGAGAAGGTGTAATTCTGATGTGTCACTGTGTCAGGCTGAGCTTTAGACTATGTACAGAGAAAGTGTAATGCTGTTTTGTCACTGTGTCAGGCTGAGCTTTAGACTTTATACAGAGAAGGTGTAATGCTGTTGTGTCACTGTGTCAGGCTGAGCTTTAGACTTTGTACAGAGAAGGTGTAATGCTGTTGTGGTTGTGTCACTGTGTCAGGCTGAGCTTTAGACTTGGTACAGAGAAGGTGTAATGCTGTTGAGTCACTGTGTCAGGCTGAGCTTTAGACTTTATACAGAGAAGGTGTAATGCTGTTGTGTCACTGTGTCAGGCTGAGCTTTAGACTTTATACAGAGAAGGTGTAATGCTGTTGTGGTTGTGTCACTGTGTCAGGCTGAGCTTTAGACTTTGTACAGAGAAGGTGTAATGCTGTTGTGTCACTGTGTCAGGCTGAGCTTTAGACTTTATACAGAGAAGGTGTAATGCTGTTGTGTCACTGTGTCAGGCTGGGCTTTAGACTTGGTACAGAGGTGTAATGCTGTAGTGGTTGTGTCACTGTGTCAGACTGAGCTTTAGACTTGGTACAGAGAAGGTATAATGCTGTTGTGTCACTGTGTCAGGCTGAGCTTTAGACTTTGTACAGAGAAGGTGTAATGCTGTTGTGTCATTGTGTCAGGCTGAGCTTTTGACTATGTACAGAGAAAGTGTAATGCTGTTGTTTCACTGTGTCAGGCTGAGCTTTAGACTTTATACAGAGAAGGTGTAATGCTGTTGTGTCACTGTGTCAGGATGAGCTTTAGACTTGGTACAGAGAAGGTGTAATGCTGTTGTGTTTGTGTCACTGTGTCAGACGGAGCTTTAGACTTGGTACAGAGAAGGTGTAATGCTTTTGTGTCACTGTGTCAGGCTAAGCTTTAGACTTTGTACAGAGAAGGTGTAATGCTGTTGTGTCACTGTGTCAGACTGAGCTTTAGACTATGTACAGAGAAAGTGTTATGCTGTTGTGTCACTGTGTCAGGCTGAGCTTTAGACTTTATACAGAGAAGGTGTAATGCTGTTGTGGTTGTGTCACTGTGTCAGGCTGAGCTTTAGACTTTGTACAGAGAAGGTGTAATGCTGTTGTGTCACTGTGTCAGGCTGAGCTTTAGACTTTATACAGAGAAGGTGTAATGCTGTTGTGTCACTGTGTCAGGCTGGGCTTTAGACTTTATACTTTATACAGAGAAGGTGTAATGCTGTTGTGTCACTGTGTCAGGCTGAGCTTTAGACTTTATACAGAGAAGGTGTAATGCTGTTGTGTCACTGTCAGGCTGGGCTTTAGACTTTGTACAGAGAAGGTGTAATGCTGTTGTGGTTGTGGCACTGTGTCAGGCTGGGCTTTAGACTTTGTACAGAGAAGGTGTAATGCTGTTGTGTCACTGTGTCAGACTGAGCTTTAGACTTTGTACAGAGAAGGTGTAATGCTGTTCTGTCACTGTGTCAGACTGAGATTTAGACTTGGTACAGAGAAGGTGTAATGCTGTTGTGTCACTGTCAGGCTGAGATTTAGACTTTGTACAGAGAAGGTGTAATTCTGATGTGTCACTGTGTCAGGCTGAGCTTTAGACTATGTACAGAGAAAGTGTAATGCTGTTTTGTCACTGTGTCAGGCTGAGCTTTAGACTTTATACAGAGAAGGTGTAATGCTGTTGTGTCACTGTGTCAGGCTGAGCTTTAGACTTTGTACAGGGAAGGTGTAATGCTTTTGTGTCACTGTGTCAGGCTGAGCTTTAGACTTTATGCAGAGAAGGTGTAATGCTGATGTATCACTGTGTAAGGCTGAGCTTTAGACTTGGTACAGAGGTGTAATGCTGTAGTGGTTGTGTCACTGTGTCAGACTGAGCTTTAGACTTGGTACAGAGAAGGTATAATGCTGTTGTGTCACTGTGTCAGGCTGAGCTTTAGACTTTGTACAGAGAAGGTGTAATGCTGTTGTGTCATTGTGTCAGGCTGAGCTTTTGACTATGTACAGAGAAAGTGTAATGCTGTTGTTTCACTGTGTCAGGCTGAGCTTTAGACTTTATACAGAGAAGGTGTAATGCTGTTGTGTCACTGTGTCAGGCTGAGCTTTAGACTTGGTACAGAGAAGGTGTAATGCTGTTGTGTTTGTGTCACTGTGTCAGACGGAGCTTTAGACTTGGTACAGAGAAGGTGTAATGCTTTTGTGTCACTGTGTCAGGCTAAGCTTTAGACTTTGTACAGAGAAGGTGTAATGCTGTTGTGTCACTGTGTCAGACTGAGCTTTAGACTATGTACAGAGAAAGTGTTATGCTGTTGTGTCACTGTGTCAGGCTGAGCTTTAGACTTTATACAGAGAAGGTGTAATGCTGTTGTGTCACTGTCAGGCTGGGCTTTAGACTTTGCACAGAGAAGGTTTAATGCTTTTGTGTCACTGTGTCAGACTGAGCTTTAGACTTTAAACAGAGAAGGTGTAATGCTGTTGTGTCACTGTGTCAGGCTGAGCTTTAGACTTTATACAGAGAAGGTGTAATGCTGTTGTGTCACTGTGTCAGGCTGAGCTTTAGACTTTGTACAGAGGAGGTGTAATGCTGTTGTGTCACTGTGTCAGGCTGAGCTTTAGACTTTATACAGAGAAGGTGTAATGCTGTTGTTTCACTGTCTCAGGCTGAGCTTTAGATTTTTTACAGAGAAGGTGTAATGCTGTTGTGTCACTGTGTCAGGCTGAGCTTTAGACTTTATACAGAGAAGGTGTAATGCTGTTGTGTCACTGTGTCAGGCTGAGCTTTAGACTTTGTACAGAGGAGGTGTAATGCTGTTGTGTCACTGTGTCAGGCTGAGCTTTAGACTTTATACAGAGAAGGTGTAATGCTGTTGTGTCACTGTGTCAGGCTGAGCTTTAGACTTTATACAGAGAAGGTGTAATGCTGTTGTGTCACTGTGTCAGGCTGAGTTTTAGACTTTATACAGAGAAGGTGTAATGCTGTTGTGTCACTGTATCAGGCTGAGCTTTAGACTTTATACAGAGAAGGTGTAATGCTGTTGTGTCACTGTGTCAGGCTGAGCTTTAGACTTTGTACAGAGGAGGTGTAATGCTGTTGTGTCACTGTGTCAGGCTGAGCTTTAGACTTTATACAGAGAAGGTGTAATGCTGTTGTGTTATTGTGTCAGGCTGAGCTTTAGACTTCATACAGAGAAGGTGTAATGCTGTTGTGTCACTGTGTCAGGCTGAGCTTTACACTTTATACAGAGAAGGTGTAATGCTGTTGTGTCACTGTGCAAGGCTGAGCTTTAGACTTGATACAGAGAAGGTGTAATGTTGTTGTGTCACTGTGTCATGCTGAGCTTTAGACTTTGTACAGATAAGGTGCAATGCTGTTGTGTCACTGTCAGGCTGAGCTTTATACTATGTACAGAGAAGGTGTAATGCTGTTGTGTCACTGTGTCAGGCTGAGCTTTAGACTTTATACAGAGAAGGTGTAATGCTGTTGTGTCACTGTGTCAGGCTGAGCTTTAGACTTTATACAGAGAAGGTGTAATGCTGTTGTGTCACTGTGTCAGGCTGAGCTTTAGACTTTGTACAGAGAAGGTGTAATGCTGTTGTGTCACTGTGTCAGGCTGAGCTTTAGACTTTATACAGAGAAGGTGTAATGCTGTTGTGTCACTGTGTCAGGCTGAGCTTAAACTTTATACAGAGAAGGTGTAATGCTGTTGTGTCACTGTGTCAGGCTGAGCTTTAGACTTTATACAGAGAAGGTGTAATGCTGTTGTGTCACTGTATCAGGTTGAGCTTTAGACTTTATACAGAGAAGGTGTAATGCTGTTGTGTCACTGTGTCAGGCTGAGCTTTAGACTTTATACAGAGAAGGTGTAATGCTGTTGTGTCACTGTGTCAGGTTGGGCTTTAGACTTTGTACAGAGAAGGTGTAATGCTGTGGTGTCACTGTGTCAGGCTGAGCTTTAGACTTTATACAGAGAAGGTGCAATGCTGTTGTGTCACTGTGTCAGGCTGAGCTTTAGACTTGGTACAGCAAAGGTGTAATGTTGTTGTGTCACTGTGTCATGCTGAGCTTTAGACTTTGTACAGATAAGGTGCAATGCTGTTGTGTCACTGTCAGGCTGAGCTTTATACTATGTACAGAGAAGGTGTAATGCTGTTGTGTCACTGTGTCATGCTGAGCTTTAGACTTTATACAGAGAAGGTGTAATGCTGTTGTGGTTGTGTCACTGTGTCAGGCTGAGCTTTAGACTTTGTACAGAGGAGGTGTAATGTTGTTGTGTCACTTTGTCAGGCTGAGCTTTAGACTTTGTACAGAGAAGGTGTAATGCTGTTGTGTCACTGTGTCAGGCTGAGCTTTAGACTTCATACAGAGAAGGTGTAATGCTGTTGTGTCACTGTGTCAGGCTGAGCTTTAGACTTTATACAGAGAAGGTGTAATGCTGTTGTGTCACTGTGCAAGGCTGAGCTTTAGACTTGATACAGAGAAGGTGTAATGTTGTTGTGTCACTGTGTCATGCTGAGCTTTAGACTTTGTACAGATAAGGTGCAATGCTGTTGTGTCACTGTCAGGCTGAGCTTTATACTATGTACAGAGAAGGTGTAATGCTGTTGTGTCACTGTGTCAGGCTGAGCTTTAGACTTTATACAGAGAAGGTGTAATGCTGTTGTGTCACTGTGTCAGGCTGAGCTTTAGACTTTATACAGAGAAGGTGTAATGCTGTTGTGTCACTGTGTCAGGCTGAGCTTTAGACTTTGTACAGAGGAGGTGTAATGCTGTTGTGTCACTTTGTCAGGCTGAGCTTTAGACTTTATACAGAGAAGGTGTAATGCTGTTGTGTCACTGTGTCAGGCTGAGCTTAAACTTTATACAGAGAAGGTGTAATGCTGTTGTGTCACTGTGTCAGGCTGAGCTTTAGACTTTATACAGAGAAGGTGTAATGCTGTTGTGTCACTGTATCAGGTTGAGCTTTATACTTTATACAGAGAAGGTGTAATGCTGTTGTGTCACTGTGTCAGGCTGAGCTTTAGACTTTATACAGAGAAGGTGTAATGCTGTTGTGTCACTGTGTCAGACAGAGCTTTAGACTTGGTACAGAGAAGGTGTAATGCTGTTGTGTCACTGTGTCAGGCTGAGCTTTAGACTTAGTACAGAGAAGGTGTAATGCTGTTGTGTCACTGTGTCAGGCTGAGCTTTACACTTTATACAGAGAAGGTGTAATGCTGTTGTGTCACTGTGCAAGGCTGAGCTTTAGACTTGGTACAGAGAAGGTGTAATGTTGTTGTGTCACTGTGTCATGCTGAGCTTTAGACTTTGTACAGATAAGGTGCAATGCTGTTGTATTACTGTCAGGCTGAGCTTTATACTATGTACAGAGAAGGTGTAATGCTGTTGTGTCACTGTGTCAGGCTGAGCTTTAGACTTTATACAGAGAAGGTGTAATGCTGTTGTGTCACTGTATCAGGCTGAGCTTTAGACTTTATACAGAGAAGGTGTAATGCTGTTGTGTTACTGTGTCAGGCTGAGCTTTAGACTTTGTACAGAGGAGGTGTAATGCTGTTGTGTCACTGTGTCAGGCTGAGCTTTAGACTTTATACAGAGAAGGTGTAATGCTGTTGTGTCACTGTGTCAGGCTGAGCTTAAACTTTATACAGAGAAGGTGTAATGCTGTTGTGTCACTGTGTCAGGCTGAGCTTTAGACTTTATACAGAGAAGGTGTAATGCTGTTGTGTCACTGTATCAGGTTGAGCTTTAGACTTTATACAGAGAAGGTGTAATGCTGTTGTGTCACTGTGTCAGGCTGAGCTTTAGACTTTATACAGATAAGGTGTAATGCTGTTGTGTCACTGTGTCAGGTTGGGCTTTAGACTTTGTACAGAGAAGGTGTAATGCTGTTGTGTCACTGTGTCAGGCTGAGCTTTAGACTTGGTACAGCGAAGGTGTAATGTTGTTGTGTCACTGTGTCAGGCTGAGCTTTAGACTTGGTACAGATAAGGTGCAATGCTGTTGTGTCACTGTCAGGCTGAGCTTTATACTATGTACAGAGAAGGTGTAATGCTGTTGTGTCACTGTGTCAGGCTGAGCTTTAGACTTTATACAGAGAAGGTGTAATGCTGTTGTGGTTGTGTCACTGTGTCAGGCTGAGCTTTAGACTTTATACAGAGAAGGTGTAATGCTGTTTGTGTCACTGTATCAGGCTGAGCTTTAGACTTTATACAGAGAAGGTGTAATGCAGTTGTGTCACTGTGTCAGGCTGAGCTTTAGACTTTGTACAGAGGAGGTGTAATGCTGTTGTGTCACTGTGTCAGGCTGAGCTTTAGACTTTATACAGAGAAGGTGTAATGCTGTTGTGTCACTGTGTCAGGCTGAGCTTTAGACTTTATACAGAGAAGGTGTAATGCTGTTGTGTCACTGTGTCAGGCTGAGTTTTAGACTTTATACAGAGAAGGTGTAATGCTGTTGTGTCACTGTATCAGGCTGAGCTTTAGACTTTATACAGAGAAGGTGTAATGCTGTTGTGTCACTGTGTCAGGTGCTGAGCTTTAGACTTTGTACAGAGGAGGTGTAATGCTGTTGTGTCACTGTGTCAGGCTGAGCTTTAGACTTTATACAGAGAAGGTGTAATGCTGTTGTGTTATTGTGTCAGGCTGAGCTTTAGACTTCATACAGAGAAGGTGTAATGCTGTTGTGTCACTGTGTCAGGCTGAGCTTTACACTTTATACAGAGAAGGTGTAATGCTGTTGTGTCACTGTGCAAGGCTGAGCTTTAGACTTGATACAGAGAAGGTGTAATGTTGTTGTGTCACTGTGTCATGCTGAGCTTTAGACTTTATACAGAGAAGGTGCAATGCTGTTGTGTCACTGTGTCAGGCTGAGCTTTATACTATGTACAGAGAAGGTGTAATGCTGTTGTGTCACTGTGTCAGGCTGAGCTTTAGACTTTATACAGAGAAGGTGTAATGCTGTTGTGTCACTGTGTCAGGCTGAGCTTTAGACTTTATACAGAGAAGGTGTAATGCTGTTGTGTCACTGTGTCAGGCTGAGCTTTAGACTTTGTACAGAGAAGGTGTAATGCTGTTGTGTCACTGTGTCAGGCTGAGCTTTAGACTTTATACAGAGAAGGTGTAATGCTGTTGTGTCACTGTGTCAGGCTGAGCTTAAACTTTATACAGAGAAGGTGTAATGCTGTTGTGTCACTGTGTCAGGCTGAGCTTTAGACTTTATACAGAGAAGGTGTAATGCTGTTGTGTCACTGTATCAGGTTGAGCTTTAGACTTTATACAGAGAAGGTGTAATGCTGTTGTGTCACTGTGTCAGGCTGAGCTTTAGACTTTATACAGAGAAGGTGTAATGCTGTTGTGTCACTGTGTCAGGTTGGGCTTTAGACTTTGTACAGAGAAGGTGTAATGCTGTGGTGTCACTGTGTCAGGCTGAGCTTTAGACTTTATACAGAGAAGGTGCAATGCTGTTGTGTCACTGTGTCAGGCTGAGCTTTAGACTTGGTACAGCAAAGGTGTAATGTTGTTGTGTCACTGTGTCATGCTGAGCTTTAGACTTTGTACAGATAAGGTGCAATGCTGTTGTGTCACTGTCAGGCTGAGCTTTATACTATGTACAGAGAAGGTGTAATGCTGTTGTGTCACTGTGTCAGGCTGAGCTTTAGACTTTATACAGAGAAGGTGTAATGCTGTTGTGGTTGTGTCACTGTGTCAGGCTGAGCTTTAGACTTTGTACAGAGGAGGTGTAATGTTCTTTGTGTCACTTTGTCAGGCTGAGCTTTAGACTTTGTACAGAGAAGGTGTAATGCTGTTGTGTCACTGTGTCAGGCTGAGCTTTAGACTTTATACAGAGAAGGTGTAATGCTGTTGTGTCACTGTGTCAGGCTGAGCTTTAGACTTTATACAGAGAAGGTGTAATGCTGTTGTGTCACTGTGCAAGGCTGAGCTTTAGACTTGGTACAGAGAAGGTGTAATGTTGTTGTGTCACTGTGTCATGCTGAGCTTTAGACTTTGTACAGATAAGGTGCAATGCTGTTGTGTCACTGTCAGGCTGAGCTTTATACTATGTACAGAGAAGGTGTAATGCTGTTGTGTCACTGTGTCAGGCTGAGCTTTAGACTTTATACAGAGAAGGTGTAATGCTGTTGTGTCACTGTGTCAGGCTGAGCTTTAGACTTTATACAGAGAAGGTGTAATGCTGTTGTGTCACTGTGTCAGGCTGAGCTTTAGACTTTGTACAGAGAAGGTGTAATGCTGTTGTGTCACTGTGTCAGGCTGAGCTTTAGACTTTATACAGAGAAGGTGTAATGCTGTTGTGTCACTGTGTCAGGCTGAGCTTAAACTTTATACAGAGAAGGTGTAATGCTGTTGTGTCACTGTGTCAGGCTGAGCTTTAGACTTTATACAGAGAAGGTGTAATGCTGTTGTGTCACTGTATCAGGTTGAGCTTTAGACTTTATACAGAGAAGGTGTAATGCTGTTGTGTCACTGTGTCAGGCTGAGCTTTAGACTTTATACAGAGAAGGTGTAATGCTGTTGTGTCACTGTGTCAGACAGAGCTTTAGACTTGGTACAGAGAAGGTGTAATGCTGTTGTGTCACTGTGTCAGGCTGAGCTTTAGACTTTATACAGAGAAGGTGTAATGCTGTTGTGTCACTGTGTCAGGCTGAGCTTTACACGTTATACAGAGAAGGTGTAATGCTGTTGTGTCACTGTGCAAGGCTGAGCTTTAGACTTGGTACAGAGAAGGTGTAATGTTGTTGTGTCACTGTGTCATGCTGAGCTTTAGACTTTGTACAGATAAGGTGCAATGCTGTTGTATTACTGTCAGGCTGAGCTTTATACTATGTACAGAGAAGGTGTAATGCTGTTGTGTCACTGTGTCAGGCTGAGCTTTAGACTTTATACAGAGAAGGTGTAATGCTGTTGTGTCACTGTATCAGGCTGAGCTTTAGACTTTATACAGAGAAGGTGTAATGCTGTTGTGTTACTGTGTCAGGCTGAGCTTTAGACTTTGTACAGAGGAGGTGTAATGCTGTTGTGTCACTGTCAGGCTGAGCTTTAGACTTTATACAGAGAAGGTGTAATGCTGTTGTGTCACTGTGTCAGGCTGAGCTTAAACTTTATACAGAGAAGGTGTAATGCTGTTGTGTCACTGTGTCAGGCTGAGCTTTAGACTTTATACAGAGAAGGTGTAATGCTGTTGTGTCACTGTATCAGGTTGAGCTTTAGACTTTATACAGAGAAGGTGTAATGCTGTTGTGTCACTGTGTCAGGCTGAGCTTTAGACTTTATACAGAGAAGGTGTAATGCTGTTGTGTCACTGTGTCAGGTTGGGCTTTAGACTTTGTACAGAGAAGGTGTAATGCTGTTGTGTCACTGTGTCAGGCTGAGCTTTAGACTTGGTACAGCGAAGGTGTAATGTTGTTGTGTCACTGTGTCAGGCTGAGCTTTAGACTTGGTACAGATAAGGTGCAATGCTGTTGTGTCACTGTCAGGCTGAGCTTTATACTATGTACAGAGAAGGTGTAATGCTGTTGTGTCACTGTGTCAGGCTGAGCTTTAGACTTTATACAGAGAAGGTGTAATGCTGTTGTGGTTGTGTCACTGTGTCAGGCTGAGCTTTAGACTTTGTACAGAGGAGGTGTAATGCTGTTGTGTCACTTTGTCAGGCTGAGCTTTAGACTTTGTACAGAGAAGGTGTAATGCTGTTGTGTCACTGTGTCAGGCTGAGCTTTAGACTTTATACAGAGAAGGTGTAATGCTGTTGTGTCACTGTGTCAGGCTGGGCTTCAGACTTTATACAGAGAAGGTGTAATGCTGTTGTGTCACTGTGTCAGACAGAGCTTTAGACTTTGTACAGAGAAGGTGTAATGCTGTTGTGTCACTGTGTCAGACTGAGCTTTAGACTTGGTACAGAGAAGGTGTAATGCTGTTGTGGTTGTGTCACTTTGTCAGGCTGGGCTTTAGACTTGGTACAGAGAAGGTGTAATGCTGTTGTGGTTGTGTCACTTTGTCAGGCTGGGCTTTAGACTTTGTACAGAGAAGGTGTAATGCTGTTGTGTCACTGTGTCAGGGTGGGCTTTAGACTTTATACTTTATACAGAGAAGGTGTAATGCTGTTGTGTCACTGTGTCAGGCTGAGCTTTAGACTTTATACAGAGAAGGTGTAATGCTGTTGTGTCACTGTCAGGCTGGGCTTTAGACTTTGTACAGAGAAGGTGTAATGCTGTTGTGGTTGTGGCACTGTGTCAGGCTGGGCTTTAAATTTTGTACAGAGAAGGTGTAATGCTGTTGTGTCACTGTGTCAGACTGAGCTTTAGACTTTGTACAGAGAAGGTGTAATGCTGTTGTGTCACTGTGTCAGACTGAGCTTTAGACTTGGTACAGAGAAGGTGTAATTCTGATGTGTCACTGTGTCAGGCTGAGCTTTAGACTATGTACAGAGAAAGTGTAATGCTGTTTTGTCACTGTGTCAGGCTGAGCTTTAGACTTTATACAGAGAAGGTGTAATGCTGTTGTGTCACTGTGTCAGGCTGAGCTTTAGACTTGGTACAGAGAAGGTGTAATGCTGTTGAGTCACTGTGTCAGGCTGAGCTTTAGACTTTATACAGAGAAGGTGTAATGCTGTTGTGTCACTGTGTCAGGCTGAGCTTTAGACTTTATACAGAGAAGGTGTAATGCTGTTGTGGTTGTGTCACTGTGTCAGGCTGAGCTTTAGACTTTGTACAGAGAAGGTGTAATGCTGTTGTGTCACTGTGTCAGGCTGAGCTTTAGACTTTATACAGAGAAGGTGTAATGCTGTTGTGTCACTGTGTCAGGTTGAGCTTTAGACTTTATACAGAGAAGGTGTAATGCTGTTGTGTCACTGTCAGGCTGGGCTTTAGACTTTGTACAGAGAAGGTGTAATGCTGTTGTGTCACTGTGTCAGACTGAGCTTTAGACTTGGTACAGAGAAGGTATAATGCTGTTGTGTCACTGTGTCAGGCTGAGCTTTAGACTTTGTACAGAGAAGGTGTAATGCTGTTGTGTCACTGTGTAAGGCTGAGCTTTAGACTTGGTACAGAGGTGTAATGCTGTAGTGTTGTGTCACTGTGTCAGACTGAGCTTTAGACTTGGTGCAGAGAAGGTATAATGCTGTTGTGTCACTGTGTCAGGCTGAGCTTTAGACTTTGTACAGAGAAGGTGTAATGCTGTTGTGTCATTGTGTCAGGCTGAGCTTTTGACTATGTACAGAGAAAGTGTAATGCTGTTGTTTCACTGTGTCAGGCTGAGCTTTAGACTTTATACAGAGAAGGTGTAATGCTGTTGTGTCACTGTGTCAGGCTGAGCTTTAGACTTGGTACAGAGAAGGTGTAATGCTGTTGTGTTTGTGTCACTGTGTCAGACGAGCTTTAGACTTGTTACAGAGAAGGTGTAATGCTTTTGTGTCACTGTGTCAGGCTGAGCTTTTGACTTTGTACAGAGAAGGTGTAATGCTGTTGTGTCACTGTGTCAGACTGAGCTTTAGACTATGTACAGAGAAAGTGTTATGCTGTTGTGTCACTGTGTCAGGCTGAGCTTTAGACTTTATACAGAGAAGGTGTAATGCTGTTGTGTCAGTCTGAGCTTTAGACTTTGTACAGAGAAGGTTTAATGCTTTTGTGTCACTGTGTCAGACTGAGCTTTAGACTTTATACAGAGAAGGTGTAATGCTGTTGTGTCACTGTGTCAGGCTTAGCTTTAGACTTTATACAGAGAAGGTGTAATGCTGTTGTGTCACTGTGTCAGGCTGAGCTTTAGACTTTGTACAGAGGAGGTGTAATGCTGTTGTGTCACTGTGTCAGGCTGAGCTTTAGACTTCATACAGAGAAGGTGTAATGCTGTTGTGTCACTGTGTCAGGCTGAGCTTTACACTTTATACAGAGAAGGTGTAATGCTGTTGTGTCACTGTGCAAGGCTGAGCTTTAGACTTGATACAGAGAAGGTGTAATGTTGTTGTGTCACTGTGTCATGCTGAGCTTTAGACTTTGTACAGATAAGGTGCAATGCTGTTGTATTACTGTCAGGCTGAGCTTTATACTATGTACAGAGAAGGTGTAATGCTGTTGTGTCACTGTGTCAGGCTGAGCTTTAGACTTTATACAGAGAAGGTGTAATGCTGTTGTGTCACTGTGTCAGGCTGAGCTTTAGACTTTATACAGAGAAGGTGTAATGCTGTTGTGTCACTGTGTCAGGCTGAGCTTTAGACTTTGTACAGAGGAGGTGTAATGCTGTTGTGTCACTGTGTCAGGCTGAGCTTTAGACTTTATACAGAGAAGGTGTAATGCTGTTGTGTCACTGTGTCAGGCTGAGCTTAAACTTTATACAGAGAAGGTGTAATGCTGTTGTGTCACTGTGTCAGGCTGAGCTTTAGACTTTATACAGAGAAGGTGTAATGCTGTTGTGTCACTGTGTCAGGCTGAGCTTTAGACTTTATACAGAGAAGGTGTAATGCTGTTGTGTCACTGTGTCAGGCTGAGCTTTAGACTTTATACAGAGAAGGTGTAATGCTGTTGTGTCACTGTGTCAGGTTGGGCTTTAGACTTTGTACAGAGAAGGTGTAATGCTGTTGTGTCACTGTGTCAGGCTGAGCTTTAGACTTTATACAGAGAAGGTGCAATGCTGTTGTGTCACTGTGTCAGGCTGAGCTTTAGACTTGGTACAGCAAAGGTGTAATGTTGTTGTGTCACTGTGTCATGCTGAGCTTTAGACTTTGTACAGATAAGGTGCAATGCTGTTGTGTCACTGTCAGGCTGAGCTTTATACTATGTACAGAGAAGGTGTAATGCTGTTGTGTCACTGTGTCATGCTGAGCTTTAGACTTTATACAGAGAAGGTGTAATGCTGTTGTGGTTGTGTCACTGTGTCAGGCTGAGCTTTAGACTTTGTACAGAGGAGGTGTAATGTTGTTGTGTCACTTTGTCAGGCTGAGCTTTAGACTTTGTACAGAGAAGGTGTAATGCTGTTATGTCACTGTGTCAGGCTGAGCTTTAGACTTCATACAGAGAAGGTGTAATGCTGTTGTGTCACTGTGTCAGGCTGAGCTTTACACTTTATACAGAGAAGGTGTAATGCTGTTGTGTCACTGTGCAAGGCTGAGCTTTAGACTTGGTACAGAGAAGGTGTAATGTTGTTGTGTCACTGTGTCATGCTGAGCTTTAGACTTTGTACAGATAAGGTGCAATGCTGTTGTGTCACTGTCAGGCTGAGCTTTATACTATGTACAGAGAAGGTGTAATGCTGTTGTGTCACTGTGTCAGGCTGAGCTTTAGACTTTATACAGAGAAGGTGTAATGCTGTTGTGTCACTGTATCAGGCTGAGCTTTAGACTTTATACAGAGAAGGTGTAATGCTGTTGTGTCACTGTGTCAGGCTGAGCTTTAGACTTTGTACAGAGGAGGTGTAATGCTGTTGTGTCACTTTGTCAGGCTGAGCTTTAGACTTTATACAGAGAAGGTGTAATGCTGTTGTGTCACTGTGTCAGGCTGAGCTTAAACTTTATACAGAGAAGGTGTAATGCTGTTGTGTCACTGTGTCAGGCTGAGCTTTAGACTTTGTACAGAGAAGGTGTAATGCTGTTGTGTCACTGTATCAGGTTGAGCTTTAGACTTTATACAGAGAAGGTGTAATGCTGTTGTGTCACTGTGTCAGGCTGAGCTTTAGACTTTATACAGAGAAGGTGTAATGCTGTTGTGTCACTGTGTCAGACAGAGCTTTAGACTTGGTACAGAGAAGGTGTAATGCTGTTGTGTCACTGTGTCAGGCTGAGCTTTAGACTTCATACAGAGAAGGTGTAATGCTGTTGTGTCACTGTGTCAGGCTGAGCTTTACACGTTATACAGAGAAGGTGTAATGCTGTTGTGTCACTGTGCAAGGCTGAGCTTTAGACTTGGTACAGAGAAGGTGTAATGTTGTTGTGTCACTGTGTCATGCTGAGCTTTAGACTTTGTACAGATAAGGTGCAATGCTGTTGTATTACTGTCAGGCTGAGCTTTATACTATGTACAGAGAAGGTGTAATGCTGTTGTGTCACTGTGTCAGGCTGAGCTTTAGACTTTATACAGAGAAGGTGTAATGCTGTTGTGTCACTGTATCAGGCTGAGCTTTAGACTTTATACAGAGAAGGTGTAATGCTGTTGTGTTACTGTGTCAGGCTGAGCTTTAGACTTTGTACAGAGGAGGTGTAATGCTGTTGTGTCACTGTGTCAGGCTGAGCTTTAGACTTTATACAGAGAAGGTGTAATGCTGTTGTGTCACTGTGTCAGGCTGAGCTTAAACTTTATACAGAGAAGGTGTAATGCTGTTGTGTCACTGTGTCAGGCTGAGCTTTAGACTTTATACAGAGAAGGTGTAATGCTGTTGTGTCACTGTATCAGGTTGAGCTTTAGACTTTATACAGAGAAGGTGTAATGCTGTTGTGTCACTGTGTCAGGCTGAGCTTTAGACTTTATACAGAGAAGGTGTAATGCTGTTGTGTCACTGTGTCAGGTTGGGCTTTAGACTTTGTACAGAGAAGGTGTAATGCTGTTGTGTCACTGTGTCAGGCTGAGCTTTAGACTTGGTACAGCGAAGGTGTAATGTTGTTGTGTCACTGTGTCAGGCTGAGCTTTAGACTTGGTACAGATAAGGTGCAATGCTGTTGTGTCACTGTCAGGCTGAGCTTTATACTATGTACAGAGAAGGTGTAATGCTGTTGTGTCACTGTGTCAGGCTGAGCTTTAGACTTTATACAGAGAAGGTGTAATGCTGTTGTGGTTGTGTCACTGTGTCAGGCTGAGCTTTAGACTTTACACAGAGAAGGTGTAATGCTGTTGTGTCACTGTATCAGGCTGAGCTTTAGACTTTATACAGAGAAGGTGTAATGCTGTTGTGTCACTGTGTCAGGCTGAGCTTTAGACTTTGTACAGAGGAGGTGTAATGCTGTTGTGTCACTGTGTCAGGCTGAGCTTTAGACTTTATACAGAGAAGGTGTAATGCTGTTGTGTCACTGTGTCAGGCTGAGCTTTAGACTTTATACAGAGAAGGTGTAATGCTGTTGTGTCACTGTGTCAGGCTGAGTTTTAGACTTTATACAGAGAAGGTGTAATGCTGTTGTGTCACTGTATCAGGCTGAGCTTTAGACTTTATACAGAGAAGGTGTAATGCTGTTGTGTCACTGTGTCAGGCTGAGCTTTAGACTTTGTACAGAGGAGGTGTAATGCTGTTGTGTCACTGTGTCAGGCTGAGCTTTAGACTTTATACAGAGAAGGTGTAATGCTGTTGTGTTATTGTGTCAGGCTGAGCTTTAGACTTCATACAGAGAAGGTGTAATGCTGTTGTGTCACTGTGTCAGGCTGAGCTTTACACTTTATACAGAGAAGGTGTAATGCTGTTGTGTCACTGTGCAAGGCTGAGCTTTAGACTTGATACAGAGAAGGTGTAATGTTGTTGTGTCACTGTGTCATGCTGAGCTTTAGACTTTGTACAGATAAGGTGCAATGCTGTTGTGTCACTGTCAGGCTGAGCTTTATACTATGTACAGAGAAGGTGTAATGCTGTTGTGTCACTGTGTCAGGCTGAGCTTTAGACTTTATACAGAGAAGGTGTAATGCTGTTGTGTCACTGTGTCAGGCTGAGCTTTAGACTTTATACAGAGAAGGTGTAATGCTGTTGTGTCACTGTGTCAGGCTGAGCTTTAGACTTTGTACAGAGGAGGTGTAATGCTGTTGTGTCACTGTGTCAGGCTGAGCTTTAGACTTTATACAGAGAAGGTGTAATGCTGTTGTGTCACTGTGTCAGGCTGAGCTTAAACTTTATACAGAGAAGGTGTAATGCTGTTGTGTCACTGTGTCAGGCTGAGCTTTAGACTTTATACAGAGAAGGTGTAATGCTGTTGTGTCACTGTGTCAGGTTGAGCTTTAGACTTTATACAGAGAAGGTGTAATGCTGTTGTGTCACTGTGTCAGGCTGAGCTTTAGACTTTATACAGAGAAGGTGTAATGCTGTTGTGTCACTGTGTCAGGTTGGGCTTTAGACTTTGTACAGAGAAGGTGTAATGCTGTGGTGTCACTGTGTCAGGCTGAGCTTTAGACTTTATACAGAGAAGGTGCAATGCTGTTGTGTCACTGTGTCAGGCTGAGCTTTAGACTTGGTACAGCAAAGGTGTAATGTTGTTGTGTCACTGTGTCATGCTGAGCTTTAGACTTTGTACAGATAAGGTGCAATGCTGTTGTGTCACTGTCAGGCTGAGCTTTATACTATGTACAGAGAAGGTGTAATGCTGTTGTGTCACTGTGTCATGCTGAGCTTTAGACTTTATACAGAGAAGGTGTAATGCTGTTGTGGTTGTGTCACTGTGTCAGG
Source organism: Bombina bombina (assembly GCF_027579735.1). Classification (NCBI taxonomy): domain Eukaryota; kingdom Metazoa; phylum Chordata; class Amphibia; order Anura; family Bombinatoridae; genus Bombina; species Bombina bombina. The sequence goes on from NC_069505.1 coordinate 256,764,398, forward strand.
CTGAGCTTTAGACTTTGTACAGAGGAGGTGTAATGTTGTTGTGTCACTTTGTCAGGCTGAGCTTTAGACTTTGTACAGAGAAGGTGTAATGCTGTTGTGTCACTGTGTCAGGCTGAGCTTTAGACTTCATACAGAGAAGGTGTAATGCTGTTGTGTCACTGTGTCAGGCTGAGCTTTACACTTTATACAGAGAAGGTGTAATGCTGTTGTGTCACTGTGCAAGGCTGAGCTTTAGACTTGGTACAGAGAAGGTGTAATGTTGTTGTGTCACTGTGTCATGCTGAGCTTTAGACTTTGTACAGATAAGGTGCAATGCTGTTGTGTCACTGTCAGGCTGAGCTTTATACTATGTACAGAGAAGGTGTAATGCTGTTGTGTCACTGTGTCAGGCTGAGCTTTAGACTTTATACAGAGAAGGTGTAATGCTGTTGTGTCACTGTGTCAGGCTGAGCTTTAGACTTTATACAGAGAAGGTGTAATGCTGTTGTGTCACTGTGTCAGGCTGAGCTTTAGACTTTGTACAGAGGAGGTGTAATGCTGTTGTGTCACTTTGTCAGGCTGAGCTTTAGACTTTATACAGAGAAGGTGTAATGCTGTTGTGTCACTGTGTCAGGCTGAGCTTAAACTTTATACAGAGAAGGTGTAATGCTGTTGTGTCACTGTGTCAGGCTGAGCTTTAGACTTTATACAGAGAAGGTGTAATGCTGTTGTGTCACTGTATCAGGTTGAGCTTTAGACTTTATACAGAGAAGGTGTAATGCTGTTGTGTCACTGTGTCAGGCTGAGCTTTAGACTTTATACAGAGAAGGTGTAATGCTGTTGTGTCACTGTGTCAGACAGAGCTTTAGACTTGGTACAGAGAAGGTGTAATGCTGTTGTGTCACTGTGTCAGGCTGAGCTTTAGACTTCATACAGAGAAGGTGTAATGCTGTTGTGTCACTGTGTCAGGCTGAGCTTTACACGTTATACAGAGAAGGTGTAATGCTGTTGTGTCACTGTGCAAGGCTGAGCTTTAGACTTGGTACAGAGAAGGTGTAATGTTGTTGTGTCACTGTGTCATGCTGAGCTTTAGACTTTGTACAGATAAGGTGCAATGCTGTTGTATTACTGTCAGGCTGAGCTTTATACTATGTACAGAGAAGGTGTAATGCTGTTGTGTCACTGTGTCAGGCTGAGCTTTAGACTTTATACAGAGAAGGTGTAATGCTGTTGTGTCACTGTATCAGGCTGAGCTTTAGACTTTATACAGAGAAGGTGTAATGCTGTTGTGTTACTGTGTCAGGCTGAGCTTTAGACTTTGTACAGAGGAGGTGTAATGCTGTTGTGTCACTGTGTCAGGCTGAGCTTTAGACTTTATACAGAGAAGGTGTAATGCTGTTGTGTCACTGTATCAGGTTGAGCTTTAGACTTTATACAGAGAAGGTGTAATGCTGTTGTGTCACTGTGTCAGGCTGAGCTTTAGACTTTATACAGAGAAGGTGTAATGCTGTTGTGTCACTGTGTCAGGTTGGGCTTTAGACTTTGTACAGAGAAGGTGTAATGCTGTTGTGTCACTGTGTCAGGCTGAGCTTTAGACTTGGTACAGCGAAGGTGTAATGTTGTTGTGTCACTGTGTCAGGCTGAGCTTTAGACTTGGTACAGATAAGGTGCAATGCTGTTGTGTCACTGTCAGGCTGAGCTTTATACTATGTACAGAGAAGGTGTAATGCTGTTGTGTCACTGTGTCAGGCTGAGCTTTAGACTTTATACAGAGAAGGTGTAATGCTGTTGTGGTTGTGTCACTGTGTCAGGCTGAGCTTTAGACTTTGTACAGAGGAGGTGTAATGCTGTTGTGTCACTTTGTCAGGCTGAGCTTTAGACTTTGTACAGAGAAGGTGTAATGCTGTTGTGTCACTGTGTCAGGCTGAGCTTTAGACTTTATACAGAGAAGGTGTAATGCTGTTGTGTCACTGTGTCAGGCTGGGCTTCAGACTTTATACAGAGAAGGTGTAATGCTGTTGTGTCACTGTGTCAGACAGAGCTTTAGACTTTGTACAGAGAAGGTGTAATGCTGTTGTGTCACTGTGTCAGACTGAGCTTTAGACTTGGTACAGAGAAGGTGTAATGCTGTTGTGGTTGTGTCACTTTGTCAGGCTGGGCTTTAGACTTGGTACAGAGAAGGTGTAATGCTGTTGTGGTTGTGTCACTTTGTCAGGCTGGGCTTTAGACTTTGTACAGAGAAGGTGTAATGCTGTTGTGTCACTGTGTCAGGGTGGGCTTTAGACTTTATACTTTATACAGAGAAGGTGTAATGCTGTTGTGTCACTGTGTCAGGCTGAGCTTTAGACTTTATACAGAGAAGGTGTAATGCTGTTGTGTCACTGTCAGGCTGGGCTTTAGACTTTGTACAGAGAAGGTGTAATGCTGTTGTGGTTGTGGCACTGTGTCAGGCTGGGCTTTAAATTTTGTACAGAGAAGGTGTAATGCTGTTGTGTCACTGTGTCAGACTGAGCTTTAGACTTTGTACAGAGAAGGTGTAATGCTGTTGTGTCACTGTGTCAGACTGAGCTTTAGACTTGGTACAGAGAAGGTGTAATTCTGATGTGTCACTGTGTCAGGCTGAGCTTTAGACTATGTACAGAGAAAGTGTAATGCTGTTTTGTCACTGTGTCAGGCTGAGCTTTAGACTTTATACAGAGAAGGTGTAATGCTGTTGTGTCACTGTGTAAGGCTGAGCTTTAGACTTGGTACAGAGAAGGTGTAATGCTGTTGAGTCACTGTGTCAGGCTGAGCTTTAGACTTTATACAGAGAAGGTGTAATGCTGTTGTGTCACTGTGTCAGGCTGAGCTTTAGACTTTATACAGAGAAGGTGTAATGCTGTTGTGGTTGTGTCACTGTGTCAGGCTGAGCTTTAGACTTTGTACAGAGAAGGTGTAATGCTGTTGTGTCACTGTATCAGGCTGAGCTTTAGACTTTATACAGAGAAGGTGTAATGCTGTTGTGTCACTGTGTCAGGTTGAGCTTTAGACTTTATACAGAGAAGGTGTAATGCTGTTGTGTCACTGTCAGGCTGGGCTTTAGACTTTGTACAGAGAAGGTGTAATGCTGTTGTGGTTGTGGCACTGTGTCAGACTGAGCTTTAGACTTGGTACAGAGAAGGTATAATGCTGTTGTGTCACTGTGTCAGGCTGAGCTTTAGACTTTGTACAGAGAAGGTGTAATGCTGTTGTGTCACTGTGTAAGGCTGAGCTTTAGACTTGGTACAGAGGTGTAATGCTGTAGTGGTTGTGTCACTGTGTCAGACTGAGCTTTAGACTTGGTGCAGAGAAGGTATAATGCTGTTGTGTCACTGTGTCAGGCTGAGCTTTAGACTTTGTACAGAGAAGGTGTAATGCTGTTGTGTCATTGTGTCAGGCTGAGCTTTTGACTATGTACAGAGAAAGTGTAATGCTGTTGTTTCACTGTGTCAGGCTGAGCTTTAGACTTTATACAGAGAAGGTGTAATGCTGTTGTGTCACTGTGTCAGGCTGAGCTTTAGACTTGGTACAGAGAAGGTGTAATGCTGTTGTGTTTGTGTCACTGTGTCAGACGGAGCTTTAGACTTGGTACAGAGAAGGTGTAATGCTTTTGTGTCACTGTGTCAGGCTGAGCTTTAGACTTTGTACAGAGAAGGTGTAATGCTGTTGTGTCACTGTGTCAGACTGAGCTTTAGACTATGTACAGAGAAAGTGTTATGCTGTTGTGTCACTGTGTCAGGCTGAGCTTTAGACTTTATACAGAGAAGGTGTAATGCTGTTGTGTCAGTCTGAGCTTTAGACTTTGTACAGAGAAGGTTTAATGCTTTTGTGTCACTGTGTCAGACTGAGCTTTAGACTTTATACAGAGAAGGTGTAATGCTGTTGTGTCACTGTGTCAGGCTTAGCTTTAGACTTTATACAGAGAAGGTGTAATGCTGTTGTGTCACTGTGTCAGGCTGAGCTTTAGACTTTGTACAGAGGAGGTGTAATGCTGTTGTGTCACTGTGTCAGGCTGAGCTTTAGACTTCATACAGAGAAGGTGTAATGCTGTTGTGTCACTGTGTCAGGCTGAGCTTTACACTTTATACAGAGAAGGTGTAATGCTGTTGTGTCACTGTGCAAGGCTGAGCTTTAGACTTGATACAGAGAAGGTGTAATGTTGTTGTGTCACTGTGTCATGCTGAGCTTTAGACTTTGTACAGATAAGGTGCAATGCTGTTGTGTCACTGTCAGGCTGAGCTTTATACTATGTACAGAGAAGGTGTAATGCTGTTGTGTCACTGTGTCAGGCTGAGCTTTAGACTTTATACAGAGAAGGTGTAATGCTGTTGTGTCACTGTGTCAGGCTGAGCTTTAGACTTTATACAGAGAAGGTGTAATGCTGTTGTGTCACTGTGTCAGGCTGAGCTTTAGACTTTGTACAGAGGAGGTGTAATGCTGTTGTGTCACTGTGTCAGGCTGAGCTTTAGACTTTATACAGAGAAGGGTTAATGCTGTTGTGTCACTGTGTCAGGCTGAGCTTAAACTTTATACAGAGAAGGTGTAATGCTGTTGTGTCACTGTGTCAGGCTGAGCTTTAGACTTTATACAGAGAAGGTGTAATGCTGTTGTGTCACTGTATCAGGTTGAGCTTTAGACTTTATACAGAGAAGGTGTAATGCTGTTGTGTCACTGTGTCAGGGTGAGCTTTAGACTTTATACAGAGAAGGTGTAATGCTGTTGTGTCACTGTGTCAGGTTGGGCTTTAGACTTTGTACAGAGAAGGTGTAATGCTGTGGTGTCACTGTGTCAGGCTGAGCTTTAGACTTTATACAGAGAAGGTGCAATGCTGTTGTGTCACTGTGTCAGGCTGAGCTTTAGACTTGGTACAGCGAAAGTGTAATGTTGTGTCACTGTGTCATGCTGAGCTTTAGACTTTGTACAGATAAGGTGCAATGCTGTTGTGTCACTGTCAGGCTGAGCTTTATACTATGTACAGAGAAGGTGTAATGCTGTTGTGTCACTGTGTCATGCTGAGCTTTAGACTTTATACAGAGAAGGTGTAATGCTGTTGTGGTTGTGTCACTGTGTCAGGCTGAGCTTTAGACTTTGTACAGAGGAGGTGTAATGCTGTTGTGTCACTTTGTCAGGCTGAGCTTTAGACTTTGTACAGAGAAGGTGTAATGCTGTTGTGTCACTGTGTCAGGCTGAGCTTTAGACTTTATACAGAGAAGGTGTAATGCTGTTGTGTCACTGTGTCAGGCTGGGCTTAAGACTTTATACAGAGAAGGTGTAATGCTGTTGTGTCACTGTGTCAGACAGAGCTTTAGACTTGGTACAGAGAAGGTGTAATGCTGTTGTGTCACTGTGTCAGGCTGAGCTTTAGACTTCATACAGAGAAGGTGTAATGCTGTTGTGTCACTGTGTCAGGCTGAGCTTTACACTTTATACAGAGAAGGTGTAATGCTGTTGTGTCACTGTGCAAGGCTGAGCTTTAGACTTGGTACAGAGAAGGTGTAATGTTGTTGTGTCACTGTGTCATGCTGAGCTTTAGACTTTGTACAGATAAGGTGCAATGCTGTTGTGTCACTGTCAGGCTGAGCTTTATACTATGTACAGAGAAGGTGTAATGCTGTTGTGTCACTGTGTCAGGCTGAGCTTTAGACTTTATACAGAGAAGGTGTAATGCTGTTGTGTCACTGTATCAGGCTGAGCTTTAGACTTTATACAGAGAAGGTGTAATGCTGTTGTGTCACTGTGTCAGGCTGAGCTTTAGACTTTGTACAGAGGAGGTGTAATGCTGTTGTGTCACTGTGTCAGGCTGAGCTTTAGACTTTATACAGGGAAGGTGTAATGCTGTTGTGTCACTGTGTCAGGCTGAGCTTAAACTTTATACAGAGAAGGTGTAATGCTGTTGTGTCACTGTGTCAGGCTGAGCTTTAGACTTTATACAGAGAAGGTGTAATGCTGTTGTGTCACTGTATCAGGTTGAGCTTTAGACTTTATACAGAGAAGGTGTAATGCTGTTGTGTCACTGTGTCAGGCTGAGCTTTAGACTTTATACAGAGAAGGTGTAATGCTGTTGTGTCACTGTGTCAGACAGAGCTTTAGACTTGGTACAGAGAAGGTGTAATGCTGTTGTGTCACTGTGTCAGGCTGAGCTTTAGACTTTGTACAGAGGAGGTGTAATGCTGTTGTGTCACTGTGTCAGGCTGAGCTTTAGACTTTATACAGAGAAGGTGTAATGCTGTTGTGTCACTGTGTCAGGCTGAGCTTTAACTTTATACAGAGAAGGTGTAATGCTGTTGTGTCACTGTGTCAGGCTGAGCTTTAGACTTTATACAGAGAAGGTGTAATGCTGTTGTGTCACTGTGTCAGGCTGAGCTTTAGACTTTATACAGAGAAGGTGTAATGCTGTTGTGTCACTGTGTCAGGCTGAGCTTTAGACTTTGTACAGAGGAGGTGTAATGCTGTTGTGTCACTGTGTCAGGCTGAGCTTTAGACTTTATACAGAGAAGGGTTAATGCTGTTGTGTCACTGTGTCAGGCTGAGCTTAAACTTTATACAGAGAAGGTGTAATGCTGTTGTGTCACTGTGTCAGGCTGAGCTTTAGACTTTATACAGAGAAGGTGTAATGCTGTTGTGTCACTGTATCAGGTTGAGCTTTAGACTTTATACAGAGAAGGTGTAATGCTGTTGTGTCACTGTGTCAGGGTGAGCTTTAGACTTTATACAGAGAAGGTGTAATGCTGTTGTGTCACTGTGTCAGGTTGGGCTTTAGACTTTGTACAGAGAAGGTGTAATGCTGTGGTGTCACTGTGTCAGGCTGAGCTTTAGACTTTATACAGAGAAGGTGCAATGCTGTTGTGTCACTGTGTCAGGCTGAGCTTTAGACTTGGTACAGCGAAAGTGTAATGTTGTGTCACTGTGTCATGCTGAGCTTTAGACTTTGTACAGATAAGGTGCAATGCTGTTGTGTCACTGTCAGGCTGAGCTTTATACTATGTACAGAGAAGGTGTAATGCTGTTGTGTCACTGTGTCATGCTGAGCTTTAGACTTTATACAGAGAAGGTGTAATGCTGTTGTGGTTGTGTCACTGTGTCAGGCTGAGCTTTAGACTTTGTACAGAGGAGGTGTAATGCTGTTGTGTCACTTTGTCAGGCTGAGCTTTAGACTTTGTACAGAGAAGGTGTAATGCTGTTGTGTCACTGTGTCAGGCTGAGCTTTAGACTTTATACAGAGAAGGTGTAATGCTGTTGTGTCACTGTGTCAGGCTGGGCTTCAGACTTTATACAGAGAAGGTGTAATGCTGTTGTGTCACTGTGTCAGACAGAGCTTTAGACTTGGTACAGAGAAGGTGTAATGCTGTTGTGTCACTGTGTCAGGCTGAGCTTTAGACTTCATACAGAGAAGGTGTAATGCTGTTGTGTCACTGTGTCAGGCTGAGCTTTACACTTTATACAGAGAAGGTGTAATGCTGTTGTGTCACTGTGCAAGGCTGAGCTTTAGACTTGGTACAGAGAAGGTGTAATGTTGTTGTGTCACTGTGTCATGCTGAGCTTTAGACTTTGTACAGATAAGGTGCAATGCTGTTGTGTCACTGTCAGGCTGAGCTTTATACTATGTACAGAGAAGGTGTAATGCTGTTGTGTCACTGTGTCAGGCTGAGCTTTAGACTTTATACAGAGAAGGTGTAATGCTGTTGTGTCACTGTGTCAGGCTGAGCTTTAGACTTTATACAGAGAAGGTGTAATGCTGTTGTGTCACTGTGTCAGGCTGAGCTTTAGACTTTGTACAGAGGAGGTGTAATGCTGTTGTGTCACTGTGTCAGGCTGAGCTTTAGACTTTATACAGGGAAGGTGTAATGCTGTTGTGTCACTGTGTCAGGCTGAGCTTAAACTTTATACAGAGAAGGTGTAATGCTGTTGTGTCACTGTGTCAGGCTGAGCTTTAGACTTTATACAGAGAAGGTGTAATGCTGTTGTGTCACTGTATCAGGTTGAGCTTTAGACTTTATACAGAGAAGGTGTAATGCTGTTGTGTCACTGTGTCAGGCTGAGCTTTAGACTTTATACAGAGAAGGTGTAATGCTGTTGTGTCACTGTGTCAGACAGAGCTTTAGACTTGGTACAGAGAAGGTGTAATGCTGTTGTGTCACTGTGTCAGGCTGAGCTTTAGACTTTGTACAGAGGAGGTGTAATGCTGTTGTGTCACTGTGTCAGGCTGAGCTTTAGACTTTATACAGAGAAGGTGTAATGCTGTTGTGTCACTGTGTCAGGCTGAGCTTTAACTTTATACAGAGAAGGTGTAATGCTGTTGTGTCACTGTGTCAGGCTGAGCTTTAGACTTTATACAGAGAAGGTGTAATGCTGTTGTGTCACTGTGTCAGGCTGAGCTTTAGACTTTATACAGAGAAGGTGTAATGCTGTTGTGTCACTGTGTCAGACAGAGCTTTAGACTTGGTACAGAGAAGGTGTAATGCTGTTGTGTCACTGTGTCAGGCTGAGCTTTAGACTTCATACAGAGAAGGTGTAATGCTGTTGTGTCACTGTGTCAGGCTGAGCTTTACACGTTATACAGAGAAGGTGTAATGCTGTTGTGTCACTGTATCAGGTTGAGCTTTAGACTTTATACAGATAAGGTGCAATGCTGTTGTGTCACTGTCAGGCTGAACTTTATACTATGTACAGAGAAGGTGTAATGCTGTTGTGTCACTGTGTTAGGCTGAGCTTTAGACTTTATACAGAGAAGGTGTAATGCTGTTGTGTCACTGTGTCAGGCTGAGCTTAAACTTTATACAGAGAAGGTGTAATGCTGTTGTGTCACTGTGTCAGGCTGAGCTTTAGACTTTATACAGAGAAGGTGTAATGCTGTTGTGTCACTGTATCAGGTTGAGCTTTAGACTTTATACAGAGAAGGTGTAATGCTGTTGTGTCACTGTGTCAGGCTGAGCTTTAGACTTTATACAGAGAAGGTGTAATGCTGTTGTGTCACTGTGTCAGGTTGGGCTTTAGACTTTGTACAGAGAAGGTGTAATGCTGTTGTGTCACTGTGTCAGGCTGAGCTTTAGACTTGGTACAGCGAAGGTGTAATGTTGTTGTGTCACTGTGTCAGGCTGAGCTTTAGACTTGGTACAGATAAGGTGCAATGCTGTTGTGTCACTGTCAGGCTGAGCTTTATACTATGTACAGAGAAGGTGTAATGCTGTTGTGTCACTGTGTCAGGCTGAGCTTTAGACTTTATACAGAGAAGGTGTAATGCTGTTGTGGTTGTGTCACTGTGTCAGGCTGAGCTTTAGACTTTGTACAGAGGAGGTGTAATGCTGTTGTGTCACTTTGTCAGGCTGAGCTTTAGACTTTGTACAGAGAAGGTGTAATGCTGTTGTGTCACTGTGTCAGGCTGAGCTTTAGACTTTATACAGAGAAGGTGTAATGCTGTTGTGTCACTGTGTCAGGCTGGGCTTCAGACTTTATACAGAGAAGGTGTAATGCTGTTGTGTCACTGTGTCAGACAGAGCTTTAGACTTTGTACAGAGAAGGTGTAATGCTGTTGTGTCACTGTGTCAGACTGAGCTTTAGACTTGGTACAGAGAAGGTGTAATGCTGTTGTGGTTGTGTCACTTTGTCAGGCTGGGCTTTAGACTTTGTACAGAGAAGGTGTAATGCTGTTGTGTCACTGTGTCAGACTGAGCTTTAGACTTTATACAGAGAAGGTGTAATGCTGTTGTGTCACTGTCAGGCTGGGCTTTAGACTTTGTACAGAGAAGGTGTAATGCTGTTGTGGTTGTGGCACTGTGTCAGGCTGGGCTTTAGACTTTGTACAGAGAAGGTGTAATGCTGTTGTGTCACTGTGTCAGGCTGGGCTTTAGACTTTGTACAGAGAAGGTGTAATGCTGTTGTGTCACTGTGTCAGACTGAGCTTTAGACTTGGTACAGAGAAGGTGTAATGCTGTTGTGTCACTGTCAAGCTGAGATTTAGACTTTGTACAGAGAAGGTGTAATTTTGATGTGTCACTGTGTCAGGCTGAGCTTTAGACTATGTACAGAGAAAGTGTAATGCTGTTTTGTCACTGTGTCAGGCTGAGCTTTAGACTTTATACAGAGAAGGTGTAATGCTGTTGTGTCACTGTGTCAGGCTGAGCTTTAGACTTTGTACAGAGAAGGTGTAATGCTGTTGTGGTTGTGTCACTGTGTCAGGCTGAGCTTTAGACTTGGTACAGAGAAGGTGTAATGCTGTTGAGTCACTGTGTCAGGCTGAGCTTTAGACTTTATACAGAGAAGGTGTAATGCTGTTGTGTCACTGTGTCAGGCTGAGCTTTAGACTTTATACAGAGAAGGTGTAATGCTGTTGTGGTTGTGTCACTGTGTCAGGCTGAGCTTTAGACTTTGTACAGAGAAGGTGTAATGCTGTTGTGTCACTGTGTCAGGCTGAGCTTTAGACTTTATACAGAGAAGGTGTAATGCTGTTGTGTCACTGTGTCAGGCTGGGCTTTAGACTTTATACTTTATACAGAGAAGGTGTAATGCTGTTGTGTCACTGTGTCAGGTTGAGCTTTAGACTTTATACAGAGAAGGTGTAATGCTGTTGTGTCACTGTCAGGCTGGGCTTTAGACTTTGTACAGAGAAGGTGTAATGCTGTTGTGGTTGTGGCACTGTGTCAGACTGAGCTTTAGACTTGGTACAGAGAAGGTATAATGCTGTTGTGTCACTGTGTCAGGCTGAGCTTTAGACTGTACAGAGAAGGTGTAATGCTGTTGTGTCACTGTGTAAGGCTGAGCTTTAGACTTGGTACAGAGGTGTAATGCTGTAGTGGTTGTGTCACTGTGTCAGACTGAGCTTTAGACTTGGTGCAGAGAAGGTATAATGCTGTTGTGTCACTGTGTCAGGCTGAGCTTTAGACTTTGTACAGAGGTGTAATGCTGTTGTGTCATTGTGTCAGGCTGAGCTTTTGACTATGTACAGAGAAAGTGTAATGCTGTTGTTTCACTGTGTCAGGCTGAGCTTTAGACTTTATACAGAGAAGGTGTAATGCTGTTGTGTCACTGTGTCAGGCTGAGCTTTAGACTTGGTACAGAGAAGGTGTAATGCTGTTGTGTTTGTGTCACTGTGTCAGACGGAGCTTTAGACTTGGTACAGAGAAGGTGTAATGCTTTTGTGTCACTGTGTCAGGCTGAGCTTTAGACTTTGTACAGAGAAGGTGTAATGCTGTTGTGTCACTGTGTCAGACTGAGCTTTAGACTATGTACAGAGAAAGTGTTATGCTGTTGTGTCACTGTGTCAGGCTGAGCTTTAGACTTTATACAGAGAAGGTGTAATGCTGTTGTGTCAGTCTGAGCTTTAGACTTTGTACAGAGAAGGTTTAATGCTTTTGTGTCACTGTGTCAGACTGAGCTTTAGACTTTATACAGAGAAGGTGTAATGCTGTTGTGTCACTGTGTCAGGCTGAGCTTTAGACTTTATACAGAGAATGTGTAATGCTGTTGTTTCACTGTCTCAGGCTGAGCTTTAGACTTTATACAGAGAAGGTGTAATGCTGTTGTGTCACTGTGTCAGGCTGAGCTTTAGACTTTATACAGAGAAGGTGTAATGCTGTTGTGTCACTGTGTCAGGCTGAGCTTTAGACTTTGTACAGAGGAGGTGTAATGCTGTTGTGTCACTGTGTCAGGCTGAGCTTTAGACTTTATACAGAGAAGGTGTAATGCTGTTGTGTCACTGTGTCAGGCTGAGCTTTAGACTTTATACAGAGAAGGTGTAATGCTGTTGTGTCACTGTGTCAGGCTGAGTTTTAGACTTTATACAGAGAAGGTGTAATGCTGTTGTGTCACTGTATCAGGCTGAGCTTTAGACTTTATACAGAGAAGGTGTAATGCTGTTGTGTCACTGTGTCAGGCTGAGCTTTAGACTTTGTACAGAGGAGGTGTAATGCTGTTGTGTCACTGTGTCAGGCTGAGCTTTAGACTTTATACAGAGATGGTGTAATGCTGTTGTGTTACTGTGTCAGGCTGAGCTTTAGACTTCCTACAGAGAAGGTGTAATGCTGTTGTGTCACTGTGTCAGGCTGAGCTTTACACTTTATACAGAGAAGGTGTAATGCTGTTGTGTCACTGTGCAAGGCTGAGCTTTAGACTTTGTACAGATAAGGTGCAATGCTGTTGTGTCACTGTCAGGCTGAGCTTTATACTATGTACAGAGAAAGTGTAATGCTGTTGTGTCACTGTGTCAGCCTGAGCTTTAGACTTTATACAGAGAAGGTGTAATGCTGTTGTGTCACTGTGTCAGGCTGAGCTTTAGACTTTGTACAGAGGAGGTGTAATGCTGTTGTGTCACTGTGTCATGCTGAGCTTTAGACTTTATACAGAGAAGGTGTAATGCTGTTGTGTCACTGTGTCAGGCTGAGCTTTAGACTTTATACAGAGAAGGTGTAATGCTGTTGTGTCACTGTGTCAGGCTGAGCTTTAGACTTTATACAGAGAAGGTGTAATGCTGTTGTGTCACTGTATCAGGTTGAGCTTTAGACTTTATACAGAGAAGGTGTAATGCTGTTGTGTCACTGTGTCAGGCTGAGCTTTAGACTTTATACAGAGAAGGTGTAATGCTGTTGTGTCACTGTGTCAGGTTGGGCTTTAGACTTTATACAGAGAAGGTGTAATGCTGTTGTGGTTGTGTCACTGTGTCAGGCTGAGCTTTAGACTTTGTACAGAGGAGGTGTAATGCTGTTGTGTCACTGTGTCAGGCTGAGCTTTAGAATTTGTACAGAGAAGGTGTAATGCTGTTGTGTCACTGTGTCAGGCTGAGCTTTAGACTTTATACAGAGAAGGTGTAATGCTGTTGTGTCACTGTGTCAGGCTGGGCTTCAGACTTTATACAGAGAAGGTGTAATGCTGTTGTGTCACTGTGTCAGACAGAGCTTTAGACTTTGTACAGAGAAGGTGTAATGCTGTTGTGTCACTGTGTCAGACTGAGCTTTAGACTTGGTACAGACAAGGTGTAATGCTGTTGTGGTTGTGTTACTTTGTCAGGCTGGGCTTTAGACTTTGTACAGAGAAGGTGTAATGCTGTTGTGTCACTGTGTCAGGCTGAGCTTTAGACTTTATACAGATAAGGTGTAATGCTGTTGTGTCACTGTGTCAGGCTGAGCTTTATACTTTGTACAGAGAAGGTGTAATGCTGTTGTAGTTGTGTCACTGTGTCAGGCTGAGCTTTAGACTTGTTACAGAGAAGGTGTAATGCTGTTGTGTGACTGTGTCAGGCTGGGCTTTAGACTTTGTACAGAGAAGGTATAATGCTGTTGTAGTTGTGTCACTGTGTCAGGCCGAGCTTTAGACTTTATATAGAGAAGGTGTAAGGCTGTTGTGAATGTGTCAGTGTGTCAGGCTGGGCTTTAGACTTTGTACAGAGAAGGTGTAATGCTGTTGTGGTTGTGTCACTGTGTCAGGCTGAGCTTTAGACTTGGTACAGAGAAGGTGTAATGCTGTTGTGGTTTTGTCACTGTGTCAGGCTGAGCTTTAGACTCGGTACAGAGGAGGTGTAATGCTGTTGTGTCACTGTGTCAGGCTGAGCTTTAGACTTGGTACAGAGAAGGTGTAATGCTGTTGAGTCACTGTGTCAGGCTGAGCTTTAGACTTTATACAGAGAAGGTGTAATGCTGTTGTGTCACTGTGTCAGGCTGAGCTTTAGACTTTATACAGAGAAGGTGTAATGCTGTTGTGGTTGTGTCACTGTGTCAGGCTGAGCTTTAGACTTTGTACAGAGGAGGTGTAATGCTGTTGTGTCACTTTGTCAGGCTGAGCTTTAGACTTTGTACAGAGAAGGTGTAATGCTGTTGTGTCACTGTGTCAGGCTGAGCTTTAGACTTTATACAGAGAAGGTGTAATGCTGTTGTGTCACTGTGTCAGGCTGGGCTTTAGACTTTATACTTTATACAGAGAAGGTGTAATGCTGTTGTGTCACTGTGTCAGGCTGAGCTTTAGACTTTATACAGAGAAGGTGTAATGCTGTTGTGTCACTGTCAGGCTGGGCTTTAGACTTTGTACAGAGAAGGTGTAATGCTGTTGTGGTTGTGGCACTGTGTCAGGCTGGGCTTTAAACTTTGTACAGAGAAGGTGTAATGCTGTTGTGTCACTGTGTCAGACTGAGCTTTAGACTTTATACAGAGAAGGTGTAATGCTGTTGTGTCACTGTGTCATGCTGAGCTTTAGACTTTATACAGAGAAGGTGTAATGCTGTTGTGTCACTGTGTCAGGCTGAGCTTTAGACTTTATACAGAGAAGGTGTAATGCTGTTGTGTCACTGTGTCAGGCTGAGCTTTAGACTTTATACAGAGAAGGTGTAATGCTGTTGTGTCACTGTATCAGGTTGAGCTTTAGACTTTATACAGAGAAGGTGTAATGCTGTTGTGTCACTGTGTCAGGCTGAGCTTTAGACTTTATACAGAGAAGGTGTAATGCTGTTGTGTCACTGTGTCAGGTTGGGCTTTAGACTTTATACAGAGAAGGTGTAATGCTGTTGTGGTTGTGTCACTGTGTCAGGCTGAGCTTTAGACTTTGTACAGAGGAGGTGTAATGCTGTTGTGTCACTTTGTCAGGCTGAGCTTTAGAATTTGTACAGAGAAGGTGTAATGCTGTTGTGTCACTGTGTCAGGCTGAGCTTTAGACTTTATACAGAGAAGGTGTAATGCTGTTGTGTCACTGTGTCAGGCTGGGCTTCAGACTTTATACAGAGAACGTGTAATGCTGTTGTGTCACTGTGTCAGACAGAGCTTTAGACTTTGTACAGAGAAGGTGTAATGCTGTTGTGTCACTGTGTCAGACTGAGCTTTAGACTTGGTACAGACAAGGTGTAATGCTGTTGTGGTTGTGTTACTTTGTCAGGCTGGGCTTTAGACTTTGTACAGAGAAGGTGTAATGCTGTTGTGTCACTGTGTCAGGCTGAGCTTTAGACTTTATACAGATAAGGTGTAATGCTGTTGTGTCACTGTGTCAGGCTGAGCTTTATACTTTGTACAGAGAAGGTGTAATGCTGTTGTAGTTGTGTCACTGTGTCAGGCTGAGCTTTAGACTTGTTACAGAGAAGGTGTAATGCTGTTGTGTGACTGTGTCAGGCTGGGCTTTAGACTTTGTACAGAGAAGGTATAATGCTGTTGTAGTTGTGTCACTGTGTCAGGCCGAGCTTTAGACTTTATATAGAGAAGGTGTAAGGCTGTTGTGAATGTGTCAGTGTGTCAGGCTGGGCTTTAGACTTTGTACAGAGAAGGTGTAATGCTGTTGTGGTTGTGTCACTGTGTCAGGCTGAGCTTTAGACTTGGTACAGAGAAGGTGTAATGCTGTTGTGGTTTTGTCACTGTGTCAGGCTGAGCTTTAGACTCGGTACAGAGGAGGTGTAATGCTGTTGTGTCACTGTGTCAGGCTGAGCTTTAGACTTGGTACAGAGAAGGTGTAATGCTGTTGAGTCACTGTGTCAGGCTGAGCTTTAGACTTTATACAGAGAAGGTGTAATGCTGTTGTGTCACTGTGTCAGGCTGAGCTTTAGACTTTATACAGAGAAGGTGTAATGCTGTTGTGGTTGTGTCACTGTGTCAGGCTGAGCTTTAGACTTTGTACAGAGGAGGTGTAATGCTGTTGTGTCACTTTGTCAGGCTGAGCTTTAGACTTTGTACAGAGAAGGTGTAATGCTGTTGTGTCACTGTGTCAGGCTGAGCTTTAGACTTTATACAGAGAAGGTGTAATGCTGTTGTGTCACTGTGTCAGGCTGGGCTTTAGACTTTATACTTTATACAGAGAAGGTGTAATGCTGTTGTGTCACTGTGTCAGGCTGAGCTTTAGACTTTATACAGAGAAGGTGTAATGCTGTTGTGTCACTGTCAGGCTGGGCTTTAGACTTTGTACAGAGAAGGTGTAATGCTGTTGTGGTTGTGGCACTGTGTCAGGCTGGGCTTTAAACTTTGTACAGAGAAGGTGTAATGCTGTTGTGTCACTGTGTCAGACTGAGCTTTAGACTTTGTACAGAGAAGGTGTAATGCTGTTGTGTCACTGTGTCAGACTGAGCTTTAGACTTGGTACAGAGAAGGTGTAATGCTGTTGTGTCACTGTCAGGCTGAGATTTAGACTTTGTACAGAGAAGGTGTAATTCTGATGTGTCACTGTGTCAGGCTGAGCTTTAGACTATGTACAGAGAAAGTGTAATGCTGTTTTGTCACTGTGTCAGGCTGAGCTTTAGACTTTATACAGAGAAGGTGTAATGCTGTTGTGTCACTGTGTCAGGCTGAGCTTTAGACTTTGTACAGAGAAGGTGTAATGCTTTTGTGTCACTGTGTCAGGCTGAGCTTTAGACTTTATGCAGAGAAGGTGTAATGCTGATGTATCACTGTGTAAGGCTGAGCTTTAGACTTGGTACAGAGGTGTAATGCTGTAGTGGTTGTGTCACTGTGTCAGACTGAGCTTTAGACTTGGTACAGAGAAGGTATAATGCTGTTGTGTCACTGTGTCAGGCTGAGCTTTAGACTTTGTACAGAGAAGGTGTAATGCTGTTGTGTCATTGTGTCAGGCTGAGCTTTTGACTATGTACAGAGAAAGTGTAATGCTGTTGTTTCACTGTGTCAGGCTGAGCTTTAGACTTTATACAGAGAAGGTGTAATGCTGTTGTGTCACTGTGTCAGGCTGAGCTTTAGACTTGGTACAGAGAAGGTGTAATGCTGTTGTGTTTGTGTCACTGTGTCAGACGGAGCTTTAGACTTTATACAGAGAAGGTGTAATGCTGTTGTGTCACTGTGTCAGGCTGAGCTTTAGACTTTATACAGAGAAGGTGTAATGCTGTTGTGTCACTGTGTCAGGCTGAGCTTTAGACTTTATACAGAGAAGGTGTAATGCTGTTGTGTCACTGTGTCAGGCTGAGTTTTAGACTTTATACAGAGAAGGTGTAATGCTGTTGTGTCACTGTATCAGGCTGAGCTTTAGACTTTATACAGAGAAGGTGTAATGCTGTTGTGTCACTGTGTCAGGCTGAGCTTTAGACTTTGTACAGAGGAGGTGTAATGCTGTTGTGTCACTGTGTCAGGCTGAGCTTTAGACTTTATACAGAGAAGGTGTAATGCTGTTGTGTTACTGTGTCAGGCTGAGCTTTAGACTTCATACAGAGAAGGTGTAATGCTGTTGTGTCACTGTGTCAGGCTGAGCTTTACACTTTATACAGAGAAGGTGTAATGCTGTTGTGTCACTGTGCAAGGCTGAGCTTTAGACTTGGTACAGAGAAGGTGTAATGTTGTTGTGTCACTGTGTCATGCTGAGCTTTAGACTTTGTACAGATAAGGTGCAATGCTGTTGTGTCACTGTCAGGCTGAGCTTTATACTATGTACAGAGAAGGTGTAATGCTGTTGTGTCACTGTATCAGGCTGAGCTTTAGACTTTATACAGAGAAGGTGTAATGCTGTTGTGTCACTGTGTCAGGCTGAGCTTTAGACTTTGTACAGAGGAGGTGTAATGCTGTTGTGTCACTGTGTCAGGCTGAGCTTTAGACTTTATACAGAGAAGGTGTAAGGCTGTTGTGAATGTGTCAGTGTGTCAGGCTGAGCTTTAGACTTGGTACAGCGAAGGTGTAATGTTGTTGTGTCACTGTGTCATGCTGAGCTTTAGACTTTGTACAGATAAGGTGTAATGCTGTTGTGTCACTGTGTCAGGCTGAGCTTTATACTTTGTACAGAGAAGGTGTAATGCTGTTGTAGTTGTGTCACTGTGTCAGGCTAAGCTTTAGACTTGTTACAGAGAAGGTGTAATGCTGTCGTGTGACTGTGTCAGGCTGGGCTTTAGACTTTGTACAGAGAAGGTATAATGCTGTTGTAGTTGTGTCACTGTGTCAGGCCGAGCTTTAGACTTTATATAGAGAAGGTGTAAGGCTGTTGTGAATGTGTCAGTGTGTCAGGCTGGGCTTTAGACTTTGTACAGAGAAGGTGTAATGCTGTTGTGGTTGTGTCACTGTGTCAGGCTGAGCTTTAGACTTTGTACAGAGAAGGTGTAATGCTGTTGTGTCACTGTGTCAGGCTGAGCTTTAGACTTTATACAGAGAAGGTGTAATGCTGTTGTGTCACTGTGTCAGGCTGGGCTTCAGACTTTATACAGAGAAGGTGTAATGCTGTTGTGTCACTGTGTCAGACAGAGCTTTAGACTTTGTACAGAGAAGGTGTAATGCTGTTGTGTCACTTTGTCAGGCTGAGCTTTAGACTTTGTACAGAGAAGGTGTAATGCTGTTGTGTCACTGTGTCAGGCTGAGCTTTAGACTTTATACAGAGAAGGTGTAATGCTGTTGTGTCACTGTGTCAGGCTGGGCTTCAGACTTTATACAGAGAAGGTGTAATGCTGTTGTGTCACTGTGTCAGACAGAGCTTTAGACTTTGTACAGAGAAGGTGTAATGCTGTTGTGTCACTGTGTCAGACTGAGCTTTAGACTTGGTACAGAGAAGGTGTAATGCTGTTGTGGTTGTGTCACTTTGTCAGGCTGGGCTTTAGACTTTGTACAGAGAAGGTGTAATGCTGTTGTGTCACTGTGTCAGACTGAGCTTTAGACTTTATACAGAGAAGGTGTAATGCTGTTTTGTAACTGTGTCAGGCTGAGCTTTAGACTTTATACAGAGAAGGTGTAATGCTGTTGTGTCACTGTGTCAGGCTGAGCTTTAGACTTTATACAGAGAAGGTGTAATGCTGTTGTGTCACTGTGTCAGGCTGAGCTTTAGACTTTATACAGAGAAGGTGTAATGCTGTTGTGTCACTGTGTCAGGCTGAGCTTTAGACTTTATACAGATAAGGTGTAATGCTGTTGTGTCACTGTGTCAGGCTGAGCTTTATACTTTGTACAGAGAAGGTGTAATGCTGTTGTAGTTGTGTCACTGTGTCAGGCTGAGCTTTAGACTTGTTACAGAGAAGGTGTAATGCTGTCGTGTGACTGTGTCAGGCTGGGCCTTAGACTTTGTACAGAGAAGGTATAATGCTGTTGTAGTTGTGTCACTGTGTCAGGCCGAGCTTTAGACTTTATATAGAGAAGGTGTAAGGCTGTTGTGAATGTGTCAGTGTGTCAGGCTGGGCTTTAGACTTTGTACAGAGAAGGTGTAATGCTGTTGTGGTTGTGTCACTGTGTCAGGCTGAGATTTAGACTTGGTACAGAGAAGGTGTAATGCTGTTGTGGTTTTGTCACTGTGTCAGGCTGAGCTTTAGACTCGGTACAGAGAAGGTGTAATGCTGTTTTGTCACTGTGTCAGGCTGAGCTTTAGACTTTATATAGAGAAGGTGTAATGTTGTTGTGTCACTGTGTCAGGCTGAACTTTAGACTTTATACAGAGACGGTGTAATGCTGTTGTGTCCGGCTGAGATTTAGACTTGGTACAGTGAAGGTGTAATGCTGTTGTGGTTGTGTCAGGCTGAGCTTTAGACTTAATACAGAGAAGGTGTAATGCTGTTGTGTCACTGTGTCAGGCTGAGCTTTAGACTTTATACAGAGAAGGTGTAATGCTGTTGTGTCAGGCTGAGATTTAGACTTGGTACAGAGAAGGTGTAATGCTGTTGTGGTTGTGTCACTGTGTCAGGCTGAGCTTTAGACTTTGTACAGAGAAGGTGTAATGCTGTTGTGTCACTGTGTCAGGCTGAGCTTTAGACTTTGTACAGAGAAGGTGTAATGCTGTTGTGGTTGTGTCACTGTGTCAGGCTGAGCTTTAGACTTTGTACAGAGAAGGTGTAATGCTGTTGTTTCACTGTGTCAGGCTGAGCTTTAGACTTTGTACAGAGAAGGTGTAATGCTGTTGTGGTTGTGTCACTGTGTCAGGCTGAGCTTTAGATTTTGTACAGAGAAGGTTTAATGCTGTTGTGTCACTGTGTCAGGCTGGGCTTTAGACTTTGTACAGAGAAGGTGTAATGCTGTTGTGTCACTGTGTCAGGCTGAGCTTTAGACTTTATACAGAGAAGGTGTAATGCTGTTGTTTCACTGTGTCAGGCTGAGCTTTAGACTTTGTACAGAGAAGGAGTAATGCTGTTGTGTCACTGTGTCAGGCTGAGCTTTAGACTTGGTACAAAGAAGGTGTAATGCTGTTGTGTCACTGTGTCAGGCTGAGCTTTAGACTTGGTACAGAGAAGGTGTAATGCTGTTGTGTCACTGTGTCAGGCTGAGCTTTAGACTTGGTACAGAGAAGGTGTAATGCTGTTGTGTCACTGTGTCAGGCTGAGCTTTATACTTTATACAGAGAAGGTGTAATGCTGTTGTTTCACTGTGTCAGGTTGAGCTTTAGACTTTGTACAGAGAAGGAGTAATGCTGTTGTGTCACTGTGTCAGGCTGGGCTTTAGACTATGTACAGAGAAGGTGTAATGCTGTTGTGTCACTGTGTCAGGCTGAGCTTTAGACTTGGTACAGAGAAGGTGTAATGCTGTTGTGTCACTGTGTGAGGCTGAGCTTTAGACTTGGTACAGAGAAGATGTAATGCTGTTGTGTCACTGTGTCCGGCTGAGCTTTAGACTTTATACAGAGAATGTGTAATGCTGTTGTGGTTGTGTCACTGTGTCAGGCTGAGCTTTAGACTTTGTACAGAGAAGGTGTAATGCTGTTGTTTCACTGTGTCAGGCTGAGCTTTAGACTTTGTACAGAGAAGGTGTAATGCTGTTGTGGTTGTGTCACTGTGTCAGGCTGAGCTTTAGATTTTGTACAGAGAAGGTTTAATGCTGTTGTGTCACTGTGTCAGGCTGGGCTTTAGACGTTATACAGAGGTGTAATGCTGTTGTGTCACTGTGTCAGGCTGGGCTTTAGACTTTATACAGAGGTGTAATGCTGTTGTGTCACTGTGTCAGGCTGGGCTTTAGACTTTATACAGAGAAGGTATAATGCTGTTGTGTCACTGTGTCAGGCTGAGCTTTAGACTTTATACAGTGAGAGGTGTGTGGAGCCAGTACTGAGGCGTAGGGATGGGCGAATGTTTCTAAAAATTCAAAATTTAAAACGAATTTTGATACGTTCGTTCGAATCGAATTTCAAATGTTTATATAACATTATAACATTCTATTTTCGAATTTTCGTTTTTGAATTTTTCAATAAAATTCTAAAATATTCGTTTGAATAATAGAATGTTTAGCTATTTATTCATTCAATTTCGAAATGTAATATTCGAATGTGACATTCGAATTCGAATGTGACATTCAAATTTGAAATAGTATTTCTAGTCTACAACTGTGTTTAATAAATGTAATATTCGAATTTGAATACTACATTCGAATTCGAATGTCACATTCGAAATTGAAATAGTATTTCTAGTCTAATACTGTGTTTTAAATGTGATATTCGATTCGAATGTGACATTCGAATTCGAAATAGTATTTCCAGTGTGATACTGTGTTTTATAAATGTGATATTCGATTTGAATGTGACATTCGAAATAGTGTTTCTAGTCTACAATTGTGTTTTATAAAGGTAATGTTCAAATTAGAATGTGATATTCGAATGTAATGTTCGAATTTGAATGTGATATTTGAATTTGAATGTGACATTCGAAAACTGTAAATAACATTCGAAAATCGAATTTTTAAGAATATTCGTTCTTATCAACATTCTATTATGTAAAGCGAATTTCTGCAATAACATTCGTTCTAACATTCGAATTCGGTTATAAACACACCTCCTACTGAGGAGTTCGACAGCAACAGGCGAGAATTGTTAATACACAGATGTTACCCACACAGAGCAGCAGCCGGCTTATTGGCATCTGCACTGACATCCCTGAGCTCCGGTGAAAGCTACAGCTCTCTGTACAGGGCCGGATTTCCCATTAGGCACAGTAGGCATGTGCCTACAGGCGCCTTGCAGTGAGGGGCGCCTGCCTGTCAGTAATAAAAAAAATATTTTTTTTTTTATTTTTTTTATGAGGGCATTTATTTTAGTAAGAATTGTGCTGCCAGGTGCCTACAAAGTCGAGTGTTTCATTGGGAATATGTTACAGCAGTTGAGGGAGCCATGAAGGAGAGAGGGGCAAAGATTAAAACTAAACCCCTCCCATAAATTGAATTTCTAAGTTCTAATTTTAAACACATTTGTTGACCCCTGGATTATATATATCTACAACATTCCAGTTTTCCTTTGAGAGCAACATCATATGATATTTATATTTCAGAAAAAATAAATGTAACATCTGTGTGTATTTGTACCAAAAATATCAAGTTTACAAGATTTTTTTCATGTAGTGGAAAAAAATACCTACATTTTTATATTTTCTTCCACTGGCTGCACAGGTTGTTGATGGTGATGAGCTTGCATGTTGCTAGTTGTAATATTGCTATTGTTTACACAAAACTGTGTTTAACTCCAACAAAATGTTAAGCACATAGTCAAAGTCATCTCCAGAAAAGCAATACACTAATGGCTTGTCAATAAACATTCCTATGAGCCCATCTGGTCTGCACAGATGTGTATTGCTGTCTCAGAACTGACATTGACTATGTGTTTAACTCTTTTGCAAGTGGCTAACACACTTCTGTGCAAGCACTAGTGCAATTATAAAATGCCCAGCAAACTGTCACATTTTATGTCCCTTTAAATAGGTTTTCTTTAGAATATTTTGCATTAAAAGTTTAACATGATTTGTTTTTGTTATAACATAATAGAAATTGTATGGCCATTTGAGTCAAGTGAATATTGATTTTTGGTGTAGCTTCCATTACAACAAATATTGCAATTGGTGTGTGTATTTGTGTATCTTCATAAAAGGAAAATGTAATTTTACATCTAATATTTATTTTTAGTTGTCCTAAATAATAATAAAAAAAAGTCCTCATTTTTTCCACTTTTTTTCTGGGGGGGGGGGGGCGCTTCAGGTTTTTGTGCCTACAGCCACCTGAGATGTAAATCCGGCCCCGTCTCTGTAGTATCTGCAGGAGGAGGTGGTACTGTCCTGGGGAGAGCAGTAAACCTCTCACTGGCTATCATGACCTAATACAGCTGGGTATCATTGCAGATCCCAGGCTTTGCTACCACTGCAGTGCCTCCCTGGCTTTCACTTGTGTGCTGGACTTCATGAGATCTACTCTGTTGTGCGTATCATGTCCATGCTGATAAAAGGCAGATGCATCTTACTTGTGCAGTGCAAATGAGTGTTGTTTTGTTTAAAGGGAGGCTTAAAGGGACAGTAAAGTAAAAAAAAATCTTTCATGATTTAAATAGAACATGTAATTTTTTTTTTTTTAATTATTATTTTTTTTATTCAGCATAACTTCCAACATTTTTGTTTACGCCATGCAAGGCGCGATTTAAACATTTAACAAAGAAATAGTCTACAATCAAACTTGACTGTCTTAATGATATAAGCTGGATTCAACATATCTTACTTGACAGTAAATAATACAAAAATAATATTAGCATAGATTAAGCCCTAGCTCTTCTAATTCATTGCTTATCAAGTTCTTCAGCTGAATTTTATCTCTATCTATAAGCGCCACCCAACCCCAGCAAAACAACCCAACAGAAGAAGGAGAAGGAAGAAAGAAAAGAAAAAAAGGAAGAGAAAAAAAAAATTCCCCCTTCCGCTCGATTCGCTCCCCTCACCCACTCAGAGGATTGTATTTGACAGGATCTCATGAAGAATACACCCAGAGCAGCAAAATGGGTCAGTACTCTCTTCTGAAGTTGTTACCAGGCACCTAGGAGTATCAATTCAGAGTTTCTAAACGGGAAAATTAGATCATTTATCTCCATATCCGGCAGAGATCTGATAAATACTGACCATTTGTTAAAAAATTGTCTGATATCCACTTCATTGTCTAAATTAGTGTCTCTTTGTTCTAACAAACATTTTTTTTTTTAGACAATTTTTAATCTCTGGGATAGATGGTGTTGCCCTTAGCTTCCAGTTTTTGAGAATAAGGTATCTGCTTGCCAATATGGACAGAAGAATTATCTTATCATTTATTTGATGCACATTATGGTTCAGTAGCCCAAATATAATTTGTGACTGTGTTATAGCTGATAAAGGGATTTTAAGTGTTTTGGTAAGCCAAAACTCTAGCTTCCACCAAAGATGTCTTATTTTGGAGCATTCCCAGATCATGTGCATTAAGTCTGCTGCCGGCAGCAAACATTTTGGACAGTTATTGAAACCAAGGTTGCGGATTTTACTACCCTTTTTGGGGGTAAAATAGGAGTTGTGTAATAATCTAATATGCGACTCCCGCCAGGTAGCTGACAGGGTGGCCTGAGCCACTTTCTGAATTGATAATTGAACGACTTCAATATCAGTATTGGAGTGAGGGATCATCTGGTTCCATAGTAGAGTAATTTTCTCTAGCTCCGAATCACCTTTACTGGAATTAATCAGTTGATAGCATAGGGAGATAGACCTCTGACTATTTTTGAAGAGTGTTAGCCAACTTTCCAATTTGCCCAAGGACCAAGTCCATCCTGTTTCTTTCATAAGCCCTGTGTGTCTACTTTGCAAATATGCATACAAATCCTTGTTGTTAATTTTGAATTCTTTTTTTAATTCTTCAAAAGATTTAACACATTTTCTCTCTATATCAATCAGATATATCACCCTGTCCAAGCCCTGATTGTGCCAGGTCTTAAAAAGTGTCGAGCTCAGCCCTACCGGGAATTTCGGATTGCCCAGGAATGGCAAATATTGCGAGACTTTACATTTTAAAGATAAAAGTTCCCCCACTTTCCACCAGGCCTTCAATGGATTAGAAAAAGTTTTAAGCAATTTAATTTCTCTTGGTAATTCTTTAGGTGGACAGTGGATTAATGCTGAAGGAATATACGGATAGCATATAGTTTCCTCTAATAGATTATTTGTTACATAATTGCTAGGAAAAATCTAATCAGCCACCACTCGCACAAGGAAGGCGTGATTATAGAAGCGAATGTTGGGCAGGGCAAGACCTCCATACTCTTTTGAGAGAGATAATTTCTTTAAAGATATCCTTGGTCTTTTCCCTTGCCAAATAAATTTGCTGAGTGCACTGTTAAGTAAACGAATATCCCTTTCCAATAAAATTAATGGAGTGTTCTGAAGTACGTAAAGAAGTTTTGGTAATAAGACCATTTTAAATAGAGCTATCCGACCAGAGATAGATATTGGAAGGCACTGACAATTTTTCAATTTCTCCCATATACTTTTTAAGATTGGGGTAATGTTAAGATCGTACAGCTCCACAGGGATAGAGGCAATGAAAATTCCTAAATATTTGAAAGCGTCTGTTGCCAGACTAAAAGGAATATTGGAGGGAGAGTTATTATTTTTTCTAAGCCACAATAGTTCTGATTTTGCTTGATTTAATCTTGTAGCCTGAGAAGGATCCAAACCTAGCGGCAATGTCCAAAATTTTGGTATACTGGTCTGAATGTCAGAAAGATATAGTAAAACATCGTCCGCGTAGAGAGCTATTTTTATAATCTGGTTACCTATTTTAATTCCTGGCAGTTGATGTCTGACCATGATCGCCAGGGGCTCTATTGAGACGTCAAAGAGCAGGGGGGAGAGAGGGCATCCTTGTCGAGTCCCTCTTCCAAGGGTTATCTGTGGCGAGATAATATTATTCACAATCAATCTTGTATATGGTTCTTTGTATAAGTTGGTGATGAATCTCAGGAATAGTGATGTCCCGAACTGTTCGCCCGCGAACGGTTCACAGTGAACATAGCTTGTTCGCGTTTGTGGGCGAACACATGGCGATGTTCGATCCGCCCCTATGTGTCATCATTGTGGAAACTTTGACCCTTTATGTCACAGCCGCCTGACACATTAGAGCCAATCAACATCAGACACTCCCTCACAGACACTCCCAGCTACTCGGAATCCGCCATTTTAGACTCATAACGACCTTGCTTTTTTAATGAGAGAACGTGTTGTGTTTTTGCTCCTGACATTAATAGGAAAAACATAGCTAGGCTAGTGTATTTACAGTCCAGAAGGACTCCACTCATCTCTGCTGCAAGCGCAGCACCCCAAAAAGCCCTTTTTAGGGCTATATTTCGTGCCGTTTTTTTTTTTTTTTTCGTTTTTTTTTTATTAGCATTTGCCTGGCTTTCAGCTGTATGTTTAAGGCTCACAGCATATGATGTGACTACTGCCACCACTGATATCTCCCTAACAACATTAGTTTAAATTTAACTAACCCAAAAATTTAATTATTTTTCTAGTGTAATTTTTTTTCATTTTCTATCAGGCCAGTGTCACACAGCATATACTCTGGGTCATTGCTCTGTGCCAGCCAGCAGCCACCAGTGTTAATATCCGTTTATAACATTATTTTAAATTAAAAAAAATTTTTGATAGTGTAATCTAATTACATTTACTATCATGCCTGTGTCTGTCATGCTCACTCAGCATTAATATACCTCCTTTTTTTTCAGTCTTTTGGTTAATTGGTCTGTGCCAGGCAGCCACCCAGCACTCATATCTATTCTTCTTCACCTTAATTTTAATATAAAAAAAAAAAGTTTAAATTTGTTTGCTAGTCTAATATAATTTTCTATCCGGCCTGTGTGTTTTGCTGACATTGAGAGCCTACTGTGTTTACTTGCTGCCCTCCCTAGTCTATGAGCCATGACTCATATGTGTTTAACCTTTTTTTAATTCCCCCCCCCAAAAAAAATTAATTCCAATCATTTTTCTAGTGTAATCTAATAGTATTTTCTATCAGGCGTGTGTGTATCCGACTTACAGAGCCTACTGTTTTTAATAGCTGCCCTTCCAAGGCTATCAGCCACGACTCATACGTATGTGCTTAACCTTTTTCTTAAAATTTCCAAAAAAAAGTCTTTAAATTATTATGCTAGTGTAATCTAATTGTATTTTCTATCAGGCCTGTGTCTAACTGTCTATCTGACTTACACAGCATACTGTTGTTATAATTGCTGCCCTACGTAGCAGCCAGCCAGTGCGACCACTCATAGAGTCATATGTGCATTGCACTTCTTAACATAATTTTAATATTAAAATCTAAAATTTCTTTCATGTAATTAGCAAGAGTCCATGAGCTAGTGACGTATGGGATATACATTCCTACCAGGAGGGGCGAAGTTTCCCAAACCTCAAAATGCCTATAAATACACCCCTCACCACACCCACAAATCAGTTTTTACAAACTTTGCCTCCTATGGAGGTGGTGAAGTAAGTTTGTGCTAGATTCTACTTTGATATGCGCTCTGCAGCAGGTTGGAGCCCGGTTTTCCTCTCAGCGTGCAGTGAATGTCAAAAGGAAGTGAGGAGAGTATTGCCTATTTGAATTCAATGATCTCCTTCTACGGGGTCTATTTCATAGGTTCTCTGTTATCGGTCGTAGAGATTCATCTCTTACCTCCGTTTTCAGATCGACGATATACTCTTATTTATATACCATTACCTCTGCTGATTTTCGTTTCAGTACTGGTTTGGCTTTCTACAACATGTAGATGAGTGTCCTGGGGTAAGTAAATCTTATTTTCTGTGACACTCTAAGCTATGGTTGGGCACTTTTTTATAAAGTTCTAAATATATGTATTCAAACATTTATTTGCCTTGACTCAGGATGTTCAACATTCCTTATTTCAGACAGTCAGTTTCATATTTGGGATAATGCATATGAATAAATCATTTTTTTCTTACCTTAAAAATTTGACTTTTTCCCTGTGGGCTGTTAGGCTCACGGGGGCTGAAAATGCTTCATTTTATTGCGTCATTCTTGGCGCTGACTTTTTTGGCGCAAATTTTTTTTTTCTGTTTCCGGCGTCATACGTGTCGTCGGAAGTTGCGTCATTTTTTACATTCTTTTGCGCCAAAAGTGTCGGCGTTCCGGATGTGGCGTCATTTTGGCGCCAAAAGCATTTAGGCACCAAATAATGTGGGCGTCATTTTTGGCGCTAAAAAAATATGGGCGTCACTATTGTCTCCACATTATTTAAGTCTCATTTTTTATTGCTTCTGGTTGCTAGAAGCTTGTTCACTGGCATTTTTTTCCCATTCCTGAAACTGTCATTTAAGGAATTTGATCAATTTTGCTTTATATGTTGTTTTTTCTATTACATATTGCAAGATGTCCCACGTTGAAACTGAGTCAGAAGATACTTCTGGAAAATCGCTGCCTGGGGCTGGAGCTACCAAAGCTAAGTGTATTTACTGTAAACTTATGGTATCTGTTCCTCCAGCTGTTGTTTGTACTGTTTTGTCATGACAAACTGTTAATGCAGATAATATTTCCTTTAGTACTGTTACATTACCTGTTGCTGTTCTGTCAACATCTAATACTCAGAGTGTTCCTGATAACATAAGAGATTTTGTTTCTAAATCCATTAAGAAGGCTATGTCTGTTATTCCTCCTTCTAGTAAACGTAAAAAGTCTTTTAAAACTTCTCATTTTTCAGATGAATTTTTAAATGAACATCATCATTCTGATTCTGATAATGGTTCTTCTGGTTCAGAGGATTCTGTCTCAGAGGTTGATGCTGATAAATCTTCATATTTATTTAAAATGAAATGTATTCATTCTTTACTTAAAGAAGTCCTAATTGCATTAGAAATTGAGGATTCTGGTCCTCTTGATTCTAAATCTAAACGTTTAGATAAGGTTTTAAATCTCCTGTAGTTATTCCAGAAGTTTTTCCTGTCCCTAGTGCTATTTCTGAGGTAATTTCCAGGGAATGGAATAATTTGGGTAATTCATTTACTCCTTCTAAACGTTTTAAGCAATTATATCCTGTGCCATCTGACAGATTAGAGTTTTGGGACAAAATCCCTAAAGTTGATGGGGCTGTCTCTACTCTTGTTAAGCGTACTACTATTCCTACGGCAGATGGTACTTCCTTAAGGATCCTTTAGATAGGAAAATTGAATCCTTTCTAAGAAAAGCTTACTTGTGTTCAGGTAATCTTCTTAGACCTGCTATATCTTTAGCGGATGTTGCTGCAGCTTCATCTTTTGGTTAGAAGCTTTAGCGCAACAAGTAACAGATCATAATTCTCATAGCATTTTTATTCTTCAACATGCTAATAATTTTATTTGTAATGCCATCTTTGATATCATTAGAGTTGATGTCAGGTAAATGTCTCTAGCTATTTTAGCTAGAAAAGCTTTATGGCTTAAGACTTGGAATGCTGATATGTCTTCTAAGTCTACTCTGCTTTCCCTTTCTTTCCAGGGTAATAATCGTTTTCGTTCCTTTCGTCACAACAAGGAACAAAAACCTGATCCTTCATCCTCAGGAGCGGTATCAGTTTGGAAACCATCTCCAGTCTGGAATAAATCCAAGCCTTTTAGAAAACCAAAGCCAGCTCCCAAGTCCACATGAAGGTGCGGCCCTCATTCCAGCTCAGCTGGTAGGGGGCAGATTACATTTTTTCAAAGAAATTTGGTTCAATTCCGTTCACAATCTCTGGATTCAGAACATTGTTTCAAAAGGGTACAGAATTGGCTTCAAGATAAGGCCTCCTGCAAAGAGATTTTTTCTTTCCCGTGTCCCAGTAAACCTAGCGAAGGCTAAAGCATTTCTGAAATGTGTTTCAGATCTAGAGTTGGCTGGAGTAATTATACCAGTTCCAGTTCTGGAACAGGGGCTGGGGTTTTATTCAAATCTCTTCATTGTACCAAAGAAGGAGAATTCCTTCAGACCAGTTCTGGATCTAAAATATTGAATCGTTATGTAAGGATACCAACATTCAAAACGGTAACTGTAAGGACTATCCTGCCTTTTGTTCAGCAAGAGCATTATATGTCCACAATAGATTTACAGGATGCATATCTGCATATTCCGATTCATCCAGATCACTATCAGTTTCTGAGATTCTCTTTTCTAGACAAGCATTACCAGTTTTTGGCTCTACCGTTTGGCCTAGCTACAGCTCCAAGAATTTTTACAAAGGTTCTCGGTGCCCTTCTGTCTGTAATCAGAGAACAGGGTATTGTGGTATTTCCTTATTTGGACGATATCTTGGTACTTGCTCAGTCTTCACATTTAGCAGAATCTTATACGAATCGACTTGTGTTGTTTCTTCAAGATCATGGTTGGAGGATCAATTTACCAAAAAGTTCATTGATTCCTCAGACAAGGGTAACCTTTTTAGGTTTTCAGATAGATTCAGTGTCCATGACTCTGTCTTTGACAGACAAGAGACGTCTAAAGTTGATATCAGCTTGTCGAAACCTTCAGTCACAATCATTCCCTTCGGTAGCTTTATGCATGGAAATTCTAGGTCTTATGACTGCAGCATCGGACGCAATCCCCTTTGCTTGTTTTCACATGCCACCTCTTCAGCTCTGTATGCTGAACCAGTGGTGCAGGGATTACACAAAGATATCTCAATTAATATCTTTAACATCGATTGTACGACACTCTCTGAGGTGGTGGACAGATCACCATCGTTTAGTTCAGGGGGCTTCTTTTGTTCTTCCGACCTGGACTGTAATTTCAACAGATGCAAGTCTGACAGGTTGGGGAGCTGTTTGGGGGTCTCTGACAGCACAAGGGGTTTGGGAATCTCAGGAGGTGAGATTACCGATCAATATTTTGGAACTCCGTGCAATTTTCAGAGCTCTTCAGTCATGGCCTCTTCTAAAGAGAGAATCGTTCATTTGTTTTCAGACAGACAATGTCACAACTGTGGCATACATCAATCATCAAGGAGGGACTCACAGTCCTCTGGCTATGAAGGAAGTATCTCGAATTCTGGTATGGGCGGAATCCAGCTCCTGTCTAGTTTCTGCGGTTCATATCCCAGGTATAGACAATTGGGAAGCGGATTATCTCAGCCGCCAAACGTTACATCCGGGCGAATGGTCTCTTCACCCAGAGGTATTTCTTCAGATTGTTCAAATGTGGGGACTTCCAGAAATAGATCTGATGGCCTCTCATCTAAACAAGAAACTTCCCAGGTATCTGTCCAGATCAAGGGATCCTCAAGCGGAAGCAGTGGATGCATTGTCACTTCCTTGGAAGTATCATCCTGCCTATATCTTTCCGCCTCTAGTTCTTCTTCCAAGAGTAATCTCCAAGATTCTGAAGGAATGCTCGTTTGTTCTGCTGGTAGCTCCAGCATGGCCTCACAGGTTTTGGTATGCGGATCTTGTCTGGATGGCTACTTGCCAACCGTGGACTCTTCCGTTAAGACCAGACCTTTTGTCGCAAGGTCCTTTTTTTCCATCAGGATCTCAAATCCTTAAATTTAAAGGTATGGAGATTGAACGCTTGATTCTTAGTCAAAGAGGTTTCTCTGACTTTGTGATTAATACTATGTTACAGGCTCGTAAATCTGTATCTAGGGAGATATATTATAGAGTCTGGAAGACTTATATTTCTTGGTGTCTTTCTCATCATTTTTCCTGACATTCTTTTAGAATTCCGAGAATTTTACAATTTCTTCAGGATGGTTTGGATAAAGGTTTGTCTGCAAGTTCCTTGAAAGGACAAATCTCTGCTCTTTCTGTTCTTTTTCACAGAAAGATTGCTAATCTTCCTGATATTCATTGTTTTGTACAAGCTTTGGTTCGTATAAAACCTGTCATTAAGTCAATTTCTCCTCCTTGGAGTTTGAATTTGGTTCTGGGGGCTCTTCAAGCTCCTCCGTTTGAACCTATGCATTCGTTGGACATCAAATTACTTTCTTGGAAAGTTTTGTTCCTTTTGGCTATCTCTTCTGCTAGAAGAGTTTCTGAATTATCTGCTCTTTCTTGTGAGTCTCCTTTTCTGATTTTTCATCAGGATAAGGCGGTGTTGCGAACTTCTTTTAAATTTTTACATTAGTAGAGAAATTGTGGTTCCTTCATTGTGTCCTAATCCTATGAATTCTAAGGAGAGATCATTGCATTCTTTGGATGTTGTTAGAGCTTTGAAATATTATGTTGAAGCTACTAAGAATTTCCGAAAGACTTCTAGTCTATTTGTTATCTTTTCTGGTTCTAGGAAAGGTCAGAAGCCCTCTGCCATTTCTTTGGCATCTTGGTTGAAATCTTTAATTCATCATGCTTATGTCGAGTCGGGTAAAACTCCGCCTCAAAGGATTACAGCTCATTCTACTAGGTCAGTTTCTACTTCCTGGGCGTTTAGGAATGAAGCTTCTGTTGATCAGATTTGCAAAGCAGCAACTTGGTCTTCTTTGCATACTTTTACTAAATTCTACCATTTTGATGTGTTTTCTTCTTCTGAAGCTGTTTTTGGTAGAAAAGTACTTCAGGCAGCTGTTTCAGTTTGAATCTTCTGCTTATAATTTAAACTTTATTTTGGGTGTGGATTATTTTTCAGCGGAATTGGCTGTCTTTATTTTATCCCTCCCTCTCTAGTGACTCTTGCGTGGAAAGATCCACATCTTGGGTAGTCATTATCCCATACGTCACTAGCTCATGGACTCTTGCTAATATGAAAGAAATGAATTTATCAGGTAAGTTCTTACATAAATTATGTTTTTAAAATATTTTGCTAGTGTAATCTAACTTAATTTTCTATCAGTCCTGTGTTTTTGTCACTTACACAGCATACTGTGTTAAATTGCTGCCCTACCTACCATCCACGACTCATATCTGCCAGCCTGTCTGCCAGGCCCAAGTAGCCAATTAGTGGCACCAATCACAATTCTTGTAACAGTAATTAAAAAAAAAAAATCATAATTTTTTGGACTGCAAATATTCAGTCTCCTAGTGCCATTGAATTTCATTTACCTCCTGCCTGCCACTGCCAGCCTTTTGTGCCAGGCCGTCTAGCCAACTATTTACACCAATCATAATTGTTGTCACAGACAGTATAGTTAGTAATTTAAATAAAAAAAATTTTTAGTGTTGATCTTAATCCTCAGTTTGCTCGTGCCCTAGAATTGCACTTTTCTACTTCCTTCCAAGCCTGTGTGCCAGGCCTACTTGAAAAATATTTACACCAATCATATTTGTTGTGACAGTATTCTTAATAATTAAAAATTAAAATTTTTGGTAATAGTTGTTGTGAATCCTCAGTTTGCTGGTGCCATTGAATAGCACTTTCCTCCTGCTGTGAGCCAGGCCCACCTAGCCAATTGTTGCCAGCAATCATATTTCTGTTAACAGTATTGCAATAATTGTCAATCATCACTGTTTTGACTGTCAGTGATCAGTCTCCTAGTGTCCTTGAATTGCATTTACCTCCTGCCTGCCAGCCTTTTGTGCCAGGCCGTCTTGCCAACTATTTACGCCAATCATAATTGTTGTCGCAGTATAGTTACAAATTAAAATTAAAAAATTCTTGATTGTTGATGATCTTAATCCTCAGTTTGCTCGAGCCTTAGAATTGCACTTTTTTACTTCCTTGCAATACTGTGTGCCAGGCCTACTTGAAAAATATTTACACCAATCATATTTGTTGTGACAGTATTCTAATAATTAAAAATTAAAATTTTTGGTAATAGTTGTTGTGAATCCTCAGTTTGCTGGTGCCATTGAATAGCACTTTCCTCCTGCCTTGCAGCCTGCTGTGAGCCAGGCCCACCTAGCCAATTGTTGTCAGCAATCATATTTCTGTTAACAGTATTGCAAAAATTGTCAATCATCACTGTTTAGACTGTCAGTAATCAGTCTCCTAGTGTCCTTGAATTGCATCTACCTCCTGCCTGCCAGCCTTTTGTGCCAGGCCGTCTTGCCAACTATTTACACCAATCCTAATTTTTTGTCACAGTATAGTTACTAATTAAAATTAAAAAAATCTTGATTGTTGATGATCTTAATCCTCAGTTTGCTCGTGCCCTAGAATTGCACTTTTCTACAGCCTTCCAAGCCTGTGTGCCAGGCCTACTTAAAAAATATTTACACCAATCATATTTGTTGTGACAGTATTCTAATAATTAAAAATTAAAATTTTTGGTAACAGTTGTTGTGAATCCTCAGTTTGCTGGTGCCATTGAATAGCACTTTCCTCCTGCCTTGCAGCCTGCTGTGAGCCAGGCCCACCTAGCCAATTGTTGCCAGCAATCATATTTCTGTTAACAGTATTGCAAAAATTGTCAATCATCACTGTTTTGACTGTCAGTAATCAGTCTCCTAGTGTCCTTGAATTGCATTTACCTCCTGCCTGCCAGCCTTTTGTGCCAGGCTGTCTTGCCAACTATTTACACCAATCATAATTGTTGTCATTGTAGTTACAAATTAAAATTATAAAATTCTTGATTGTTGATGATCTTAATCCTCAGTTTGCTCGTGCCCTAGAATTGCACTTTTCTACAGCCTAATAATAAAATAAAATAAAAATAATGATCTGTGGGTTTCTAAAATCAATGCCTTTCTTGTAATCTATTATTCAAAATGATGACATATGTCCTCTTTCATGCTGTTGTTTCGGTTGAGGCTCCGGGACCCTCGTATTAAAAAGGTCTGAGGATAAATAAGTGTAACGGGTGTCTAATCAATGTTTTTTTCTATTGCACGGTTGCAAATAATCTGTGGGTTTCTAAAATCAATGCCTTTCCTGTAATCTATTATTCAAAAGGATGACATATGTCCTCTTTCATGCTGTTGTTTCGGTTGAGGCTCCGGGACCCTCTTATTAAAAAGGCCTGAGGATAAATAAGTGTACTGGGTGTCAAATCAATGTTTTTTTCTATTTCCCGGGTCTTATTAAAAAGGCCTGAGGAAAAATAAGTGTAACGGGTGTCTAATCAATGTTTTTTTCTATTTCACGGTTGCAAATAATGATCTGTGGGTTTCTAAAATCAATGCCTTTCTTGTAATCTATTATTCAAAAGGATGACATATGTCCTCTTTCATGCTGTTGTTTCGGTTGAGGCTCCGGGACCCTCGTATTAAAAAGGCCTGAGGATAAATAAGTGTAACGGGTGTCTAATCAATGTTTTTTTCTATTTCCCGGGTCATATAAATGATCTCTGGGATTCTAAAATCAATGCCTTTCCTGTAATCTATTATTCAAAAGGATGACATATCTCCTCTTTCATGCTGTTGTTTTGGTTGAGGCTCCGGGACCCTCTTATTAAAAAGGCCTGAGGATAAATAAGTGTAACGGGTGTCTAATCAATGTTTTTTTCGATTTCACGGGTCATATAAATGATCTGTGGGTTTCTAAAATCAATGCCTTTCCTGTAATCTATTATTCAAAAGGATGACATATCTCCTCTTTCATGCTGTTGTTTCGGTTGAGGCTCCGGGACCCTCTTATTAAAAAGGCATGAGGATAAATAAGTGTATTGGGTGTCTAATCAATGTTTCTCAGTTTCAGGCTGTGACTACGGAATCTCTTTCCGAAACGCGTATGCCTGTGTGCTGCGCCCACGTCTGACTCTTAGTACATTTGCTGTGTTGTCTCTTCTTTTTAACATTGCCTAATAAAGTTTACAAGATTTTACCTACAAGAAAGATGGATGTCGGTGTCTCCTTTTGAATTTGCTGATTACTCCAGTCCTTACCGACCCATCAGCTGATGCTACAGCCTGGAGCGGATCACAGTTTGCAGCACCTCCGGAAAAGAACTCCTGCCATTGGAGGAATACCCGTGACGTATAGCTACACACCCACACTCAAGCCGACGAGCACACGGAATACAGCTGAGGCCCTGTGAGCCGCTCAATTGAAGTCTGGATCTTCGGAAGCGGCACAGAGGCGGCTGTACTTTGGGCAGCGACACTGTCAAGTGGATAATCGAACTGGCTAGAGTGGGGTGAGTTACTCAATTGCATAAGTGCTATTTGAAGTGTCACTCATTACCGGGGATTCTGCACTGGTCCATTCATACTTATTGATCACAGCCCGGTTTGGCTGAGGTCTGTCGTTGGGTTTCTCTGTTTGATTTGTTAATCAATGTTTCTTTCATGTAATTAGCAAGAGTCCATGAGCTAGTGACGTATGGGATATACATTCCTACCAGGAGGGGCAAAGTTTCCCAAACCTCAAAATGCCTATAAATACGCCCCTCACCACACCCACAAATCAGTTTTACAAACTTTGCTTCCTATGGAGGTGGTGAAGTAAGTTTGTGCTAGATTCTACGTTGATATGCGCTCCGCAGCAGGTTGGAGCCCGGTTTTCCTCTCAGCGTGCAGTGAATGTCAGAGGGATGTGAGGAGAGTATTGCGTATTTGAATTCAATGATCTCCTTCTACAGGGTCTATTTCATAGGTTCTCTGTTATCGGTCGTAGAGATTCATCTCTTACCTCCCTTTTCAGATCGACGATATACTCTTATATATACCATTACCTCTACTGATTCTCGTTTCAGTACTGGTTTGGCTTTCTACTACTTGTAGATGAGTGTCCTGGGGTAAGTAAGTCTTATTTTCTGTGACACTCAACATTCCTTATTTCAGACAGTCAGTTTCATATTTGGGATAATGCATATGAATTAATTAATTTTTTTCTTACCTTAAAATTTGACTTTTTCCCTGTGGGCTATTAGGCTCGCGGGGGCTGAAAATGCTTCATTTTATTGCGTCATTCTTGGCGCAGACTTTTTTGGCGCAAATTTTTTTTTTCTGTTTCCGGGGTCATACGTGTCGCCGGAAGTTGCGTCATTTTTTTGACGTTTTTTTGCGCCAAAAGTGTCGGCGTTCCGGATGTGGTGTCATTTTTGGCGCCAAATAATGTGGGCATCTTTTTTGGCGCTAAAAAATATGGGCGTCACTATTGTCTCCACATTATTTAAGTCTCATTATTTATTGCTTCTGGTTGCTAGAAGCGTGTTCACTGGCATTTTTTCCCATTCCTGAAACTGTCATTTAAGGAATTTGATCAATTATGCTTTATATGTTGTTTTTTCCATTACATATTGCAAGATGTCTCCGTTTGTCCCTGAGTCAAAAGCCACTTCTGGAAAAATGCTTAACTGAGTTTCAGTTCTACCAAAGCTAAGTTCATTTATTTTAAATGTTATAAATGTTTATCTTTAGCTATGGTTTGTAATAAGTTATTATGATATACTTTTACATGCAGATTCCATTAGTATTTATGCTTTATACATTTCCATTCTTAAGTGCAAGAAATACTTAGAAGATTTATAAGAAATATTTTTTCTGATTAAGGCTATGTCTGACTTCGTGCCTTCTAATACGATTTTTAGGTCTTTTTCACTTCTTTTTTAATTATTGAAGTTTCAAATGACCAACAACATACTGATTTATCCTTCTCTGATGATGTTTTTTTCTCTTTCAGAAATTCTCTTCATCAGATATTGACACTAACAAATCTACTTTTTTTATATAATTTTTTTTATTATTAAAGTACATTTGTTCTTTGTTGAAGAGGTGTTGATTATTTTGGATATTAAGGTAACTAGTTCTTTAAGACTAGCTGACACTATTTCTGCCTTTTTATTTCTTCTGTGATTTCAGAGGTTTTCTTTCCAATTCCCCATACTAGGGAATGGAATAGGCTGAGAATTTTCTTTTATTTTTAAACTATATTCTTTGTCAGCAGTTAAATTCAATTTGGAGGGTTCTCCAATTTATTGGAGCTATCTCTACTCCTACTAATTATGCTATTGTTTTTATAGCAAAATAGTATTTATTTTCCTTTATATAGTTGTATCTTATCTTTGGAAAATTATTTAGTTTCAGGTACTTTTCTTGGTCCTGTGATATTGCAATTGCTTCATTTTTTCTGTTTACTTTAAGATCAAGTATCAGATCATGATTTATTTTAGCATTGTTAAGGGACAACATTTACTAGACTAGGTGCCGTTGCATTTGTCTTGTTGTTTTGCATTTTGCAAGTCCTCTGTTTTGACTGGTCCTTTAAACTGGACTATCATGCTAATGATTTCATTTGTGTCTTCATTTTATTGAATATATTCGCAAATGAGGGTTAATCTATGTCTTTAGCTATTTTAGCTAGAAGAATTCTGTGATTTAAAAATAAAAATAAAAAAAATCCATATTTCTTTTGTTCTAAGATAATCAATTATAATTGGATTCAATTCTTAACTGTTACTATGGGCTTCAAGATTGAGTTCTAAGACTAAAACTTTAAGCTTATACTACTTTGGTTGTTCTTATTAAGGAACGAATCCTGAGTTCTTTCCCAAGTAACATGTTTTTAATTGGGGTTCGAAATTAACTCCCTAATGTTGCGATGCACGTGCCGTATTCCAGCTTGGCTGGTAAGGGGCAGGTTAAGACTTCTTTGAAATTTATTTGGTTCTATTTTGTCCAAATTTCTTTGATTTTATTCCAGTAAGGCTAACACTTTCTTTCAGTGTGTTTCTGTCCTATATATTTCTTTCATGTAATTAGCAAAAGTCCATGAGCTAGTGACGTATGGGATATACATTCCTACCAGGAGGGGCAAAGTTTCCCAAAC
This sequence comes from Bombina bombina, assembly GCF_027579735.1. NCBI lineage: Eukaryota > Metazoa > Chordata > Amphibia > Anura > Bombinatoridae > Bombina > Bombina bombina. The sequence continues at coordinate 256,802,613 of NC_069505.1, forward strand.
CTTAAAATGCCTATAAATACACCCCTCGCCACACCCACAATTCAGTTTTACAAACTTTGCCTCCTATGGAGGTGGTGAAGTAAGTTTGTGCTAGATTCTACGTTGATATGCGCTCCGCAGCAAGTTGGGGCCCGGTTTTCCTCTCAGCGTGCAGTGAATGTCAGAGGGATGTGAGGAGAGTATTGCCTATTTGAATTCAATGATCTCCTTCTACGGGGTCTATTTCATAGGTTCTCTGTTATCGGTCGTGGAGATTCATCTCTTACCTCCCTTTTCAGATCGACGATATACTCTTATATATATATACCATTACATCTGCTGATTTTCGTTTCAGTACTGGTTTGGCTTTCTACAAACATGTAGATGAGTGTCCTGGGGTAAGTAAGTCTTATTTTCTGTGACACTCTAAAGCTATGGTTGGGCACTTTTTTATAAAGTTCTAAATATATGTATTCAAACATTTATTTGCCTTGACTCAGGATGTTCAACATTCCTTTTTTTCAGACAGTCAGTTTCATATTTGGGATAATGCATTTGAATCAATCATTTTTTCTTACCTTAAAAAATTTCACTTTTTCCCTGTGGGCTGTTAGGCTCGCGGGGGCTGAAAATGCTTCATTTTATTGCGTCATTCTTGGCGCTGACTTTTTTGGCGCAAAAAATCTTTCTGTTTCCGGCGTCATACGTGTCGCCGGAAGTTGCGTCATTTTTTTGACGTTCTTTTGCGCCAAAAATGTCGGCGTTCCGGATGTGGTGTCATTTTTGGCGCCAAATAATGTGGGCGTCTTATTTGGCGCTAAAAAAATATGGGCGTCGCTTTTGTCTCCACATTATTTAAGTCTCATTATTTATTGCTTCTGGTTGCTAGAAGCTTGTTCACTGGCATTTTTTTCCCATTCCTGAAACTGTCATTTAAGGAATTTGATCAATTTTGCTTTATATGTTGTTTTTTCTTTTACATATTGCAAGATGTTCCACGTTGCAACTGAGTCAGAAGATACTTCAGGAAAATCACTGCCCGGTGCTGGAGCTACCAAGCTAAGTGTATCTGCTATAATTTTTTGGTATCTGTTTCTCCAGCTGTTGTTTGTATTGCATGTCATGACAAACTTATTAATGCAGATAAAATTTCCTTTAGTACTGTTACATTACCTGTTGCTGTTCCGTCAACATCTAATTTTCAGAGTGTTCCTGATAAACATAAGAGATTTTATTTTTTAAATCCATTAAGAAGGCTATGTCTGTTATTTCTCCTTCTAGTTTACATAAAAGTCTTTTAAAACTTCTCTTTTTTCAGATGAATTTTTAAATGAACATCATCATTCTGATACTGATAATGGTTCTTCTGGTTCAGAGGTTTCTGTCTCAGAGGTTGATGCTGATAAATCTTTGTATTTGTTCAAGATGGAATTTATTCGTTCTTTATTTAAAGAAGTATTAATTGCATTAGAAATAGAGGATTCTGGTCCTCTTGATACTAAATCTAAACGTTTAAATAAGGTTTTTAAATCTCCTGTAGTTATTCCAGAAGTGTTTAATCTCCCTGATGCTATTTCTGAAGTAATTTCCAGGGAATGGAATAATTTGGGTAATTCTTTTACTCCTTCTAAACGTTTAAGCAATTATATCCTGTGCCATCTGACAGATTAGAGTTTTTTTGGGACAAAATCCCTAAGGTTATGGGGCTGTCTCTACTCCTGCTAAATGTACTACTATTCCTACGGCAGATAGTACTTCATTTAAGGATCCTTTAGATAGGAAAATTGAATCCTTTCTAAGAAAAGCTTACTTATGTTCAGGTAATCTTCTTAGACCTGCTATATTTTTAGCGGATGTTGCTGCAGCTTCAACTTTTTGGTTAGAAGCTTTAGCGCAACAAATAACAGATCATAATTTTATAGCATTATTATTATTCTATAACATGCTAATAATTTTATTGGTGATACCATCTTTTGATATCATTAGAGTTGATGTCAGGTATATGTCTCTAGCTATTTTAGCTAGAAAAGCTTTATGGATTAAACTTGGAATGCTGATATGTCTTCTAAGTCAACTTTGCTTTCCCTTTCTTTCCAGGGTAATAAATTATTATCTCAACTGTTTCTGGAAGGAAGGGAACTTTTTTACCAAAGGATAAAAAATCTAAGGTAAATTTAGGTCTAATAATCATTTTCGTTCCTTTCCTCACAACAAGGAACAAAAGCCTGATCCTTCATCCTCAGGAGCGGTATCAGTTTGGAAACTATTTCCAGTTTGGAATATATCCAAGCCTTATAGAAACCTATAGCCAGCTCCTAAGTTCCCATGAAGGTGCGGCTCTTATTCCAGCTCAGCTGGTATGGGGCAGATTACGTTTTCTTCAAAGAAATTTGGATCAATTCCGTTCTCAATCTCTGGTTTCAGAACATTGTTTCAGAAAGGTACAGAATGGACTTCAAGTTAAGGCCTCCTGCTAAGAGATTTTATTCTTTCCTGTGTCCCAGTTAACACAGCAAAGGCTCAGCATTTCTGAAATGTGTTTCAGATCTAGAGTTGGCTGGAGTAATTATGCCAGTTCCAGTTCTGGAACAGGGGCTGGGGTTTTATTTTATCTCTTCATTGTACCAAAGAAGGTCAATTCCTTCAGACCAGTTCCGGATCTATCAATATTGAATCGTTATGTAAGGATACCAACATTCAAGATGGTTACTGTAGGACTATCCTGCCTTTTGTTTAGCAAGGGCATTATATGTCTACAATAGATTTACAGGATGTGTATCTGCATATTCCGATTCATCCAGATCACTTTTAGTGTCTGAGATTCTCTTTTTAGACAAGCATTACCAGTTTTGTGGCTCTACCGTTTGGCCTAGCCTCAGTTCCAAGAATTTTTTTCAAAGGTTCTCGGTGCCCTTCTTTCTGTAATCAGAGAACAGGGTTTTGGTATTTCCTTATTTGGACGATATCTTGGTACTTGCTCAGTCTTCTCATTTTCGAAGAATCTCATACGAATCGACTTGTGTTGTTTCTTCAAGTTCATGGTTGGAGGATCAATTTACCAATCAGTTCATTGATTCCTCAGACAAGGGTAACCTTTTTAGGTTTCTAGATAGATTCAGTGTCTATGACTCTGTCCTTGTCAGGCAAGAGAAGTTTAACATTGATATCAGCTTGTCAAAACCTTCAGTCACAATCATTCCCTTTGGTAGCCTTATGCATGGAAATTTTAGGTCTTAGGACTGCCGCATCAGATGCGATCTCCTTTGCTCGTTTTCACATGCGACCTCTTCAGCTCTGTATGCTGAACCAATGGTGCAGGGATTACTCAAAGATATCTCAATTAATATCTTTAAACCGATTATACGACACTCTCTGACATGGTGGACAGATCACCATCGTTTAGTTCAGGGGGCTTCTTTGTTCTTCCGACCTGGACTATTATCTCAACAGATGCAAGTCTTACAGGTTGGGGAGCTGTGTGGGGGTATCTGACGGCACAAGGGGTTTGGGAATCTCAGGAGGTGAGATTTCCGATCAATATTTTGGAACTCCGTGCAATTTTCAGAACTCTTCAGTCTTGGCCTCTTCTGAAGAGAGAGTTGTTCATTTGTTTTCAGATAGACAATGTCACAACTGTGGCATACATCAATCATCATGGAGGGACTCACAGTCCTCTGGCTATGAAAGAAGTATCTCGAATTTTGGTTTGGGCGGAATCCAGCTCCTGTCTAATCTCTGCGGTTCATATCCCAGGTATGGACAATTGGAAAGCGGATTATCTCAGTCGCCAAACGTTGCACCTGGGCAAATGGTCTTCACCCAGAGGTATTTCCTCAGATTGTTCAAATGTGGGAACTCCCAGAAATAGATCTGATGGCTTCTCATCTAAACAAGAAACTTCCCTACTATCTGTCCGGATCCCGGGATCCTCGGGCGGAGGCAGTGGATGCATTATCTCTTCCTTACAAGTGTCATCCTGCCTATATCTTTCCGCCTCTAGTTCTTCTTCCAAGGGTATTCTCCAATATTCTAAAGGAATGCTCGTTTGTTCTGCTGGTAGCTCCAGCATGGTCTCACAGGTTTTGGTATGCGGATCTTGTCCGGATGGCCTCTTGCCAGCTGTGGACTCTTCCGTTAAGACCAGTCTTTCTGTCTCAAGGTTCTTTTTTCCATCAGGATCTCAAAACCTTAATTTTAAGGTATGGAGTTTGAACGCTTGATTCTTGGTCATAGAGGTTTTCTCTGACTCTGTGATTGATACTATGTGACAGGCTCGTAAATCTGTATCTAGAGAGATATATTATAGAGTCTGGAAGACTTATATTTCTTCAGGATGGTTTAGATAAAGGTTTGTCCGCAAGTTCCTTGAAAGACAAATCTCTGCTCTTTCTGTTCTTTTTCACAGAAGGATTGCTAATCTTCCTGATATTCATTGTTTTGTACAACCTTTGGTTCGTATAAAACCTGTCATTAAGTCAATTTCTCCTCCTTGGAGTTTGAATTTGGTTCTGGGGGCTCTTCAAGCTCCTCCTTTTGAACCCATGCATTCTTTGGTCGTTATATTACTTTCTTGGAAAGTTTTGTTTCTTTTGACCATCTCTTCTGCCAGAAGAGTCTCTGAATTATCTACTCTTTTTTGTGAGTCTCCTTTTCTGATTTTGCATCAGGATAAGGCGGTGCTGCGAACTTCTTTTTAAATTTTTACCTAAGGTTGTGAATTCTAACAACATTAGTAGAGAAATTGTGGTTCCTTCATTATGTCCTAATCCTATGAATTCTAAGGAGAAATCATTGCATTCTTTGGATGCTGTTAGAGCTTTGTAATATTATGTTGAAGCTACTAAGTCTTTCCGAAAGACTTCTAGTTTATTTGTCATCTTTTCCGGTTCTAGAAAAGACCAGAAAGCTTCTGCCATTTCTTTGGCATCTTGGTTGAAATCTTTATTTCATCATGCCTATGTTGAGTCGGGTAACACTCCGCCTCAATGGATTACAGCTCATTCTACTAGGTCAGTTTCTACTTCCTGGGCGTTTAGGAATGAAGCTTCGGTTGATCAGATTTGCAAAGCAGCAACTTGGTCCTCTTTGCATATTTTTACTAAATTCTACCATTTTGATGTGTTTCTTCTTCTGAAGCAGTTTTTGGTAGAAACGTACTTCAGGCAGTGTTTTCAGTTTGAATCTTCTGCTTATGTTTTTTCATTAAAATTTTATTCTGGGTGTGGATTATTTTCAGCAGGAATTGGCTGTCTTTATTTTATCCCTCCCTCTCTAGTGACTCTTGCGTGGAAATATCCACATCTTGGGTAATCATTATCCCATACGTCACTAGCTCATGGACTCTTGCTAATTACATGAAAGAAAACATAATTTATGTAAGAACTTACCTGATAAATTCATTTCTTTCATATTAGCAAGAGTCCATGAGGCCCGCCCTTTTTTGTGGTGGTTTTGATTTTTTTGTATAAAGCACAATTATTCCAATTCCTTATTTTATATGCTTTCGCACTTTTTTCTTATCACCCCACTTCTTGGCTATTCGTTAAACTGAATTGTGGGTGTGGTGAGGGGTGTATTTATAGGCATTTTAAGGTTTGGGAAACTTTGCCCCTCCTGGTAGGAATGTATATCCCATACGTCACTAGCTCATGGACTCTTGCTAATATGAAAGAAATGAATTTATCAGGTAAGTTCTTACATAAATTATGTTTTTGGATACTGTTGAGGCATGGCTGGGTACCCATGTTGTTCAAGCGCTGCTCAGACCTGGAATCTTCTGGGGTTTTTATTCCAGTTCCTTTTCTAGGAACTGGGTTTTGGAGTTTTATTCAAACTATTTTGCCTTTTTGTGGTCATTGATAGCATTATTTGTTTTCTTTAGATACAATAAATGCGTATTCTTCATTTTTCTGTTTTCATTCAGATTATTTCCTGAGGATGCGGATTCTCATATGTTTCACTTGCTCTTCAGGACATAGTTAGAGGATCTTTTTTCAAAAGCTCTTGATTCCTCACGCAAGGGTCACCTTTTTTTTTAGGTTTCCAGATGGTTTGTCACTATCTTTGTCTCTATCAGACAAGGGACAATTTGTATTGGGTTCCGTCTGTCGGTACCTTTAGTCTCTATTATTTCCTTCAGTTGCTATATATGCATAGAAGTTTTAACAGCATTGGATTCAATTCCCTTTGCTCATTTTCAATGGAAAGATCCTTTCCAGCTTTTTATGAGTGTTGTTTCTTCAAGAACATGGTTGGAGGATCAATTAACCAAAAAGTTTGTTGATTCCTCAGACAAGAGTAACCTTTTTTAGATTTCCGGATAGATTCAGTGTCCATGACTCTGTCTCTGTTGGACAGGAGACGTCTGAAATTGGTTTCAGCTTATCGAAACCTTCAGTCTCAATCATTCCCTTCGGTAGCCTTATGCATGGAAATTCTAGGTTCTTATGACTGCTGCATTGGACGTGTTCCCCTTTGCTCATTTTCACATGCGACCTCTTCAGATCTGTATGTTGAACCAGTGGTGCCGGGATTATACAAAGATATCTCATTTAATATCTTTAAAACTGATTGTTCGACACCCTCTGACGTGGTACAGACCACCATCGTTTAGTTCAGGGGGCTTCTTTTTTTCTTCCAACCTGGACAACAGATGCAAGTCTGACAGGTTGGGGAGCTGTATGGGGGTTTCTGACAGCACAAGGGGTTTGGGAAATCTCAGGAGGTGAGATTACCAATCAATATTTTGGAACTCCGTGCAATTTTCAGAAGCTCTTCAGTCATGGCCTCTTCTAAAGAGAGAATCGTTCATTTGTTTTCAGACAAACAATGTCACAACTGTGGCATATATCAATCATCAAGGAGGGACTCACAGTCCTCTGGCTATGAAAGAAGTATCTCGAATACTGGTATGGGCGGAATCCAGCTCCTGTCTAATCTCTGCGGTTCATATCCCAGGTATTGACAATTGGAAAGCGGATTATCTCAGTCGCCAAACGTTACATCCGGGCGAGTGGTCTCTTCACCCAGAGGTGTTTCTTCAGATTGTTCAAATGTGGGGACTTTCAGAAATAGATCTGATGGCTTCTCATCTAAACAAGAAACTTCCCAGGTATCTGTCCAGATCCAGGGATCCTCAGGCGGAAGCAGTGGATGCATTGTCACTTCCTTGGAAGTATCATCCTGCCTATATCTTTCCGCCTCTAGTTCTTCTTCCAAGAGTAATTTCCAAGATTCTGAAGGAATGCTCGTTTTTTCTGCTGGTGGCTCCAGCATGGTCTCACAGGTTTTGGTATGTGGATCTTGTCCGCATGGCTTCTTGCCAACCGTGGACTCGTCCGTTAAGACCAGACCTTCTGTCACAAGGTCCTTTTTTACCATCAGGCTCTCAAATCCTTAAATTTAAAGGTATGGAGATTTAACGCTTGATTCTTAGTCTAAGAGGTTTCTCTGACTCTGTGATTAATACTATGTTACAGGCTCGTAGATCTGTATATAGGAAGATATATTATCGAGTCTGGAAGACTTACATTTCTTGGTGTCTTTCTCATCATTTTTCCTGGCATTCTTTTAGAATTCCGAGAATTTTTCAGTTTCTTCAGGATGGTTTGGATAAAGGTTTGTCTGCAAGTTCCTTGAAAGGACAAATCTCTGCTCTTTCTGTTCTTTTTCACAGAAGGATTGCTATTCTTCCTGATATTCATTGTTTTGTACAAGCTTTGGTTCGTATAAAACCTGTTATTAAGTCAATTTCTCCTCCTTGGAGTTTGAATTTGGTTCTGGGGGCTCTTCAAGCTCTTCCGTTTGAACCTATGCATTCACTGGACATTAAATTACTTTCTTGGAAAGTTTTGTTTTCTTTTGGCCATCTCTTCTGCTAGAAGAGTTTCTGAATTTTCTGCTCTTTCTTGTGAATCTCCTTTTCTGATTTTCCATCAGGATAAGGCGGTGTTGCGAACTTCTTTTAAATTTTTTCCTAAGGTTGTGAATTCTAACAACATTAGTAGAGAAATTGTGGTTACTTCATTATGTCCTAATCCTAAGAATTCTAAGGAGAGATCATTGCATTCTTTGGATGTAGTTAGAGCTTTGAAATATTATTTTGAAGCTACTAAGAATTTCCGAAAGACTTCTAGTCTATTTGTTATCTTTTCCAGTTCTAGGAAAGGTCAGAAGGCCTCTGCCATTTCTTTGGCATCTTGGTTGAAATCTTTAATTCATCATGCTTATGTTGAGTCGGGTAAATCTCCGCCTCAAAGGATTACAGCTCATTCTACTAGGTCAGTTTCTACTTCCTGGGCGTTTAGGAATGAAGCTTCGATTGATCAGATTTGCAAAGCAGCAACTTGGTCTTCTTTGCATACTTTTACTAAATTCTACCATTTTGATGTGTATTCTTCTTCTGAAGCAGTTTTTGGTAGAAAAATACTTCAAGCAGCTGTTTCAGTTTGATTCTTCTGCTTATAATTTCAGTTTTCTTCATTATAAGATTTAAACTTTATTTTGGGTGTGGATTATTTTTCAGCGGAATTGGCTGTCTTTATTTTATCCCTCCCTCTCTAGTGACTCTTGCGTGGAAGATCCACATCTTGGGTAGTCATTATCCCATACGTCACTAGCTCATGGACTCTTGCTAATTACATGAAAGAAAACATAATTTATGTAAGAACTTACCTGATAAATTAATTTCTTTCATATTAGCAAGAGTCCATGAGGCCCACCCTTTTTTGTGGTGGTTATGATTTTTTTTGTATAAAGCACAATTATTCCAATTCCTTGTTTTTTATGCTTTCGCACTTTTTTCTTATCACCCCACTTCTTGGCTATTCATTAAACTGATTTGTGAGTGTGGTGAGGGGTGTATTTATAGGCATTTTGAGGTTTGGGAAACTTTGCCCCTCCTGGTAGGAATGTATATCCCATACGTCACTAGCTCATGGACTCTTGCTAATATGAAAGAAATGAATTTATCAGGTAAGTTCTTACATAAATTATGTTTTTTTTCTATTTCCCGGGTCTTATTAAAAAGGCCTGAGGATAAATAAGTGTAACGGGTGTCTAATCAATGTTTTTTTCTATTTCACGGTTGCAAATAATGATCTGTGGGTTTCTAAAATCAATGCCTTTCCTGTAATCTATTATTCAAAAGGATGACATATGCCCTCTTTCATGCTGTTGTTTCGGTTGAGGCTCCGGGACCCTCTTATTAAAAAGGCCTGAGGATAAATAAGTGTACTGGGTGTCTAATCAATGTTTTTTTCTATTTTTCGGGTCTTATTAAAAAGGCCTGAGGAAAGATAAGTGTACTGGGTGTCTAATCAATGTTTTTTTCTATTTCACAGTTGCAAATAATGATCTGTGGGTTTCTAAAATCAATGCCTTTCCTGTAATCTATTATTCAAAAGGATGACATATCTCCTCTTTCATGCTGTTGTTTCGGTTGAGGCTCCGGGACCCTCTTATTAAAAAGGCCTGAGGATAAATAAGTGTACTGGGTGTCTAATCAATGTTTTTTTCTATTTCCCGGGTCTTATTAAAAAGGCCTGAGGATAAATAAGTGTACTGGGTGTCTAATCAATGTTTTTTTCTATTTCACGGTTGCAAATAATGATCTGTGGGATTCTAAAATCAATGCCTTTCCTGTAATCTATTATTCAAAAGTATGACATATGTCCTCTTTCATGCTGTTGTTTCAGTTGAGGCTCCGGGATCCTCTTATTAAAAAGGCCTGAGGATAAATAAGTGTGCTGGGTGTCTAATCAATGTTTTTTTCTATTTCACGGTTGCAAATAATGATCTGTGGGTTTCTAAAATCAATGCCTTTACTGTAATCTATTATTCAAAAGGATGACATATCTCCTCTTTCATGCTGTTGTTTCGGTTGAGGCTCCGGGACCCTCGTATTAAAAAGGCCTGAGGATAAATAAGTGTAACGGGTGTCTAATAAATGTTTTTTTCTATTTCAAGGGTCATATAAATGATCTCTGGGATTCTAAAATCAATGCCTTTCCTGTAATCTATTATTCAAAAGGATGACATATCTCCTCTTTCATGCTGTTGTTTTGGTTGAGGCTCCGGGACCCTCTTATTAAAAAGGCCTGAGGATAAATAAGTGTAACGGGTGTCTAATCAATGTTTTTTCTATTTCACTGGTCATATAAATGATCTGTGGGTTTCTAAAATCAATGCCTTTCCTGTAATCTATTATTCAAAAGGATGCCATATCTCCTCTTTCATGCTGTTGTTTCGGTTGAGGCTCCGGGACCCTCTTATTAAAAATGCCTGAGGATAAATAAGTGTAACGGGTGTCTAATAAATGTTTTTTTCTATTTCAAGGGTCATATAAATGATCTCTGGGATTCTAAAATCAATGCCTTTCCTGTAATCTATTATTCAAAAGGATGACATATCTCCTCTTTCATGCTGTTGTTTTGTTTGAGGCTCCGGGACCCTCTTATTAAAAAGGCCTGAGGATAAATAAGTGTAACAGGTGTCTAATCAATGTTTTTTTCTATTTCACGGTTGTAATCTATTATTCAAAAGGATGACATATCTCCTCTTTCATGCTGTTGTTTTGGTTGAGGCTCCGGGACCCTCTTATTAAAAATGCCTGAGGATAAATAAGTGTAACGGGTGTCTAATGAATGTTTTTTTCTATTTCAAGGGTCATATAAATGATCTCTGGGATTCTAAAATCTATGCCTTTCCTGTAATCTATTATTCAAAAGGATGACATATCTCCTCTTTCATGCTGTTGTTTTGGTTGAGGCTCCGGGACCCTCTTATTAAAAAGGCCTGAGGATAAATAAGTGTAACGGGTGTCTAATCAATGCGTGGAAGATCCACATCTTGGGTAGTCATTATCCCATACGTCACTAGCTCATGGACTTTTGCTAATTACATGAAAGAAAACATAATTTATGTAAGAACTTACCTGATAAATTAATTTCTTTCATATTAGCAAGAGTCCATGAGGCCCACCCTTTTTTGTGGTGGTTATGATTTTTCTTTCATGTAATTAACAAGAGTCCATGGGCTAGTGACGTATGGGATATACATTCCTACCAGGAGGGGCAAAGTTTCCCAAACCTTAAAATGCCTATAAATACACCCCTCACCACACCCACAAATCAGTTTTACAAACTTTGCCTCCAAGGGAGGTGGTGAAGTAAGTTTGTGCTAGATTCTACGTTGATATGCGCTCCGCAGCAAGTTGGAGCCCGGTTTTCCTCTCAGCGTGCAGTGAATGTCAGAGGGATGTGAGGAGAGTATTGCCTATTGAATGCAGTGATCTCCTTCTACGGGGTCTATTTCATAAGGTTCTCTGTTATCGGTCGTAGAGATTCATCTCTTACCTCCCTTTTCAGATCGACGATATACTCTTATATTTACCATTTCCTCTACTGATTCTCGTTTCAGTACTGGTTTGGCTTTCTACAAACATGTAGATGAGTGTCCTGGGGTAAGTAAGTCTTATTTTCTGTGACACTCTAAGCTATGGTTGGGCACTTTATTTATAAAGTTCTAAATATATGTATTCAAACATTTATTTGCCTTGACTCAGAATGTTCAACTTTCCTTATTTCCAGACAGTCAGTTTCATATTTGGGATTATGCTTTAATTATCATATTTTTTCTTACCTCAAAAATTTGACTTTTTTCCCTGTGGGCTGTTAGGCTCGCGGGGGCTGAAAATGCTTCATTTTATTGCGTCATTTTTGGCACGGACTTTTTTGGCGCAAAAATTCATTTCCGTTTCCGGCGTCATACGTGTCGCCGGAAGTTGCGTCATTTTTGACGTTATTTTGCGCCAAAGATGTCGGCGTTCCGGATGTGGCGTCATTTTTGGCGCCAAAAGCATTTAGGCGCCAAATAATGTGGGCGTCTTATTTGGCGCCAAAAAATATGGGCGTCGCTTTTGTCTCCACATTATTTCAGTCTCATTTTTCATTTGCTTCTGGTTGCTAGAAGCTTGATGTTTGGCATTTTTTTCCCATTCCTGAAACTGTCTTATAAGGAATTTGATCTATTTTGCTTTATATGTTGTTTTTTCTCTTACATATTGCAAGATGTCTCACGTTGCATCTGAGCCAGAAGATACTACAGGAAAACCTCTGCCTGCTGGATCTACCAAAGCTAAGTGTATCTGCTGTAAACTTTTGGTAGCTATTCCTCCAGCTGTTGTTTGTATTAAATGTCATGACAAACTTGTTAATGCAGATAATATTTCCTTTAGTGATGTACCATTGCCTGTTGCAGTTCCCTCAACATCTAAGGTGCAGAATGTTCCTGATAACATAAGAGATTTTGTTTCTGAATCCATAAAGAAGGCTTTGTCTGTTATTTCTCCTTCTAGTAAACGTAAAAAGTCTTTTAAATCTTCTCTCTCTACAGATGAATTTTTAAATGAACACCATCATTCTGATTCTTTGGACTCTTCTGGTTCAGAGGATTCTGTCTCAGAGATTGATGCTGATAAATCTTCATATTTATTTAAGATGGAATTTATTCGCTCTTTACTTAAAGAAGTACTAATTGCTTTAGAAATAGAGGATTCTAGTCCTCTTGATACTAATTCTATACGTTTGGATAAGGTTTTTAAAGCTCCTGCGGTTATTCCAGAAGTCTTTCCTGTTCCTAATGCTATTTCTGCAGTAATTGCTAAGGAATGGGATAGATTGGGTAATTCATTTACTCCTTCTAAACGTTTTAAGCAATTATATCCTGTTCCGCCTGACAGGTTAGAATTTTGGGACAAAATCCCTAAAGTTGATGGGGCTATTTCTACCCTTGCTAAACGTACTACCATTCCTACATCAGATGGTACCTCGTTTAAGGATCCTTTAGATAGAAAAATTGAATCTTTTCTAAGAAAAGCTTATCTATGTTCAGGTAATCTTCTTAGACCTGCTATATCATTGGCTGATGTTGCTGCAGCTTCAACTTTTTGGTTGGAAACTCTAGCGCAACAAGTAACAAATCGTGATTCTCATGATATTATTATTCTTCTCCAGCATGCTAATAATTTCATCTGTGATGCCATTTTTGATATTATTAGAGTTGATGTTAGATTTATGTCTCTGGCTATCTTAGCCAGAAGAGCTTTATGGCTTAAGACTTGGAATGCTGATATGGCTTCTAAATCAACTCTACTTTCCATTTCTTTCCAGGGAAACAAATTATTTGGTTCTCAGTTGGATTCTATTATTTCAACTGTTACTGGTGGGAAAGGAACTTTTTTACCACAGGATAAAAAGTCTAAAGGTAAAAACAGGGCTAACAATCGTTTTCGTTCCTTTCGTTTCAACAAAGAACAAAAGCCTGATCCTTCGTCCTCAGGAGCAGTTTCAGTTTGGAAACCATCTCCAGTCTGGAATAAATCCAAGCCTGCTAGAAAGGCAAAGCCTGCTTCTAAGTTCACATGAAGGTACGGCCCTCATTCCAGTTCAGCTGGTAGGGGGCAGGTTACGTTTTTTCAAAGAAATTTGGATCAATTCTGTTCACAATCTTTGGATTCAGAACATTGTTTCAGAAGGGTACAGAATTGGTTTCAAGATGAGACCTCCTGCAAAGAGATTTTTTCTTTCCCATGTCCCAGTAAATCCAGTGAAAGCTCAAGCATTTCTGAATTGTGTTTCAGATCTAGAGTTGGCTGGAGTAATTATGCCAGTTCCAGTTCCGGAACAGGGGATGGGGTTTTATTCAAATCTCTTCATTGTACCAAAGAAGGAGAATTCCTTCAGACCAATTCTGGATCTAAAATTATTGAATCGTTATGTAAGGATACCAACGTTCAAGATGGTAACTGTCAGGACTATATTGCCTTTTGTTCAGCAAGGGAATTATATGTCCACAATAGATTTACAGGATGCATATCTGCATATTCCGATTCATCCAGATCATTATCAGTTCCTGAGATTCTCTTTTCTAGACAAGCATTACCAATTTGTGGCTCTACCGTTTGGCCTTGCTACAGCTCCAAGAATTTTCACAAAGATTCTCGGTGCCCTTCTGTCTGTAATCAGAGAACAGGGTATTGTGGTATTTCCTTATTTGGACGATATCTTGGTACTTGCTCCGTCTTTACATTTAGCAGAGTCTCATACGAATCGACTTGTGTTGTTTCTTCAAGATCATGGTTGGAGGATCAATTTACCAAAAAGTTCTTTGATTCCTCAAACAAGGGTAACCTTTCTGGGTTTCCAGATAGATTCAGTGTCCATGACTTTGTCTTTAACAGACAAGAGACGTCTAAAATTGATTACAGCCTGTCGAAACCTTCAGTCTCAATCATTCCCTTCGGTAGCCTTATGCATGGAAATTCTAGGTCTTATGACTGCTGCATCGGACGCGATCCCCTTTGCTCGTTTTCACATGCGACCTCTTCAGCTCTGTATGCTGAACCAATGGTGCAGGGATTACACGAAGATATATCAATTAATATCTTTAAAACCGATTGTTCGGCACTCTCTAACGTGGTGGACAGATCACCATCGTTTAATTCAGGGGGCTTCTTTTGTTCTTCCGACCTGGACTGTAATTTCAACAGATGCAAGTCTCACAGGTTGGGGAGCTGTGTGGGGATCTCTGACGGCACAAGGAGTTTGGGAATCTCAGGAGGTGAGATTACCGATCAATATCTTGGAACTCCGTGCAGTTTTCAGAGCTCTTCAGTTTTGGCCTCTTCTGAAGAGAGAATCGTTCATTTGTTTTCAGACAGACAATGTCACAACTGTGGCATACATCAATCATCAAGGAGGGACTCACAGTCCTCTGGCTATGAAAGAAGTATCTCGAATTTTGGTTTGGGCGGAATCCAGCTCCTGTCTAATCTCTGCGTTTCATATCCCAGGTGTAGACAATTGGGAAGCGGATTATCTCAGTCGCCAAACGTTGCATCCGGGCGAATGGTCTCTTCACCCAGAGGTATTTCTTCAGATTGTTCAAATGTGGGGGCTCCCAGAGATAGATCTGATGGCCTCTCATCTAAACAAGAAACTTCCCAGGTATCTGTCCAGATCCCGGGATCCTCAGGCGGAGGCAGTGGATGCATTATCACTTCCTTGGAAGTATCATCCTGCCTATATCTTTCCGCCTCTAGTTCTTCTTCCAAGAGTAATCTCCAAGATTCTGAGGGAATGCTCGTTTGTTCTGCTAATAGCTCCGGCATGGCCTCACAGGTTTTGGTATGCGGATCTTGTCCGGATGGCATCTTGCCAACCATGGACTCTTCCGTTAAGACCAGACCTTCTGTCTCAAGGTCCTTTTTTCCATCCGGATCTGAAATCCTTAAATTTAAAGGTATGGAGATTGAACGCTTGATTCTTGGTCATAGAGGTTTCTCTGACTCCGTGATTAATACTATGTTACAGGCTCGTAAATCTGTATCTCGAGAGATATATTATAGAGTCTGGAAGACTTATATTTCTTGGTGTCTTTCTCATCATTTTTCTTGGCATTCTTTTAGAATACCGAGAATTTTACAGTTTCTTCAGGATGGTTTAGATAAGGGTTTGTCCGCGAGTTCTTTGAAAGGACAAATCTCCGCTCTTTCTGTTCTTTTTCACAGAAAGATTGCTATTCTTCCTGATATTCATTGTTTTGTACAAGCTTTGGTTCGTATAAAACCTGTCATTAAGTCAATTTCTCCTCCATGGAGTTTGAATTTGGTTTTGGGAGCTCTTCAAGCTCCTCCGTTTGAACCTATGCATTCATTGGACATTAAATTACTTTCTTGGAAAGTTTTGTTCCTTTTGGCCATCTCTTCTGCTAGAAGAGTTTCTGAATTATCTGCTCTTTCGTGTGAGTCTCCTTTTCTGATTTTTCATCAGGATAAGGCGGTGTTGCGAACTTCTTTTGAATTTTTACCTAAAGTTGTGAATTCCAACAACATTAGTAGAGAAATTGTGGTTCCTTCATTATGTCCTAATCCTAAGAATTCTAAGGAGAAATTGCATTCTTTGGATGTTGTTAGAGCTTTGAAATATTATGTTGAAGCTACGAAATCTTTCCGTAAGACTTCTAGTCTATTTGTTATCTTTTCCGGTTCTAGGAAAGGCCAGAAAGCTTCTGCCATTTCTTTGGCATCTTGGTTGAAATCTTTAATTCATCTTGCCTATGTTGAGTCGGGTAAAATTCCGCCTCAAAGAATTACAGCTCATTCTACTAGGTCAGTTTCTACTTCCTGGGCGTTTAGGAATGAAGCTTCGGTTGACCAGATCTGCAAAGCAGCAACTTGGTCCTCTTTGCATACTTTTACTAAATTCTACCATTTTGATGTATTTTCTTCTTCTGAAGCAGTTTTTGGTAGAAAAGTTCTTCAGGCAGCGGTTTCAGTTTGAATCTTCTGCTTATGTTTTTTGTTAAACTTTATTTTGGGTGTGGATTATTTTCAGCAGGAATTGGCTGTCTTTATTTTATCCCTCCCTCTCTAGTGACTCTTGTGTGGAAAGATCCACATCTTGGGTAGTCATTATCCCATACGTCACTAGCCCATGGACTCTTGTTAATTACATGAAAGAAAACATAATTTATGTAAGAACTTACCTGATAAATTCATTTCTTTCATATTAACAAGAGTCCATGAGGCCCACCCTTTTTTGTGGTGGTTATGATTTTTTTGTATAAAGCACAATTATTCCAATTCCTTATTTTATATGCTTCGCACTTTTTTTCTTATCACCCCACTTCTTGGCTATTCGTTAAACTGATTTGTGGGTGTGGTGAGGGGTGTATTTATAGGCATTTTAAGGTTTGGGAAACTTTGCCCCTCCTGGTAGGAATGTATATCCCATACGTCACTAGCCCATGGACTCTTGTTAATATGAAAGAAATTAATTTATCAGGTAAGTTCTTACATAAATTATGTTTTTTGTATAAAGCACAATTATTCCAATTCCTTGTTTTTTATGCTTTCGCACTTTTTTCTTATCACCCCACTTCTTGGCTATTCGTTAAACTGATTTGTGAGTGTGGTGAGGGGTGTATTTATAGGCATTTTGAGGTTTGGGAAATTTTGCCCCTCCTGGTAGGAATGTATATCCCATACATCACTAGCTCATGGACTCTTGCTAATATGAAAGAAATTAATTTATCAGGTAAGTTCTTACATAAATTATGTTTTTTTTCTATTTCCCGGGTCTTATTAAAAAGGCCTGAGGATAAATAAGTGTAACGGGTGTCTAATCAATGTTTTTTTCTATTTCACGGTTGCAAATAATGATCTGTGGGTTTCTAAAATCAATGCCTTTCCTGTAATCTATTATTCAAAAGTATGACATATGTCCTCTTTCATGCTGTTTCGGTTGAGGCTCCGGGACCCTCTTATTAAAAAGGCCTGAGGAAAAATAAGTGTACTGGGTGTCTAATCAATGTTTTTTTCTATTTCACTGGTCATATAAATGATCTGTGGGTTTCTAAAATCAATGCCTTTCCTGTAATCTATTATTCAAAAGGATGACATATCTCCTCTTTCATGCTGTTGTTTTGGTTGAGGCTCCGGGACCCTCTTATTTAAAAGGCCTGAGGATAAATAAGTGTAACGGGTGTCTAATCAATGTTTTTTCTATTTCACTGGTCATATAAATGATCTGTGGGTTTCTAAAATCAATGCCTTTCCTGTAATCTATTATTCAAAAGGATGCCATATCTCCTCTTTCATGCTGTTGTTTCGGTTGAGGCTCCGCGACCCTCTTATTAAAAATGCCTGAGGATAAATAAGT
Organism: Bombina bombina; assembly: GCF_027579735.1. Classification (NCBI taxonomy): domain Eukaryota; kingdom Metazoa; phylum Chordata; class Amphibia; order Anura; family Bombinatoridae; genus Bombina; species Bombina bombina. The sequence goes on from NC_069505.1 coordinate 256,820,312, forward strand.
GTAACGGGTGTCTAATAAATGTTTTTTTCTATTTCAAGGGTCATATAAATGATCTCTGGGATTCTAAAATCAATGCCTTAACTGTAATCAATTGTTCACAAGGATGCCATATGTCCTCTTTCATGCTGTTGTTTCAGTTGAGGCTCCGGGAGCCTCTTATAAAAAGGCCTAAGGAGAAAGAGGTGTTCTGGGTGTCCAATCAATGTTTTTTTTTATTTCACAGTTGCAAAAAAATTATCTATGGCTTTGTAAAATCTATGCCTTACCTGTCATCTATTGTTCAAAAGGATGCCATATGTCCTCTTTCCTGCTGTTGTTTTTGTTGGGGGTCCGGAACACTATTCTAAAAAGGCAGAAGGAGAATGACCTGTACTGTACTGGGTGTCCAATCATGTTTTTGTTTTCTATTTCACGGTTCATAATAAATATTGCTGTGTAACTAAAATCAATGCCATACCTGTACTCGGTTGTTCAAAAGGATGGCATATGTGGTGTTTCATTCTGTTGTGGTTGTTGAGGGTCGTGGCCGTGGGACAGCGTATAAAACAGCTGAAGGAGAACAACCTGTACAGCCTTGCTCCTCTTTTTAGGCAGGCCAGCTCTTTGCATACATGCCCACAGACTCTGTAACGCATGCCTCTTTTAGGGAGAGGTGCAGCCATAATGCAGGGTCAGAAACTCTGCCTGCAACTGTTATACTCGATTTTGCGAAAGGAAGTAAGCTTACCATGGCTCCCTGCACGCACGTATTGTTGTTATATTTTGGTGAGGGTAATCATGATGGCCATGTAGACCACCACCACTGAGAGTCCTGGAAGTAACAGGGATGAGATGAAAGAGCTAAGAATAGTAGAACTTGAAACAACAGAGTTAGCCATGGGTGTTAGTGCAAAACCGCTTGGCTTTTTTTTGGCTTTGGGTGCGGCTATTCATGCAGGCCATATAGAGCTGCCACCATTCGGTGTCGTATCAGCTATTAAACTAATAAGAACAGTACTACCAAAATACAGCCAATGAAGGGCCTTAGGAAGACTGAGCCAAGGTTGGATTGTAGTATTTGGTTAGGCTAATCATGATGGCCATGTAGACCACCACCACTGAGAGTCCTGGAAGTAACAGGGATGAGATGAAAGAGCTAAGAATAGTAGAACTTGAAACAACAGAGTTAGCCATGGGTGTTAGTGCAAAACCGCTTGGCTTTTTCTTTCATGTAATTAGCAAGAGTCCATGAGCTAGTGACGTATGGGATATACATTCCTACCAGGAGGGGCAAAGTTTCCCAAACCTCAAAATGCCTATAAATACACCCCTCACCACACCCACAAATCAGTTTTACAAACTTTGCCTCCTATGGAGGTGGTGAAGTAAGTTTGTGCTAGATTCTACATTGATATGGGCTCTGCAGCAGGTTGGAGCCTGGTTTTCCTCTCAGCGTGCAGTGAATGTCAGAGGGATGTGAGGAGAGTATTGCCTGTTTGAATTCAATGATCTCCTTCTACGGGGTCTATTTCATGGGTTCTCTGTTATCGGTCGTAGAGATTCATCTCTTACCTCCCTTTTCAGATCGACGATATACTCTTATATATACTATTACCTCTGCTGATTCTCGTTTCAGTACTGGTTTGGCTTTCTACAACATGTAAATGAGTGTCCTGGGGTAAGTAAGTCTTATTTTCTGTGACACTTTAAAGCTATGGTTGGGCACTTTTTTATAAAGTTCTAAATATATGTATTCAAACATTTATTTGCCTTGACTCAGGATGTTCAACATTTCCTTATTTCAGACAGTCAGTTTCATATTTGGGATAATGCATTTGAATATATCATTTTTATCTTACCTTAAAATTTGACTTTTTCCCTGTGGGCTGTTAGGCTCGCGGGGGCTGAAAATGCTTCATTTTATTGCGTCATTCTTGGCGCGGACTTTCTTGGCGCGAACATTTTTTTCTATTTCCGGCGTCATACGTGTCGCCGGAAGTTGCGTCATTTTTGCTGTTTTTCGCGCCAAAAATGTCGGTGTTCCGGATGTGGCGTCATTTTTGGCGCTAATAGCATTTAGGCGCCAAATATTGTGGGCGTCAAATTTGTCTCCACTTTTATTTAAGTCTCATTATTTGTTGCTTCTGGTTGCTAGAAGCTTGTTCACTGGCATTTTTTCCCATTCCTGAAACTGTCATTTAAGGAATTTGATCAATTTTGCTTTATATGTTGTTTTTTCTATTACATATTGCAAGATGTCCCACGTTGCAGTCAGAAGATACTACTGGAAAATCGCTGCCTGGTGCTGGAACTACCAAAGCTAAGTGTATCTGCTGTAAACTTTTGGTAGTTGTTCCTCCAGCTGTTGTTTGTATTAAATGTCATGACAAACTTGTTAATGCAGAAAATATTTCCTTTAGTAAAGTACCATTACCTGTTGCAGTTCCATCAACATCTAATGTTCAGAGTGTTCCTGATAACATAAGAGATTTTGTTTCTGAATCCATTAAGAAGGCTATGTCTGTTATTCCTCCTTCTGGTAAACATAAAAAGTCTTTTAAAATTTCTCTTTATACAGATGAATTTTTAAATGAACATCATCATTCTGATTCTAATGATTCTTCTGATACAGAGGATTCTGTCTCAGAGGTTGATGCTGATAAATCGTCATATTTATTTAAAATGGAATTTATCCGTTCTTTACTTAAAGAAGTCCTAATTGCATTAGAAATTGAGGATTCTGGTCCTCTTGATACTAAATCTAAACGTTTAGACAAGGTCTTTAGATCTCCTGTGGTTATTCCAGAAGTTTTTCCTGTTCCTGGTGCTATTTCTGAAGTAATTTCCAGAGAATGGAATAATTTGGGTAATTCATTTACTCCTTCTAAATGTTTTAAGCAATTATATCCTGTACTGTCCGACAGATTAGAGTTTTGGGACAAAATCCCTAAAGTTGATGGGGCTATTTCTTTCATGTAATTAGCAAGAGTCCATGAGCTAGTGACGTATGGGATATACATTCCTACCAGGAGGGGCAAAGTTTCCCAAACCTTAAAATGCCTATAAATACACCCCTCACCACACCCACAATTCAGTTTTACAAACTTTGCCTCCGATGGAGGTGGTGAAGTAAGTTTGTGCTAGATTCTACGTTGATATGCGCTCCGCAGCAAGTTGGAGCCCGGTTTTCCTCTCAGCGTGCAGTGAATGTCAGAGGGATGTGAGGAGAGTATTGCCTATTTGAATGCAGTGATCTCCTTCTAAGGGGTCTATTTCATAGGTTCTCTGTTATCGGTCGTAGAGATTCATCTCTTACCTCCCTTTTCAGATCGACGATATACTCTTATATATACCATTACCTCTGCTGATTCTCGTTTCAGTACTGGTTTGGCTATCTGCTATATGTAGATGAGTGTCCTGGGGTAAGTAAGTCTTATTTTCTGTGACACTCCTAGCTATGGTTGGGCACTTTGTTTATAAAGTTCTAAATATATGTATTCAAACATTTATTTGCCTTGACTCAGAATGTTCAACTTTCCTTATTTTTCAGACAGTCAGTTTCATATTTGGGATAATGCATTTTAATTTAACATTTTTTACCTTAAAATTTGACTTTTTCCCTGTGGGCTGTTAGGCTCGCGGGGGCTGAAAATGCTTCATTTTATTGCGTCATTCTTGGCGCGGACTTTTTTGGCGCAAAAATTCTATTTCCGTTTCCGGCGTCATACGTGTCGCCGGAAGTTGCGTCATTCTTTGACGTTATTTTGCGCCAAAAATGTCGGCGTTCTGGATGTGGCGTCATTTTTGGCGCCAAAAAGCATTTAGGCGCCAAATAATGTGGGCGTCTTATTTGGCGCGAAAAAATATGGGCGTCACTTTTGTCTCCACATTATTTAAGTCTCATTTTTTATTGCTTCTGGTTGCTAGAAGCTTGTTCTTTGGCATTTTTTCCCATTCCTGAAACTGTCATTTAAGGAATTTTATCAATTTTGCTTTATATGTTGTTTTTTTCTTTTACATATTGCAAGATGTTCCACGTTGCAACTGAGTCAGAAGATACTTCAGGAAAATCACTTCACAATGCTGGAGCTACCAAGCTAAGTGTATCTGCTATAAACTTTTGGTATCTGTTTCTCCAGCTGTTATTTGTATTGCATGTCATGTCAAACTTATTAATGCAGATAAAATTTCCTTTAGTACTGTTACATTACCTGTTGCTGTTCCGTCAACATCTAATTTTCAGAGTGTTCCTGATAACATAAGAGATTTTATTTTTTAAATCCATTAAGAAGGCTATGTCTGTTATTTTTCCTTCTAGTATACATAAAAGTCTTTTAAAACTTCTCTTTTTTTCAGATGAATTTTTAAATGAACATCATCATTCTGATACTGATAATGGTTCTTCTGGTTCTGAGGTTTCTGTCTCAGAGGTTGATGCTGATAAATCTTTGTATTTGTTCAAGATGGAATTTATTCGTTCTTTACTTAAAGAAGTGTTATTTGCATTAGAAATAGAGGATTCTGGTCCTCTTGATACTAAATGTAAACGTTTAAATAAGGTTTTTAAATCTCCTGTAGTTTTATCTCCCTGATGCTATTTCTGAAGTAATTTCCAGGGAATGGAATAATTTGGGTAATTTATTTACTCCTTCTAGACGTTTAAGCAAATTATATCCTGTGCCATCTGACAGATTAGAGTTTTTTGGGACAAAAATCCCTAAGGTTATGGGGCTGTCTCTACTCCTGCTAATGTACTACTATTCCTACGGCAGATAGTACTTCATTTAAGGATCCTTTAGATAGGAAAATTGATTCCTTTCTAAGAAAAGCTTACTTATGTTCAGGTAATCTTCTTAGACCTGCTATATTTTTAGCGGATGTTGCTGCAGCTTCAACTTTTTGGTTAGAAGCTTTAGCGCAACAAGTAACAGATCATAATTTTATAGCATTATTTTTATTCTATAACATGCTAATAATTTTATTGGTGTTACCATCTTTTGATATCATTAGAGTTGATGTCAGGTATATGTCTCTAGCTATTTTAGCTAGAATAGCTTTATGGATTAAACTTGGAATGCTGACATGTCTTCTAAGTCAACTTTGCTTTCCCTTTCTTTCCAGGGTAAATAATCATTTTCGTTCCTTTCCTCACAAGGAACAAAAGCCTGATCCTTCATCCTCAGGAGCGGTATCAGTTTGGAAACTATTTCCAGTTTGGAATATATCCAAGCCTTATAGAAACCTATAGCCAGCTCCTAAGTACCTATGAAGGTGCGGCCCTTATTCCAGCTCAGCTGGTATGGGGCAGATTACGTTTTCTTCAAAGAAATTTGGATCAATTCCGTTCTTAATCTCTGGTTTCAGAAACATTGTTTCAGAAAGGTACAGAATTGGCTTCAGTTAAGGCCTCCTGCTAAGAGATTCTTTTCTTTCCCGTGTCCCAGTTAACACAGCAAGGCTCAGCATTTCTGAAATGTTTTTCAGATCTAGAGTTGGCTGGAGTATTTATGCCAGTTCCAGTTCTGGAACAGGGGCTGGGGTCTTATTTTATCTCTTCATTGTACCAAAAAAGGTCAATTCCTTCAGACCAGTTCCGGATCTATCATTATTGAATCATTATGTTAGGATACCAACATTCAAGATGGTTACTGTAGGACTATCCTGCCTTTTGTTTAGCAAGGGCATTATATGTCTACAATAGATTTACAGGATGTGTATCTGCATATTCCGATTCATCCAGATCACTTTTAGTGTCTGAGATTCTCTTTTTAGACAAGCATTACCAGTTTTGTGGCTCTACCGTTTGGCTTAGCTTCAGTTCCAAGAATTTTTTTCAAAGGTTCTCGGTGCCCTTCTTTCTGTAATCAGAGAATAGGGTTTTGGTATTTCCTTATTTGGACGATATCTTGGTATTTGCTCAGTCTTCTCATTTTCGAAGAATCTCATACGAATCGACTTGTGTTGTTTCTTCAAGTTCATGGTTGGAGGATCAATTTACCAATCAGTTCATTGATTCCTCAGACAAGGGTAACCTTTTTAGGTTTCTAGATAAATTCAGTGTCTATGACTCTGTCCTTGTCAGACAAGAGAAGTTTAACATTGATATCAGCTTGTCAAAACCTTCAGTCACAATCATTCCCTTTGGTAGCCTTATGCATGGAAATGTTGGGTCTTAGGACTGCCGCATCAGATGCGATCTCCTTTGCTCGTTTTCACATGCGACCTCTTCAGCTCTGTATGCTGAACCAATGGTGCAGGGATTACTCAAAGATATCTCAATTAATATCTTTAAACCGATTTTACAACACTCTCTGACATGGTGGACAGATCACCATCGTTTAGTTCAGGGGGCTTCTTTGTTCTTCCGACCTGGACTATAATCTCAACAGATGCAAGTCTTACAGGTTGGGGAGCTGTGTGGGGGTATCTGACGGCACAAGGGGTTTGGGAATCTCAGGAAGTGAGATTTCCGATCAATATTTTGGAACTCCGTGCAATTTTCAGAGCTCTTCAGTCTTGGCCTCTTCTGAAGAGAGAGTTGTTCATTTGTTTTCAGTTAGACAATGTCACAACTGTGGCATACATCAATCATCAAGGAGGGACTCACAGTCCTCTGGATATGAAAGAAGTATCTCGAATTTTGGTTTGGGCGGAATCCAGCTCCTGTCTAATCTCTGCGGTTCATATCCCAGGTATGGACAATTGGAAAGCGGATTATCTCAGTCGTCAAACGTTGCATCCGGGCGAATGGTCTCTTCACCCAGAGGTATTTCTTCAGATTGTTCAAATGTAGGAACTTCCAGAAATAGATCTGATGGCTTCTCATCTAAACAAGAAACTTCCCAGGTATCTGTCCAGATCCCGGGATCCTCAGGCGGAGGCAGTGGATGCATTATCACTTCCTTGGAAGTATCATCCTCCCTATATCTTTCCGCCTCTAGTTCTTCTTCCAAGAGTAACCTCCAAGATTCTGAAGGAATGCTAGTTTGTTCTGCTGGTAGCTCCGGCATGGCCTTACAGGTTTTGGTATGCAGATCTTGTCCGGATGGCCTCTTGCCAACCGTGGACTCTTCCGTTAAGACCAGACCTTTTGTCTCAAGGTCCTTTTTTTCCATCAGGATCTGAAATCCTTAAATTTAAAGGTATGGCGATTGAACGCTTGATTCTTGGTCAAAGAGGTTTCTCTGACTCTGTGATTAATACTATGTTACAGCCTCGTACATCTGTATCCAGAGAGATATATTATAGAGTCTGGAAGACTTATATTTCTTGGTGTCTTTCTCATCATTTTTCTTGGCATTCTTTTAGAATACCGAGAATATTACAGTATTCTTCAGGATGGTTTAGATAAGGGTTTGTCCGCAAGTTCCTTGAAAGGTCAAATCTCTGCTCTTTCTGTTCTTTTTCACAGAAAGATTGCTATTCTTCCTGATATTCATTGTTTTGTACAAGCTTTGGTTCGTATAAAGCCTGTCATTAAGTCAATTTCTCCTCCTTGGAGTTTGAATTTGGTTCTGGGGGCTCTTCAAGCTCCTCCATTTGAACCTATGCATTCATTGGATATTAAATTACTTTCTTGGAAAGTTTTTTGTTCCTTTTGGCCATCTCTTCTGCCAGAAGAGTTTCTGAATTATCTGCTCTTTCTTGTGAGTCTCCTTTTCTGATTTTTTTCATCAGGATAAGGCGGTGTTGCGAACTTCTTTTGAATTTTTACCTAAAGTTGTGAATTCCAACAACATTAGTAGAGAAATTGTGGTTCCTTCATTATGTCCTAATCCTAAGAATTCTAAGGAGAAATCGTTGCATTCTTTGGATGTTGTTAGAGCTTTGAAATATTATGTTGAAGCTACGAAATCTTTTCGTAAGACTTCTAGTCTATTTGTTATTTTTTCCGGTTCTAGAAAAGGCCAGAAAGCTTCTGCCATTTCTTTGGCATCTTGGTTGAAATCTTTAATTCATCTTGCCTATGTTGAGTCGGGTAAAACTCCGCCTCAGAGAATTACAGCTCATTCTACTAGGTCAGTTTCTACTTCCTGGGCGTTTAGGAATGAAGCTTCGGTTGACCAGATCTGCAAAGCAGCGACTTGGTCCTCTTTGCATACTTTTACTAAATTCTACCATTTTGATGTATTTTCTTCTTCTGAAGCAGTTTTTGGTAGAAAAGTACTTCAGGCAGCGGTTTCAGTTTGAATCTTCTGCTTATGTTTTTCATTAAACTTTATTTTGGGTGTGGATTATTTCTTTCATGTAATTAACAAGAGTCCATGAGCTAGTGACGTATGGGATATACATTCCTACCAGGAGGGGCAAAGTTTCCCAAACCTTAAAATGCCTATAAATACACCCCTCACCACACCCACAAATCAGTTTTACAAACTTTGCCTCCAAGGGAGGTGGTGAAGTAAGTTTGTGCTAGATTCTACGTTGATATGCGCTCCGCAGCAAGTTGGAGCCCGGTTTTCCTCTCAGCGTGCAGTGAATGTCAGAGGGATGTGAGGAGAGTATTGCCTATTGAATGCAGTGATCTCCTTCTACGGGGTCTATTTCATAAGGTTCTCTGTTATCGGTCGTAGAGATTCATCTCTTACCTCCCTTTTCAGATCGACGATATACTCTTATATTTACCATTTCCTCTACTGATTCTCGTTTCAGTACTGGTTTGGCTTTCTACAAACATGTAGATGAGTGTCCTGGGGTAAGTAAGTCTTATTTTCTGTGACACTCTAAGCTATGGTTGGGCACTTTATTTATAAAGTTCTAAATATATGTATTCAAACATTTATTTGCCTTGACTCAGAATGTTCAACTTTCCTTATTTCCAGACAGTCAGTTTCATATTTGGGATTATGCTTTAAATTATCATATTTTTTCTTACCTCAAAAATTTGACTTTTTTCCCTGTGGGCTGTTAGGCTCGCGGGGGCTGAAAATGCTTCATTTTATTGCGTCATTCTTGGCGCGGACTTTTTTGGCGCAAAAATTCTTTTCCGTTTCCGGCGTCATACGTGTCGCCGGAAGTTGCGTCATTTTTGACGTTATTTTGCGCCAAAGATGTCGGCGTTCCGGATGTGGCGTCATTTTTGGCGCCAAAAGCATTTAGGCGCCAAATAATGTGGGCGTCTTATTTGGCGCCAAAAAATATGGGCGTCGCTTTTGTCTCCACATTATTTCAGTCTCATTTTTCATTTGCTTCTGGTTGCTAGAAGCTTGATGTTTGGCATTTTTTTCCCATTCCTGAAACTGTCTTATAAGGAATTTGATCTATTTTGCTTTATATGTTGTTTTTTCTCTTACATATTGCAAGATGTCTCACGTTGCATCTGAGCCAGAAGATACTACAGGAAAACCACTGCCTGCTGGATCTACCAAAGCTAAGTGTATCTGCTGTTAACTTTTGGTAGCTATTCCTCCAGCTGTTGTTTGTAATAATTGTCATGACAAACTTGTTAAAGCAGATATTTCCTTTAGTGATGTACCATTGCCTGTTGCAGTTCCCTCAACATCTAAGGTGCAGAATGTTCCTGATAACATAAGAGATTTTGTTTCTGAATCCATAAAGAAGGCTTTGTCTGTTATTTCTCCTTCTAGTAAACGTAAAAAGTCTTTTAAATCTTCTCTCTCTACAGATGAATTTTTAAATGAACACCATCATTCTGATTCTTTGGACTCTTCTGGTTCAGAGGATTCTGTCTCAGAGATTGATGCTGATAAATCTTCATATTTATTTAAGATGGAATTTATTCGCTCTTTACTTAAAGAAGTACTAATTGCTTTAGAAATAGAGGATTCTAGTCCTCTTGATACTAATTCTATACGTTTGGATAAGGTTTTTAAAGCTCCTGCGGTTATTCCAGAAGTCTTTCCTGTTCCTAATGCTATTTCTGCAGTAATTGCTAAGGAATGGGATAAATTGGGTAATTCATTTACTCCTTCTAAACGTTTTAAGCAATTATATCCTGTTCCGCCTGACAGGTTAGAATTTTGGGACAAAATCCCTAAAAGTTGATGGGGCTATTTCTACCCTTGCTAAACGTACTACCATTCCTACGTCAGATGGTACCTCGTTTAAGGATCCTTTAGATAGGAAAATTGAATCTTTTCTAAGAAAAGCTTATCTATGTTCAGGTAATCTTCTTAGACCTGCTATATCATTGGCTGATGTTGCTGCAGCTTCAACTTTTTGGTTGGAAACTCTAGCGCAACAAGTAACAAATCGTGATTCTCATGATATTATTATTCTTCTCCAGCATGCTAATAATTTCATCTGTGATGCCATTTTTGATATTATTAGAGCTTTATGGCTTAAGACTTGGAATGCTGATATGGCTTCTAAATCAACTCTACTTTCCATTTCTTTCCAGGGAAACAAATTATTTGGTTCTCAGTTGGATTCTATTATTTCAACTGTTACTGGTGGGAAAGGAACTTTTTTACCACAGGATAAAAAGTCTAAAGGTAAAAACAGGGCTAACAATCGTTTTCGTTCCTTTCGTTTCAACAAAGAACAAAAGCCTGATCCTTCGTCCTCAGGAGCAGTTTCAGTTTGGAAACCATCTCCAGTCTGGAATAAATCCAAGCCTGCTAGAAAGGCAAAGCCTGCTTCTAAGTTCACATGAAGGTACGGCCCTCATTCCAGTTCAGCTGGTAGGGGGCAGGTTACGTTTTTTCAAAGAAATTTGGATCAATTCTGTTCACAATCTTTGGATTCAGAACATTGTTTCAGAAGGGTACAGAATTGGTTTCAAGATGAGACCTCCTGCAAAGAGATTTTTTCTTTCCCATGTCCCAGTAAATCCAGTGAAAGCTCAAGCATTTCTGAATTGTGTTTCAGATCTAGAGTTGGCTGGAGTAATTATGCCAGTTCCAGTTCCGGAACAGGGGATGGGGTTTTATTCCAATCTCTTCATTGTACCAAAGAAGGAGAATTCCTTCAGACCAGTTCTGGATCTAAAATTATTGAATCATTATGTAAGGATACCAACGTTCAAGATGGTAACTGTAAGGACTATATTGCCTTTTGTTCAGCAAGGGAATTATATGTCCACAATAGATTTACAGGATGCATATCTGCATATTCCGATTCATCCAGATCATTATCAGTTCCTGAGATTCTCTTTTCTAGACAAGCATTACCAATTTGTGGCTCTACCATTTGGCCTTGCTACAGCTCCAAGAATTTTCACAAAGATTCTCGGTGCCCTTCTTTCTGTAATCAGAGAACAGGGTATTGTGGTATTTCCTTATTTGGACGATATCTTGGTACTTGCTCCGTCTTTACATTTAGCAGAGTCTCATACGAATCGACTTGTGTTGTTTCTTCAAGATCATGGTTGGAGGATCAATTTACCAAAAAGTTCTTTGATTCCTCAAACAAGGGTAACCTTTCTGGGTTTCCAGATAGATTCAGTGTCCATGACTTTGTCTTTAACAGACAAGAGACGTCTAAAATTGATTACAGCCTGTCGAAACCTTCAGTCTCAATCATTCCCTTCGGTAGCCTTATGCATGGAAATTCTAGGTCTTATGACTGCTGCATCGGACGCGATCCCCTTTGCTCGTTTTCACATGCGACCTCTTCAGCTCTGTATGCTGAACCAATGGTGCAGGGATTACACGAAGATATATCAATTAATATCTTTAAAACCGATTGTTCGGCACTCTCTAACGTGGTGGACAGATCACCATCGTTTAATTCAGGGGGCTTCTTTTGTTCTTCCGACCTGGACTGTAATTTCAACAGATGCAAGTCTCACAGGTTGGGGAGCTGTGTGGGGATCTCTGACGGCACAAGGAGTTTGGGAATCTCAGGAGGTGAGATTACCGATCAATATCTTGGAACTCCGTGCAATTTTCAGAGCTCTTCAGTTTTGGCCTCTTCTGAAGAGAGAATCGTTCATTTGTTTTCAGACAGACAATGTCACAACTGTGGCATACATCAATCATCAAGGAGGGACTCACAGTCCTCTGGCTATGAAAGAAGTATCTCGAATTTTGGTTTGGGCGGAATCCAGCTCCTGTCTAATCTCTGTGGTTCATATCCCAGGTGTAGACAATTGGGAAGCGGATTATCTCAGTCGCCAAACGTTGCATCCGGGCGAATGGTCTCTTCACCCAGAGGTATTTCTTCAGATTGTTCAATTGTGGGGGCTCCCAGAGATAGATCTGATGGCCTCTCATCTAAACAAGAAACTTCCCAGGTATCTGTCCAGATCCCGGGATCCTCAGGCGGAGGCAGTGGATGCATTATCACTTCCTTGGAAGTATCATCCTGCCTATATCTTTCCGCCTCTAGTTCTTCTTCCAAGAGTAATCTCCAAGATTCTGAGGGAATGCTCGTTTGTTCTGCTAATAGCTCCGGCATGGCCTCACAGGTTTTGGTATGCGGATCTTGTCCGGATGGCATCTTGCCAGCCATGGACTCTTCCGTTAAGACCAGACCTTCTGTCACAAGGTCCTTTTTTCCATCCGGATCTGAAATCCTTAAATTTAAAGGTATGGAGATTGAACGCTTGATTCTTGGTCATAGAGGTTTCTCTGACTCCGTGATTAATACTATGTTACAGGCTCGTAATTCTGTATCTCGAGAGATATATTATAGAGTCTGGAAGACTTATATTTCTTGGTGTCTTTCTCATCATTTTTCTTGGCATTCTTTTAGAATTCCGAGAATTTTACAGTTTCTTCAGGATGGTTTAGATAAGGGTTTGTCCGCAAGTTCTTTGAAAGGACAAATCTCCGCTCTTTCTGTTCTTTTTCACAGAAAGATTGCTATTCTTCCTGATATTCATTGTTTTGTACAAGCTTTGGTTCGTATAAAACCTGTCATTAAGTCAATTTCTCCTCCTTGGAGTTTGAATTTGGTTCTGGGAGCTCTTCAAGCTCCTCCGTTTGAACCTATGCATTCATTGGACATTAAATTACTTTCTTGGAAAGTTTTGTTCCTTTTGGCCATCTCTTCTGCTAGAAGAGTTTCTGAATTATCTGCTCTTTCGTGTGAGTCTCCTTTTCTGATTTTTCATCAGGATAAGGCGGTGTTGCGAACTTCTTTTGAATTTTTACCTAAAGTTGTGAATTCCAACAACATTAGTAGAGAAATTGTGGTTCCCTCATTATGTCCTAATCCTAAGAATTCTAAGGAGAAATCATTGCATTCTTTGGATGTTGTTAGAGCTTTGAAATATTATGTTGAAGCTACGAAATCTTTCCGTAAGACTTCTAGTCTATTTGTTATCTTTTCCGGTTCTAGGAAAGGCCAGAAAGCTTCTGCCATTTCTTTGGCATCTTGGTTGAAATCTTTAATTCATCTTGCCTATGTTGAGTCGGGTAAAACTCCGCCTCAGAGGATTACAGCTCATTCTACTAGGTCAGTATCTACTTCCTGGGCGTTTAGGAATGAAGCTTCGGTTGTCCAGATCTGCAAAGCAGCAACTTGGTCCTCTTTGCATACTTTTACTAAATTCTACCATTTTGATGTATTTTCTTCTTCTGAAGCAGTTTTTGGTAGAAAAGTTCTTCAGGCAGCGGTTTCAGTTTGAATCTTCTGCTTATGTTTTTTGTTAAACTTTATTTTGGGTGTGGATTATTTTCAGCAGGAATTGGCTGTCTTTATTTTATCCCTCCCTCTCTAGTGACTCTTGTGTGGAAAGATCCACATCTTGGGTAGTCATTATCCCATACGTCACTAGCTCATGGACTCTTGTTAATTACATGAAAGAAAACATAATTTATGTAAGAACTTACCTGATAAATTCATTTCTTTCATATTAACAAGAGTCCATGAGGCCCACCCTTTTTTGTGGTGGTTATGATTTTTTTGTATAAAGCACAATTATTCCAATTCCTTATTTTATATGCTTCGCACTTTTTTTCTTATCACCCCACTTCTTGGCTATTCGTTAAACTGATTTGTGGGTGTGGTGAGGGGTGTATTTATAGGCATTTTAAGGTTTGGGAAACTTTGCCCCTCCTGGTAGGAATGTATATCCCATACGTCACTAGCTCATGGACTCTTGTTAATATGAAAGAAATGAATTTATCAGGTAAGTTCTTACATAAATTATGTTTTTCAGCAGTAATTGGCTGTCTTTATTTTATCCCTCCCTCTCTAGTGACTCTTGTGTGGAAAGATCCACTTCTTGGGTAGTCATTATCCCATACGTCACTAGCTCATGGACTCTTGCTAATTACATGAAAGAAAACATAATTTATGTAAGAACTTACCTGATAAATTCATTTCTTTCATATTAGCAAGAGTCCATGAGGCCCGCCCTTTTTTTGTGGTGGTTATGATTTTGTATAAAGCACAATTATTCCAATTCCTTATTTTATATGCTTTCGCACTTTTTTCTTATCACCCCACTTCTTGGCTATTCGTTAAACTGAATTGTGGGTGTGGTGAGGGGTGTATTTATAGGCATTTTAAGGTTTGGGAAACTTTGCCCCTCCTGGTAGGAATGTATATCCCATACGTCACTAGCTCATGGACTCTTGCTAATATGAAAGAAATGAATTTATCAGGTAAGTTCTTACATAAATTATGTTTTCTACCCTTGCTAAACGTACTACTATTCCTACGGCAGATGGTACTTCCTTTAAGGATCCTTTAGATAGGAAAATTGAATCCTTTCTAAGAAAAGCTTATCTGTGTTCAGGTAATCTTCTTAGACCTGCTATATCATTGGCTGATGTTGCTGCAGCTTCAACCTTTTGTTTGGAAACTTTAGCGCAACAAGTAACAGATCCTGATTCTCATAATATTATTATTCTTCTTCAACATGCTAATAATTTTATCTGTGATGCCATTTTTGATATTATCAGAGTTGATGTCAGGTTTATGTCTCTCTAGCTATTTTAGCTAGAAGAGCTTTATGGCTTAAAACTTGGAATGCTGATATGTCTTCTAAATCAACTCTACTTTCCCTTTCTTTCCAGGGTAATAAATTATTTGGTTCTCAGTTGGATTCTATTATCTCAACTGTTACTGGTGGGAAAGGAACTTTTTTACCTCAGGATAAAAAATCTAAAGGTAAAAACAGGGCTAATAATCGTTTTCGTTCCTTTCGTTTCAACAAAGAACAAAAGCCTGATCCTTCATCCTCAGGAGCAGTTTCAGTTTGGAAACCATCTCCAGTCTTGAATAAATCCAAGCCTTCTAGAAAAGCAAAGCCAGCTTCTAAGTCCACATGAAGGTGCGGCCCTCATTCCAGATCAGCTGGTAGGGGGCAGATTACGTTTTTTCAAAGAAATTTGGATCAATTCTGTTCACAATCTTTGGATTCAGAACATTGTTTCAGAAGGGTACAGAATTGGTTTCAAGATAAGACCTCCTGCAAAGAGATTTTTTCTTTCCCGTGTCCCAGTAAACTCAGTGAAAGCTCAAGCATTTCTGAAATGTGTTTCAGATCTAGAGTTGGCTGGAGTAATTATGCCAGTTCCAGTTTTGGAACAGGGGCTGGGGTTTTATTCAAATCTCTTCATTGTACCCAAGAAGGAGAATTCCTTCAGACCAGTTCTGGATCTAAAAATATTGAATCGTTATGTAAGGATACCAACATTCAAAATGGTAACTGTAAGGACTATATTGCCTTTTGTTCAGCAAGGGCATTATATGTCTACAATAGATTTACAGGATGCATATCTGCATATTCCGATTCATCCAGCTCACTATCAGTTCCTGAGATTCTCTTTCCTGGACAAGCATTACCAGTTTGTGGCTCTGTCGTTTGGCCTAGCTACAGCTCCAAGAATTTTTACAAAGGTTCTCGGTGCCCTTCTGTCTGTAATCAGAGAACAGGGTATTGTGGTATTTCCTTATTTGGACGATATCTTGGTACTTGCTCAGTCTTCACATTTAGCAGAATCTCATATGAATCGACTTGTGTTGTTTCTTCAAGATCATGGTTGGAGGATCAATTCACTAAAAAGTTCATTGATTCCTCAGACAAGGGTAACCTTTTTTAGGGTTCCAGATAGATTCAGTGTCCATGACTCTATCTTTGACAGACAAGAGACGTCTAAAATTGATTTCAGCTTGTCGAAACCTTCAGTCACAATCATTCCCTTCGGTAGCCTTATGCATGGAAATTCTAGGTCTTATGACTGCTGCATCGGACGCGATCCCCTTTGCTCGTTTTCACATGCGACCTCTTCAGCTCTGTATGCTGAACCAATGGTGCAGGGATTACACAAAGATATCTCAATTAATATCTTTAACACCGATTGTCCGACATTCTCTGACGTGGTGGACAGATCACCATTGTTTAATTCAGGGGGCTTCTTTTGTTCTTCCGACCTGGACTATAATCTCAACAGATGCAAGTCTTACAGGTTGGGGAGCTGTGTGGGGGTCTCTGACGGCACAAGGGGTTTGGGAATCTCAGGAGGTGAGATTACCGATCAATATTTTGTTTTCAGACAGACAATGTCACAACTGTGGCATACATCAATCATCAAGGAGGGACTCACAGTCCTCTGGCTATGAAAGAAGTATCTCGAATTCTGGTTTGGGCGGAATCCAGCTCCTGTCTAATCTCTGCGGTTCATATCCCAGGTATAGACAATTGGGAAGCGGATTATCTCAGTTGCCAAACGTTGCATCCGGGCGAATGGTCTCTTCACCCAGAGGTATTTCTTCAGATTGTTCAAATGTGGGAACTCCCAGAAATAGATCTGATGGCTTCTCATCTAAACAAGAAACTTCCCAGGTATCTGTCCAGATCCCGGGATCCTCAGGCGGAGGCAGTGGATGCATTATCACTTCCTTGGAAGTATCATCCTGCCTATATCTTTCCGCCTCTAGTTCTTCTTCCAAGAGTAATCTCCAAGATTCTGAAGGAATGCTCGTTTGTTCTGCTGGTAGCTCCAGCATGGCCTCACAGGTTTTGGTATGCGGATCTTGTCTGGATGGCCTCTTGCCAGCCGTGGACTCTTTCGTTAAGACCAGACCTTCTGTCACAAGGTCCTTTCTTCCATCAGGATCTCAAATCCTTAAATTTAAAGGTATGGAGATTGAACGCTTGATTCTTGGTCAAAGAGGTTTCTCTGACTCTGTGATTAATACTATGTTACAGGCTCGTAAATCTGTATCTAGAGAGATATATTATAGAGTCTGGAAGACTTATATTTCTTGGTGTCTTTCTCATCATTTTTCCTGGCATTCTTTTAGAATTCCGAGAATTTTACAGTTTCTTCAGGATGGTTTAGATAAAGGTTTGTCCGCAAGTTCCTTGAAAGGACAAATCTCTGCTCTTTCTGTTCTTTTTCACAGAAAGATTGCTAATCTTCCTGATATTCATTGTTTTGTACAAGCTTTGATTCGTATAAAACCTGTCATTAAGTCAATTTCTCCTCCTTGGAGTTTGAATTTGGTTCTGAGGGCTCTTCAAGCTCCTCCTTTTGAACCCATGCATTCATTGGACATTAAATTACTTTCTTGGAAAGTTTTGTTCCTTTTGGCCATCTCTTCTGCCAGAAGAGTCTCTGAATTATCTGCTCTTTCTTGTGAGTCTCCTTTTATGATTTTTCATCAGGATAAGGCGGTGTTGCGAACTTCTTTTGAATTTTTACCTAAGGTTGTGAATTCCAACAACATTAGTAGAGAAATTGTGGTTCCTTCATTATGTCCTAATCCTAAGAATTCTAAGGAGAAATCGTTGCATTCTTTGGATGTTGTTAGAGCTTTGAAATATTATGTTGAGGCTACTAAATCTTTCCGTAAGACTTCTAGTCTATTTGTCATCTTTTCCGGTTCTAGGAAAGGTCAGAAAGCTTCTGCCATTTCTTTGGCATCTTGGTTGAAATCCTTAATTCACCATGCTTATGTCGAGTCGGGTAAAACTCCGCCTCAAAGGATTACAGCTCATTCTACTAGGTCAGTTTCTACTTCCTGGGCGTTTAGGAATGAGGCTTCGGTTGATCAGATTTGCAAAGCAGCAACTTGGTCCTCTTTGCATACTTTTACTAAATTCTACCATTTTGATGTGTTTTCTTCTTCTGAAGCAGTTTTTGGTAGAAAAGTACTTCAGGCAGCGGTTTCA
The DNA here is from genome assembly GCF_027579735.1 of Bombina bombina. NCBI lineage: Eukaryota > Metazoa > Chordata > Amphibia > Anura > Bombinatoridae > Bombina > Bombina bombina. Next base: position 256,838,325 of record NC_069505.1, read on the forward strand.
GTTTGAATCTTCTGCTTATGTTTTCATTAAACTTTATTTTGGGTGTGGATTATTTTCAGCAGGAATTGGCTGTCTTTATTTTATCCCTCCCTCTCTAGTGACTCTTGCGTGGAAAGATCCACATCTTGGGTAGTCATTATCCCATACGTCACTAGCTCATGGACTCTTGCTAATTACATGAAAGAAAACATAATTTATGTAAGAACTTACCTGATAAATTCATTTCTTTCATATTAGCAAGAGTCCATGAGGCCCACCCTTTTTGGTGGTTATGATTTTTTTGTATAAAGCACAACTATTCCAATTCCTTATTTTTTATGCTTTCGCACTTTTTTCTTATCACCCCACTTCTTGGCTATTCGTTAAACTGATTTGTGGGTGTGGTGAGGGGTGTATTTATAGGCATTTTGAGGTTTGGGAAACTTTGCCCCTCCTGGTAGGAATGTATATCCCATACGTCACTAGCTCATGGACTCTTGCTAATATGAAAGAAATGAATTTATCAGGTAAGTTCTTACATAAATTATGTTTTTTTGGCTTTGGGTGTGGCTATTCATGCAGGCCATATAGAGCTGCCACCATTCGTTGTCGTATCAGCTATTAAACTAATAAGAACAGTACTACCAAAATACAGCCAATGAAGGGCCTTAGGAAGACTGAGCCAAGGTTGGATTGTAGTATTTGGTTAGGCTAATCATGATGGCCATGTAGACCACCACCGAGAGTCCTGGAAGTAACAGGGATGATGAGATGAAAGTGCTAAGAATAGTACTACTTGAAACAACAGAGTTAGCCATGGGTGTTAATCCAAGACCGCTTGGATTTATTTTTGTATTGGGTGCGGCTAATTATGCAGGCCATATAGAGCTGCCACCATTCGGTGTTGTATCAGCTATAAAAATAATAAGAACTGTACTATCAAAATACAGACAATGAAGGGCCTATGAAGACTGAGCAAAGGTTGGATTGTAGTATTTTGTTCGGATAATCATGATGACCATGTAGACCACCCGTAACAGGGATGAAAGTGCTAAGAATAGTACTAATTGAAACAACCGAGTTAGCCATGGGTGTTAGTCTAAGACCACTCCGCTTTTTTTGGGTTTGGGTGCAGCTAATCATGAAGGTCAAATAGACCTACCACCATTTGGTGTTGTAACTGGTATTAAACTGCAAAGAACAGTACTACTTAACACAACCTACTTACCATGGGTCCCAGAGCATATGTTTGGTTGTTATATTTTGTAAGGGTAATCATGCAGGCCATATAGACCTCCACCGATAGGGTGAGTATGAGTAACCGCTATTAAAATGCGAAGGACATTACTAATTAACACAACATAGTTACCATGGGTCGCATACCAAGAGCAGATGTCTTATTATTATATTTTGTATGGGTAATCATCCAGGCCGTATAGACCTCACCAAATAGGGGGAGTTACAGAGATTAAAGTGCTAAGAATGGTAGTACTTAAAACACAACCTAGTTAAAATAGGTAGCAGACCGCATGTCTTATTATTATAATTTTTCAGGGTAATCTGGCAGGCCATATAGAACACCCCTGATAGGGGGGGGGGAACAGGGATTAAAGTGCTAAGAAAAGTACTAATTAACACAAGCTAGTTGGGTCCAAGAACGCATGTTTAATTATTAGACTTTATTAGGGTAATTATATATCTAACAAATATATCTATTTCTCTTCTATCGATTCTATCTAACTATCAATCTATGTATATCTATCTATCCTATCTATCAATCTATCTTCTGTCCGGGATGTTTTGAGACAGCCACTTTGGGAATGTTAGTTGATTTAGACCCATTATGGCTTAAAAGCAGACTCTGCATAAACTATGTAATTTTCCATGGGAGTTTTGCCAGGGATCCCCCTCCAGCATGCGACAGTCCAGGTGTTAGTACCCTTGAAACAACTTTTCCATCACTATTGTGGCCAGAAAGTGTCCTTGTAGGTTTTAAAGTTCGCCTGCCTATTGAATTCAATGGCGGTTCGCGCGGTTCGAACAATACCGGAAGTTCGAGTCCGCCGTTCGCAAACCGAAAATTTTAGGTTCGCGACATCACTACTCAGGAACTCTCCCTTAAACCCAAACTTATTTAGTGAAGTGAAAAGATGGTCGAAATGAATTGAGTCAAAAGCTTTTTCTGCATCTATTGAGACAATAGCTAGATCAGGGGCACCCTCCTCCCCTCGGCTCCCCGACGTCCCACCTGTCTTGAAATATTCAGTTGTAACCAGGGCCTCTCTGATTTTTGCAGAAGAATTTCTTTTATATAGAAACCCAGCCTGATCTGGGTGAATAATATTGGCCAGTGATAGCTGTAACCGCCTAGCGAGAATGGAGCAGAGAATTTTATAGTCTACATTTAAGAGGGCTATAGATCTATATGATTCCTTAAGTGAGGGATCCTTCCCACCTTTCAAGATTAAAATCTTATTGGAGGCAGAAAAGGAAGTAGCTACTGGCTCTCCCTTAGAATACATGCTATTATATAAGTTGTTGAGGTAAGGCGCTATCTCACTGTTCATAATTTTAAAGAACTCGTTCGGCATGCAGTCTGGACCTGGTGTTTTATTTGGTAGGAGATCTGAAATGACCTTTATAATCTCAGTCTCCAGTATTGGGGCATTAAGCGTTTCAGCCATATCGGCTGAGATTTTAGGATAGGAAATTTCATTCCAAAATTGCCTCTGATGGAGAAGGTTCGAGCTCCTGTAGGATAGAACATGTAATTTTAAACAACTTTACAATTTACTTTTATTACCAATTTTGCTTTGTTCTCTTTGTATTCTTAGTTGAAAGCTAAATCTAGGAGGTTCATGTGCTAATTTCTTAGACCTTGAAGACTGCCTCTAATCTGAAAGCATTTTGACAGTTTTTCACCACTAGAGGACGTTAGTTCATACGTTTCATATAGATAACATTGAGCTCAGACATGTGAAGCTCCTAGGAGTCAGCACTGATTGGCTAAAAATGCAAGTCTGTCAAAAGAACTGAAATAAGAGGGCAGTTTGCAGAGGCTTAGATACAAGGTAATCACAGAGGTAAAAAGTATATTATTATAACTGTGTTGGTTATGCAAAATTGGGGAATGGGTAATAAAGGGATTATCTACCTTTTTAAACAACTAAAATTCTGGTGTTTACTGTCCCTTTAATCCCACAAAATCAGAAACTAGACAAGTGAGTTTACATAAAATGTTTACCTTTGTTCCTGGCTCTTAAAAAATATGACCTCTTCCTTTATAATTTTGCTTGTCCCTGAATGTTTTCTAAATTTAGTAAACATATATTATCCATAAAAAAATTCCATGTACAAATTACCTCAAACATTTGTTTTATTTGGGACACCCTTGTCGTGTTTATCAAATCCATGTGACACCTCCTGATTTAATATTCATCTAACAGCGCAAAGGGTTGATACCTTATTTGTTCTATACTGATAGTTATTTTTTTACCTTCCGTACTTAAAGACTCAACACTGCTTAACATTTAGGATAGGTAGGGGCTAATATAACAGCATATTGGATGCTGTTATACACTGATAATGTAGAGCCTAGTTGTGTTACAGTGGAAAATGTTGTGTGTAAAAGTATTTGTCTGTGCTGTGTAATACTGGGGTGTCTGATTTTAGTCTGATGTCCCTTTTCCAGTGTACTCTTTGTAAGTGTGTGTGTTGTCTCAGCACTAAGTTGCTATTTGTGTGCCTATGTTATCAGTGGGCTCACACCAGACAGATGACCCCTAATTGAATTATATTGTGTTATGAGCTTCAAAATACAACATCCATTTACTTTACTTACAATTGTTAAAGGGATATTAAACTCATTTTTTTTCCTTTCATGGTTCAATTAGAGCTTGTCATTTTAAGCAACTTTCTCATTTACTCCTATTTTTTCAAATTTTCTTCATTCTCTTGCTATCTTTATTTGAAAAAGCAGCCATTTTTGGGGGGTTCAGACCCTGGGTAGCGCTTGCTGATTGGTGGCTACATTTAGTCACATGATACAGGGGTAGGGAAAATGGATTAAATTTGCCAGAAAATATTCTACTGCTCATTTCAAATTTTGCTGTTGTATTTTTATTGTGTTATTAGATTCTACTGTCTTTAATGGTCATTTATCACATACATTTTCTTTCAATGTGAACCCATAATTTACTAGCCGTGTGTCAGATTCCTGATGTCAAGTGTATTTATTTGTAAACAGACTCTAAACATTCCCGAAAGGACATTAAAGGGACATGAAAGTCAAAAAAAAATTTCATGGGTCAGATTGTCCTGCTTAGGATAATTAGGAACATATATCAAACATGTATTAAAATAAACTGTGCAAACAAGGCTGGGTGGAAACTCTGTTAGATAATTACTTTAACTATCATATGTTCCACACAGCCTTGTTTGCATAGTCTTTTTGATTACTTTTTAGCTGCACACATATTAGCTTCTGACACCTTTTTATGCATGTATCATATATAAAGCTTTAGTGGAAATGATGTGTGCTAGGAAGACCTGTCCTGTCGGGGTATGTTAATGTTTTCTCAATACATAGTTTTACTTTTCTCAGCCTCTGGCATCCTATTGCCTACTGCAATCTCTGGCTTGTGATTTCCCCTAATCCTGAGACATTAATGATTACCAGAGGTGAAAATAATAAAGATTGTCTCGAGACAGAGGTCACTATGACAACTCGTCCCCTGACAGTGAGACAGGAAGAGTATGCAGAAATATTCTAGATTGTGTGTTCACACTGACGAGACACAGCACGGTAAGATCATAACTGGCAGAGATGCAGCTGTACACAGTATACAGCTGTGAGACAGAGTCTGTATTCAGGTGTGAGACAGAGTCTGTATTCAGGTGTGAGACAGAGTCTGTATTCAGGTGTGAGACAGAGTCTGTATACAGGTGTGAGACAGAGTCTGTATACAGGTGTGAGACAGAGTCTGTATACAGGTGTGAGACAGAGTCTGTATACAGGTGTGAGACAGAGTCTGTATACAGGTGTGAGACAGAGTCTGTATACAGGTGTGAGACAGAGTCTGTATACAGGTGTGAGACAGAGTCTGTATACAGGTGTGAGACAGAGTCTGTATACAGGTGTGAGACAGAGTCTGTATACAGGTGTGAGACAGAGTCTGTATACAGGTGTGAGACAGAGTCTGTATACAGGTGTGAGACAGAGTCTGTATACAGGTGTGAGACAGAGTCTGTATTCAGGTGTGAGACAGAGTCTGTATTCAGGTGTGAGACAGAGAGCTCGATGATATAATCTTCGCCAGCTCAAACCTTCTTTTTCTCGCTGACACTCGCAGGGCTGCCCCGGTGCAATGATCGTAAAAAAGGGGCAGTCCCTGCGAGTTGCGAGATGGCTCCTATTAAAAGTATTGGAGCTCGCTGGTTAGGAAAACTTCGCTCCTTAGTGCGAAGTTATCAGGGAGCAGGGGGAGCACTTTAAAATTAAAATCCTGCAGCCAATATAACTTACATTACGCTGCTTTCTGCTTATAGCATCTTACATTCACCTATATTTTGGTATGCATTTGTTTTTCTATTGGGGTTATAAGTGTTCGTATTGTTTTGAGAAAAGCTTGCCATCTTTTAGTTGGCAAGAAAAAACTGTGATATCTGCAGTGCGAAAATCATATATGCCCATGGAACGCCCATGTTCGAGCCATTTTACGAAAAAACAACAATTACGCTGTGCATTTTGTATTTATAAGTTCAAATTTCTGTGTGGTTTTTGCACATCCAGTGTACTACAATTACGATTTACGCAGTGCATATTTAATTTGATTTATTCCTGTGTAAATTACATACTAATTTTACTTTTTTGTTAACATACGATTTTTGGTGAAGAATTTTGTTACGGTTTTTGATGCACCTTAACAATACAATTTTTCCCTGCTTATTTTTGTGTGAATGGTTCAAATATTTGTTTTGTATAATGTTTAAAATACTAATTTTGTTGTGCACATTTCATATGAAAATGCAGTATACGCCCCTTAGCGAGAAACCCTGTTTTCAGGGTAAAAAATGGATTTAGATGATTCCACCAGGGAAATAGTACTGGCGAGCATTCATTAATAATCTTGTCAGCCCAGAGAGCTTTCAATCATCGAGCTCAGAGTCTGTATTCAGGTGTGAGACAGAGTCTGTATTTAGGTGTGAGACAGAGTCTGTATACAGGTGTGAGACAGAGTCTGTATACAGGTGTGAGACAGAGTCTGTATACAGGTGTGAGGCAGAGTCTGTATTCAGGTGTGAGACAGAGTCTGTATTCAGGTGTGAGACAGAGTCTGTATACAGGTGTGAGGCAGAGTCTGTATACAGGTGTGAGGCAGAGTCTGTATACAGGTGTGAGGCAGAGTCTGTATACAGGTGTGAGGCAGAGTCTGTATACAGTTGTGAGGCAGAGTCTGTATACAGGTGTGAGGCAGAGTCTGTATTCAGGTGTGAGACAGAGTCTGTATACAGGTGTGAGACAGAGTCTGTATACAGGTGTGAGACAGAGTCTGTATACAGGTGTGAGACAGAGTCTGTATACAGGTGTGAGACAGAGTCTGTATACAGGTGTGAGACAGAGTCTGTATACAGGTGTGAGACAGTCTGTATACAGTTGTGAGACAGAGTCTGTATACAGTTGTGAGACAGAGTCTGTATACAGTTGTGAGACAGAGTCTGTATACAGGTGTGAGACAGAGTCTGTATACAGGTGTGAGACAGAGTCTGTATACAGGTGTGAGACAGAGTCTGTATACAGGTGTGAGACAGAGTCTGTATACAGGTGTGAGACAGAGTCTGTATACAGGTGTGAGACAGAGTCTGTATACAGGGGTACACAGTACATTTCTGTCAGGTACATAGGAGTCTGCATCCAGGGTGCGCAGCAGTCTGTATTCAGGGTGCGTAGCAGTCTGCATCCAGGGTGCGCAGCAGTCTGCATCCAGGGTGCGCAGCAGTCTGCATCCAGGGTGCGCAGCAGTCTGCATCCAGGGTGCGCAGCAGTCTGCATCCAGGGTGCGCAGCAGTCTGCATTCAGGGTTACATAGGAGTCTGTTTAAGGGGTATGCAGGAGTCTGTATACAGGGGTACACAGTACATTTCTGTCAGGTACATAGGAGTCTGCATCCAGGGTGCGCAGCAGTCTGTATTCAGGGTGCGTAGCAGTCTGCATCCAGGGTGCGTAGCAGTCTGCATCCAGGGTGCGTAGCAGTCTGCATCCAGGGTGCGCACCCTGGATGCAGGGTACGCAGCAGTCTGCATCCAGGGTTACATAGGAGTCTGTTTAAGGGGTATGCAGGAGTCTGTATTCAGGGGTACATAGGAATCTGTGTTAGGGGTATGCAGGAGTCTGTATTCAGGGGTACATAGGAATCTGTGTTAGGGGTATGCAGGAGTCTGTATTCAGGGGTACATAGGAATCTGTGTTAGGGGTATGCAGGAGTCTGTATTCAGGGGTACAGAGGAGTCTGTGTTAGGGGTATGCAGGAGTTTGTATTCAGGGGTACAGAGGAGTCTGTGTTAGGGATGCATGAGACAGTCTGTATACAGGTGTGAGACAGAGTCTGTATACAGGTGTGAGACAGAGTCTGTATACAGGTGTGAGACAGAGTCTGTATACAGGTGTGAGACAGAGTCTGTATACAGGTGTGAGACAGAGTCTGTATACAGGTGTGAGACAGAGTCTGTATACAGGTGTGAGACAGAGTCTGTATACAGGTGTGAGACAGAGTCTGTATACAGGTGTGAGACAGAGTCTGTATACAGGTGTGAGACAGAGTCTGTATACCAGGGTGCGTAGCAGTCTGTATACCAGGGTGCGTAGCAGTCTGCATCCAGGGTGCGTAGCAGTCTGCATCCAGGGTGCGTAGCAGTCTGCATCCAGGGTACTCAGCAGTCTGCATCCAGGGTGCGCAGCAGTCTGCATCCAGGGTGCGCAGCAGTCTGCATCCAGGGTACGCAGCAGTCTGCATCCAGGGTTACATAGGAGTCTGTTTAAGGGGTATGCAGGAGTCTGTATTCAGGGGTACATAGGAATCTGTGTTAGGGGTATGCAGGAGTCTGTATTCAGGGGTACATAGGAATCTGTGTTAGGGGTATGCAGGAGTTTGTATTCAGGGGTACAGAGGAGTCTGTGTTAGGGGTATGCAGGAGTTTGTGTTCAGGGGTACAGAGGAGTCTGTGTTAGGGATGCATTATATACTAATTTTGGTTTCCTCTAGCTCATTATAATCCCTTTGAAACCTTCATGGATATTCACAGAAGACGTTCTGGGCCAAAACATTTACATTACAATGTGTGTGAAACGTGTGAGGAAACAGATGAGGAAGAGGTGTCCGCAAGACCTGATCCGAACTACATACATCAGCTACGCAGGTGAGCGGACGGTAATGTGTCATGTTCTGATATCTCTTTATCCCCTGTCCTGCACTTCATCTAATGCATTTGAGTCTCAGTATTATGAATACATCAAGAAAATAAAAGGATTATTCTTAAATAAGGAGCAATATATATATATATATATATATATATATATTCTATTTGGATTTCCAAGAATAGTAACCAATACAATCCCACAAACCCCTACTGCACTGTCCTTCCCTTCCAACTGTGCCAGATTTTTTGGGTTTGGAGGGCTGTCTGCTGTCCCTTCTGCAACTTCCCCTGGCACAGCAAATATCCCAGTTTCCAGGGACTGTCCCCATTCTATCATTGACCCAACAACACCCATTATACACCCAACCCTGTCAACATAGTACCTACTACCCTACGCCTCCTGCTGTAGCTACACCCAGCAAATACTGAAGTACCCCCCTCACCTCATTGGAATATATATTTAAAAATACAAAGAACATATTCTACTATGTGAAGGACATTGGAATGCCAAATATTTACAGTAAATACACAGTAAAACAGTAAAACACATTTTAAAATATTAAAATTGAATTAAAATGATTTTCATATTTTAAGGTATTTGAGTGGAAAGGGCTCCAAAGTCTATATGTGTGTGTATGTATGTGTTTGTGTGTATTGGAGTGCTGCATACTCATCTATGACTCAGGCTCTAAGAAGTTATGCTAGAGTGCTGACCTTACATGGAAACACATATATGCATATACACATATACATATACACACATATATATATATATATATATAATATACTTATTTATATGTATATAATATAGCCCTTTCCATTTAAATACCTTGTCATATACCATATACCTTTTAACCCTAATATGAAAGTTTATATGAATACTTTGTATCAGACAGTGTATATATGATTGTAACAGTTTACTTCAATGTATTAATGTTGTGTTTCGTGCGCAGTCGCAAATTTGTTCATCGTGACTCATGCAGACGATAGCACCCCACTTGTAATCTAGCCCTTTATATTGATAGAATGATTAATAAAAATTAACTTTTTTTACTTTCAAAATTATCTTTCACTTTACCTGATTTAGTTCATAACATTAAAGTAATAGTAACTTTCTCCTCTTCCCCTACAAAGCATTCTGGGATATGAAACTGCTGAATATTTTTTAAACCCTCCGCCAATGGATTTCCGAATAAGCAGCTCCTTACAGAGAATTATGGATGGAATGGAAGGTAAATATTGCATTGGGCATTAATTTCTCAGAACATGCTCTTTCATTTCTAGATTATTTTATATATAAATTCATTAAAGGGACGCTAAAGTCAAAATGACATTTCCATGATTCAGATAACGCATGTAACAAAAAGAAAGTTCCTATTCACTTCCCTTATCATAGTTTGTCATTTTATATGTAAGAGATCACAGTGTATACATACATGAGCCTATAATTTGCTGGTGGCTGTCAAATGAAACGGGACAAGGAAATGGGAGGACATTTTAAAAAATTGTTAGAGAAAAAAATCTACTGCTGAATTCAGTGTAAGTGCAATTCCATCGTCTTTATATTGTGAATTTGTTGATTATGCAATTCTACAATATTTAATGGTCCTTTTTAACGAGCGAAGAATCTTTAACTTGAAAAATGTCTAAAGATTACATACGCACGTACAGGTACACCTTATTTTATTGCGCTTTGCAGATATTGCTCTTTTTGCAAATTGAAGGTTTGTGCAAAAATGTGTCGGGCAAGTCTATCGGAGTCATTTTTCCAACATTTTTCCAACATATATACACACATATATACACACATATATACACATAAATACACATATACACACACGTATATACACACACACATATATATATATATATATATATATATATATATATATATATATAAAGATATATATATATACTGTATATACACACATATATACACACATATATACACACACATATACACACATATATATATACTGTATATACACACATATATACACATATATACACATAAACACACATATATATACACACATATATACACATATATATACACACATATATACATACAGGGAGTGCAGAATTATTAGGCAAATGAGTATTTTGACCACATCATCCTTTTTATGCATGTTGTCTTACTCCAAGCTGTATAGGCTCGAAAGCCTACTACCAATTAAGCATATTAGGTGATGTGCATCTCTGTAATGAGAAGGGGTGTGGTCTAATGACATCAACACCCTATATCAGGTGTGCATAATTATTAGGCAACTTCCTTTCCTTTGGCAAAATAGGTCAAAAGAAGGACTTGACAGGCTCAGAAAAGTCAAAAATAGTGAGATATCTTGCAGAGGGATGCAGCACTCTTAAAATTGCAAAGCTTCTGAAGCGTGATCATCGAACAATCAAGCGTTTCATTCAAAATAGTCAACAGGGTCGCAAGAAGCGTGTGGAAAAACCAAGGCGCAAAATAACTGCCCATGAACTGAGAAAAGTCAAGCGTGCAGCTGCCAAGATGCCACTTGCCACCAGTTTGGCCATATTTCAGAGCTGCAACATCACTGGAGTGCCCAAAAGCACAAGGTGTGCAATACTCAGAGACATGGCCAAGGTAAGAAAGGCTGAAAGACGACCACCACTGAACAAGACACACAAGCTGAAAAGTCAAGACTGGGCCAAGAAATATCTCAAGACTGATTTTTCTAAGGTTTTATGGACTGATGAAATGAGAGTGAGTCTTGATGGGCCAGATGGATGGGCCCGTGGCTGGATTGGTAAAGGGCAGAGAGCTCCAGTCCGACTCAGACGCCAGCAAGGTGGAGGTGGAGTACTGGTTTGGGCTGGTATCATCAAAGATGAGCTTGTGGGGCCTTTTCGGGTTGAGGATGGAGTCAAGCTCAACTCCCAGTCCTACTGCCAGTTTCTGGAAGACACCTTCTTCAAGCAGTGGTACAGGAAGAAGTCTGCATCCTTCAAGAAAAACTTGATTTTCATGCAGGACAATGCTCCATCACACGCGTCCAAGTACTCCACAGCGTGGCTGGCAAGAAAGGGTATAAAAGAAGAAAATCTAATGACATGGCCTCCTTGTTCACCTGATCTGAACCCCATTGAGAACCTGTGGTCCATCATCAAATGTGAGATTTACAAGGAGCAGGGCCGGATTTACATCTCAGGTGGCTGTAGGCACAAAAACCTGAAGCGCCCCCCCCCCCCCCCAGAAAAAAAGTGGAAAAAATGAGGACTTTTTATTATTATTATTTAGGACAACTAAAAATAAATATTAGATGTAAAATTACATTTTCCCTTTTATGGAGATACACAAATACACACACCAATTGCAATATTTGTTGTAATGGAAGCTACACCAAAAATCAATATTCACTTGACTCAAATGGCCATACAATTTCTGTTATGTATAACAAAAACAAATCATGTTAAACTTTTAATGCAAAATATTCTAAAGAAAACCCTATTTAAAGGGACATAAAATGTGACAGTTTGCTGGGCATTTTATAATTGCACTAGTGCTTGCACAGAAGTGTGTTAGCCACTTGCAAAAGAGTTAAACACATAGTCAATGTCAGTTCTGAGACAGCAATACACATCTGTGCAGACCCAGATGGGCTCATAGGACATGTTTATTGACAAGCCATTAGTGTATTGCTTTTCTGGAGATGACTTTGACTATGTGCTTAACATTTTGTTGGCGTTAAACACAGTTTTGTGTAAACAATAGCAATATTACAACTAGCAACATGCAAGCTCATCACCATCAACAACCTGTGCAGCCAGTGGAAGAAAATATAAAATGTAGGTATTTTTTTCCACTACATGAAAAAAATCTTGTAAACTCTGATATTTTTGGTACAAATACACACAGATGTTACATTTATTTTGTTCTGAAATATAAATATCATATGATGTTGCTCTCAAAGGAAAACATGGAATGTTGTAGATTATATATAATCCAGGGGTCAACAAATGTGTTCAAAATTATAACTTAGAAATTCAATTTATGGGAGGGGTTTAGTTTTAATCTTTGCCCCTCTCTCCTTCATGGCTCCCTCAACTGCTGTAACATATTCCCAATGAAACACTCGACTTTGTAGGCACCTGGCAGCACAATTCTTACTAAAATAAATGCCCTCATAAAAAAAAAAAATTAAAAAAAAAAATATTTTTTTTATTACTGACAGGCAGGCACCCCTCACTGCAAGGCGCCTGTAGGCACGTGCCTACTGTGCCTAATGGGAAATCCGGCCCTGACAAGGAGGGAAAACAGTACACCTCTCTGAACAGTGTCTGGGAGGCTGTGGTTGCTGCTGCACGCAATGTTGATGGTGAACAGATCAAAACACTGACAGAATCCATGGATGGCAGGCTTTTGAGTGTCCTTGCAAAGAAAGGTGGCTATATTGGTCACTGATTTGTTTTTGTTTTGTTTTTGAATGTCAGAAATGTATATTTGTGAATGTTGAGATGTTATATTGGTTTCACTGGTAAAAATAAATAATTGAAATGGGTATATATTTGTTTTTTGTTAAGTTGCCTAATAATTATGCACAGTAATAGTCACCTGCACACACAGATATCCCCCTAAAATAGCTAAAACTAAAAACAAACTAAAAACTACTTCCAAAAATATTCAGCTTTGATATTAATGAGTTTTTTGGGTTCATTGAGAACATGGTTGTTGTTCAATAATAAAATTAATCCTCAAAAATACAACTTGCCTAATAATTCTGCACTCCCTGTATATACACATATATATACACACATATATACACATATATACACATAAACACACATATATATATACACACATATATACACATATATATATATATATATATATACACATATATACATAGCCAGAAAAAATGCACTCTCAGGACTTTCACAAACAAGTTACTTTTATTTCTGTAACGTTTTCGGAGGTCTTGCCTCCTTCATCAGCATAGTTAAAATACAATCAAACCAACTTTTAAATAGTGACATACTCACTCCAAACCACTTCAAACAATTACATTCACTGGCGCCAAACTATCGGTGTTGGACCGCATACTGCGTTCCAATTGTGCTACGTGCCGGAAGCTGTGCGCCACAGAACTTCCGGTTTGTCAAGTTTTAGCCCGTAATCACTCGGCTTCAAATCAATAAATCCACAATCAAAGAAAATTATGTGACGTATTATGTGTTAATAGTGCCATTAAGCTAAATAATAGTGTGCAAGACAAGTGTGCATATATAGTGAATAATTAACGTGACGGCCGCCCATCGTCATGGCAACCTAACGAAACAATACAATGTATCCCTGTCGTAAAACAGGGAAAAAATGTAACAATCTTCAAAAATGTATCACAGAGTATGTTAATACAGGTATTGTGTCCTGTTAAATCACATATGCTAGAAAATAAATAGATCTAAGGATCTGCTTGTGAGTGAAGCAAGGTAATGTGCTGCAATGTACAAGTCTCACTGTGTTATGTTGTATAGCGAACACCAGGCTAGCCTACATCATGTGTTCATGTTTTCAATCTCAAATGATAAGTATCATATTGAATTGCTTAACTATGATGTAATGCCCTCGATGTATAAATAACTTTTATGTTCAAAAATCATATGTAGGTGATTTCCCTGTTGTCATGGACTAATCAAATGCATGCTACTCGCACACTTGGGCAAATGAAAAGGAAATATCTTAACATAGTACCCCTCTTATTTATATTTTGTTGTATTTCTTAAGGGGGAATTGTACATCGTTATACCCCTTTAGTATAAGGGGGCCATACACTATAAGCATACTCTACTTTCGTATTGAAACTAGCAGCACTCCCATTCTGTCACCACTCTGGATACCAATCACTCAAAATCTATTTGAACATATTGCTAAGAAGATTGAAAAGAACATATAAAAACAATTGTTATAACGGTCCTTCTATTCACTGCAGTAGTACCCCAAAAGGGGGTGATATAGCTCCAAAAGTCCAAGATTCGCATGTACAATTTACAAGGAGCGCCAAGTTATTTTCTTCAGAATCTCTGCAACATGGCTTGCTCTTTGTTTAATTCTATGTGTTCTTCCGTATCTGTGGTCACATTCTTTTCTCATGGATTGAAATGGCCTGTAGATCAAATGCCTTATATGTACTATGATCTCATGGATATTCAACGATCCAATCGTTATTCTTATTATAATATTCTGCATTGGTCCTCGTCTGGTAGTGTCTTCCCCTTCTTGACATACATTAGGACGTGATCTCCAACTTAGGAAATGAGTAATGACTTATAGGCTGTGTGTGTTAAAAAACTGGTAACTCCAAGGAACCACTACCTGACTTCCACACAGGTATTAGAAATACCAAAGACTCCTATACCTGGTGCTGTATGCCAACATGGTTAGGAGGTCCCCTATATCAAGGCACACAAACCATATGGCCCACAGAGTCATGGTAGTCTAGGTACCGTACCCTGAGATTGTGTCACACCTTACAGCCACATTACATCAAAGCCTTAAAGTCAGGGGTGGTGTTGAGCCCACCTGGGTATATGGTACCCAGTCGGTACATCCACTGGGCCTCCCTTTGTAGGAGTATTTTTCCTCTATCCCCTCCCCTATCCAGTGGGGGTACATGATCAATGAGTGTGTATCTTATTGATGCCACCGAATAGTTGTGTTCTGCGCAGTGCCTCGCTACTGGTTGGTCCGAATCCCCGGACTTAAGAGCCGACCTTATGGCATGGCGATGATTGGCCATCCTTTCCCTCAGGGTGCCTGTCGTCTTGCCAACATAGCAACGAGAACACGGGCACACCAATAAGTAAATAACAAACGTGGTCGTGCAGGTGATCGAATGACGTATACCAAACTGCCTGTTGGTGTGGGGGTGGTGAAATGTTTTGGTACTTATAAGTCCATTACAGGTGGTGCACCCTAGGCATCGATAGGATCCTCTGATGTTTATGTGTGTCCTGGGTTTGTAGCTTGCCTTCGAGTCAGTCCTGACCAATAAGTCTGGCAAATTTGTGCCCCTCCTGTAGCCAACCATGGGTGTGAGATGTTTACTGAAATGTAGTTTTGGGTCAGTGGAGATAATAGGCCAATGTGTCCTTAGAACCAGTCCAGCATTTCTGGTGCTAGGGGAAAATGTAGTAGCCAGTATTAATTTGTCATCATTGGTCTGTCTAGGTTCTTTAGCCAGTAATTGTGCCTGTGTGACTTGTGACACTTCCTTCATCATCTGACTGATGTGTTGTGTCTTATATCCCCTTTCTGCAAATTTTGCACCCATTTCAGACAACTGGGAGGCTCCCACATTAGGGTCAGAATTATTCCTCACTGTTCTGATAAGCTGCGATTTCAGTATACCTTTTAATAGAGCTGGAGGATGACAGCTATCTGACCTCAGTAGAGAGTTCCTATCTGTAGGTTTGCTAAATAGTGTTCATCCCAAGCCCTGTGTAGTTTTATACACCTTGAGATCAAGAAAGTTGATGGACTGTAGATCGGTCAAAATCTTAAACCTAACCGTGGTCTGTGTACTGTTGAATAACTCAAACCACTCATGTAGGTCATCCATGCCCCCTCTCCAGATTAGAAAAATATCATCGATGTACCTACGGTAGAAAATGATAGATGAATCGCATTTACCCCATAGGTAAAGGTTCTCAAAGTGGGACATGAAGATATTTGCGTAGGAGGGGGCCATGGATGACCCCATGGCTGTTCCTGCTATCTGTAGAAAGAATTTGTTTTCAAATCTAAAATAATTCTTATGCAAACAGAATTCAATAAGAGTTAATAAGTACTCAATTGGTGGTCCCTCATATCGGGGGTTGTTCAGGAGATGTGCCCGGACAGCTTCTAATCCTTCCCTATGGGGAATGATTGTGTATAAGCTGTTCACGTCCATAGTGACCAAGATATCACCAGGCTGGACGTGAACAGCCCCCAACAACCTAATAAATTCGCTGGTGTCCAACAAAAAGGATCGTGTTTCCCTGACAACCGGCTGTAATAGCAGATCTATATACTGCGACACCGGTTGGCACAAGGAATCCACTGCCGACACAATCGGACGACCCGGAGGTGTCTTGGCATTTTTATGCACATTTGGAATTGTATACAGTATGGGTATCCTGGGATAAAGAGTAGTGCAATATTTTTTTATATGTTCTGAAATGAAACCCTGTTCACAGCCCATACTGATCAAATCATCCAATTGTTTTTTATATGTACCTGTTGGGTCACTATTCAAAGCCATGTAGGTAGATGTGTCTGAGAGTTGACTTACAATGTCCTCTCTGTAAAAATCGTAATCAAGAAGGACTATGGCACCTCCCTTATCCGCTGGTCTAATGGTAAGGGAGGTGTCATCCTGTAGCGTTTTAATAGCTTTCCTTTCTATTGGTGTGAGATTATGTTTCCATGTGGTGTGTTCTCTTTTCTTATCCAGGTCCTGAGAGACCATACGGATAAAGGTTTTGGTACTGGCGCTACAGTTTATCGGTTCAAATGTACTTTGTATGTGACACTTACGTTCAATCAAAGTTTTAGTATTTTCTGGTACAGTGTTCTGAAAAAACTCTTTAAGCTTTAAGGTTCTGCAAAGTTTGTGAACATCTAATTTCTGCTCATACTCTCAGTGGTCATCGTACTGGGAACAAATGACAGTCCCTTATTAAGCAATTGTATTTCACCATTTGTCAGAACATGAGAGCTTAAGTTAATTATTGCATCCTTCGTCTCCCCCTCCTTGGTGGTCTGTGTCTTGGTGCCCGCCCGCCTGATGTGGGGTCTAGTATGTCTGCTCTCTGTGAGCGTGTTGTAACCCCTAAAAAATGCCTGGGTGTGGATTGAGCGTTATATTGGTCAAAAGTGTCATTTGCACCCGGTGGGGTATATGGCCTCACACTATGAGTTCTCTCAGTGTCAGTGGACTCAGCCCCACTTGTGTCTACTGTGTCAAAGCGTACACGCCTGTCACGCTGTCTTCTCCTGGGCTGAATCTCCCTTGTACCTGTAAGCCATTTATACACCTTGCCCTGAGTGTAATCTGACTTAACAGTGTCAAGTTTCCTGTTTTTAAATGTAATTAGGTCATTTTTGTACTTTTCAATTTGTGTGTTAATTTTAGATAGCCAGTTCTCTTGTTGATCATTAGCAAGAATTGGATTATGTGTTGTTTCAAATTGCTGAATTTCAGTCTTAACCTTGGCTAAGATAGAAGTGACTTCCTCAATAACTAACAGTTTTAAGTCAAAAGAACATTTGTTTAAAATGTAACACCACTTCTTTCTGAATTCGGGATTATCTCTACCAATAGTAGGAATGTTATGTACTCTAAAGCCCCTTGGAATCTGCCCATTTCTATGGTAATCTGAAAGATAACTACCGTGTAAAGATAAGTCTATCTCACGTTTCTTGAGTTTTAACAATGCAAAATACAAATTAAGGGTAGTCTCACCAGTTGTCCTGGATAGAGGGGCGAACAATATGCGATTAGCATCATCCTGGGTGTAAGAAACAGTCCCTGTTTGAGCTGCCCTGGCTTGTCCTGCCGGATCTTCAACCATTTCCACACCGGTAACAATTGGATCTTGATGGCTTTCTCCTTGTGATGACATAGTTGGTACCAGTAAAAAAAGAAGAGCCTATAGAGAAAAACTCACAATATAATTGTTGAAAATAATGCAAAATCCTGTACAATTAGAGCCAATTCACAGTGAATAGTCCCATATAGCAAGTGGTAGAAATTATGAGGTTAAATCAGGAGGGGCACGCCTGGTCATGTATAAAGGTATCCAAAACACCAGATCTCGCTCACAGAGGAAAAATGCCTGGGTGCAACTTTGTAAAGAATATTTAGCCAGAAAAAATGCACTCTCAGGACTTTCACAAACAAGTTACTTTTATTTCTGTAACGTTTTCGGAGGTCTTGCCTCCTTCATCAGCATAGTTAAAATACAATCAAACCAACTTTTAAATAGTGACATACTCACTCCAAACCACTTCAAACAATTACATTCACTGGCGCCAAACTATCGGTGTTGGACCGCATACTGCGTTCCAATTGTGCTACGTGCCGGAAGCTGTGCGCCACAGAACTTCCGGTTTGTCAAGTTTTAGCCCGTAATCACTCGGCTTCAAATCAATAAATCCACAATCAAAGAAAATTATGTGACGTATTATGTGTTAATAGTGCCATTAAGCTAAATAATAGTGTGCAAGACAAGTGTGCATATATAGTGAATAATTAACGTGACGGCCGCCCATCGCCATGGCAACCTAACGAAACAATACAATGTATCCCTGTCGTAAAACAGGGAAAAAATAAATAGATGTAAGGATCTTCTTGTGAGTGAAGCAAGGTAATGTGCTGCAATGTACAAGTCTCACTGTGTTATGTTGTATAGCGAACATCAGGCTAGCCTACATCATGTGTTCATGTTTTCAATCTCAAATGATAAGTATCATATTGAATTGCTTAACTATGATGTAATGCCCTCGATGTATAAATAACTTTTATGTTCAAAATCATATGTAGGTGATTTCCCTGTTGTCATGGACTAATCAAATGCATGCTACTCGCACACTTGGGCAAATGAAAAGGAAATATCTCAACATAGTACCCCTCTTATTTATATTTTGTTGTATTTCTTAAGGGGGAATTGTACATCGTTATACCCCTTTAGTATAAGGGGGCCATACAATATAAGCATACTCTACTTTCGTATTGAAACTAGCAGCACTCCCATTCTGTCACCACTCTGGATACCAATCACTCAAAATGTATTTGAACATATTGCTAAGAAGATTGAAAAGAACATATAAAAACAATTGTTATAACGGTCCTTCTATTCACTGCAGTAGTACCCCAAAAGGGGGTGATATAGCTCCAAAAGTCCAAGATTCGCATGTACAATTTACAAGGAGCGCCAAGTTATTTTCTTCAGAATCTCTGCAACATGGCTTGCTCTTTGTTTAATTCTATGTGTTCTTCGTATCTGTGGTTACATTCTTTTCTCATGGATTGAAATGGCCTGTAGATCATAAATTAAAAAAGAGAAGCGCTCAACCTGGGAACGAACAATAGCATAATAGCTTGTTCTATGGCTAGTTACCACCCTAGAAGCAGCCTCTTTTTGCTCAATATGTGCCTTTCAGAGAAGAACTTTCCTGTAGCATATCAGTCTGATCCTGACTTCACAGTACAGTCCAGCACCGAAATACCAGGCAATCCCTCTCTGAACGAGAGAAACGGCAAAACCCCAGACGTACGTTTCGGCCTATTGTGGGCCTCGTCAGTGAGGTGCAGCCATATCCCTATAGGCACACTGAGCAACGGGTCCACGTCTGGATTCCTGCATCACGTACGTCTGGGGTTTTGCTATTTCCCTTGTTCAGAGAGGGATTGCCTTGAATTTGGGGCTGGACTGCACTGTTAAGTCAGGATCAGACTGATATGCTACAGGAAAGTTCTTCTCTGTGAAAGGCACATGTTGAGCAAAAAGAGGCTGCTTCTAGGGGGGTAACTAGCCATAGAACAAGCTATTATGCTATTGTTCGTTCCCAGGTTGAGCGCTTCTCTTTTTTAATTTATGCAAATTATGACACTTGGGGAAGTCTCCCTAAGTGTGATGTGGGAATCCAGACGTGGACCCGTTGCTCAGTGTGCCTAGAGGGTTATGGTTGCACCTCACTGACGAGGCCCACACTAGGCCGAAACGTACGTCTGGGGTTTTGCTGTTTCCCTTGTTCAGAGAGGGATTGCCTGGTATTTCGGGGCTGGACTGCACTGTTAAGTCAGGATCAGACTGATATGCTACAGGAAAGTTCGTCTCTGTGAAAGGCACATGTTGAGCAAAAAGAGGCTGCTTCTAGGGTGGTAACTAGCCATAGAACAAGCTATTATGCTATTGTTCGTTCCCAGGTTGAGCGCTTCTCTCTTTTAATTTGTACACATATATATCTATATATATATATATATATATATATATATATATATATATATATATATATATATATATATATATATATATATATATATACACACATATATATGTATATACACACATATATACACACCACTAGCAAAAAGATTACGACTCACTGAAGGATCACATGATGGTTAGAGTTTTTTTTAGCAATAAAGTATTTTTTAATTAAGGTACGTACATTGTGTTTATAGACATAATGCTAGTACACAATTAATAGACTACAGTATAGTGTAAATATAATTTTTATATGCACTGGGAAACAAACAAATTAGTGTGACTCACTTTTATTGCGGTGGTCTGGAACCAAACCCGCAATATCTGCGAGGTACTCCTGTATTTGTCTCCAGCATATGCTCTAAACTCTATTAGCATCATGCAAGCAAAATGGCATAAAGCATGTGTATGAGCCATATGTGTAGTGGGTCACGTGCAAATCAAAGTTGTCAATAATGCACTTATTCATTTTGTCAGAATTATTTTTACAAAACATACACACAGAAATAAATCATTCTTAGCATTTTTTATGTCCCTTTAAAAGGACATTTTAAATACTATATCACACAAATGAAAGCGCACTATTTAAACATGTTTATTAACCCTTTGAGTGCTAAGCACTTTCCCGCCTGGGTGCTAAGATTTTTTGATGTTTTTTTATTTTTTGGAACAATTTTTTTTAACTTTTTTTTATTTTTCTCAGACCCCCAAGACTTATACTGTTGGAAAGGTTAGGCGATTGGGGTCTGTAGCTGCTTAGATGCCTGAGATACAGGCTTTTAAGCAGCATGCCCTCTACTCCTATACTTAACATTGTTAAGTATAAATAAAGTTGCGCGGTGACGTCATCACGTTTTTGCGTGTGACGTCACCATGCAAAAACTGTCACTGGCACGATCGCCGGGGTAGAAGCGGGTGGGAGCCCGCAGATCTCCCTCAAGGTGAGAGAGTGCTAGTGACTGCTCTGAGCCCAATTTGATCTATTCCTATTTTTCAAGGTTGCAAATTTCTGCACAAGTAACAAGAATATTATTTTCTTTTTTATATTTATTTTATCAACCATTTTTAATTTATAACTTAGTTTGGGGTCAATTACTATATTTCCAATTGTTTATCAGCGTCCATACGCGTTTTACAAGTTCAGAGCTATCACCGCGCAGACGATATTGGATCTGCGCATCACTCCATGAAAAGAAGCAAATTCAACACGTAAACCTACGCAATTAATGCAAAGTTTATTTGCTTTATAATTATAGCCATAATTTTAGTACATTTATAAATTGTTTCTTTTTAAATCTATTGCATTCCCTACATCCCACCCTGGCACAACCCACAGAACACGTAAGGCCTGCAGCCCACCCTGGCACAACCCACAGAACACGTAAGGCCTACAGCCCACCCTGGCACAACCCACAGAACACATGTGACGCTGACTTCAGCCCACCCTGGCACAACCCACAGAACACATGTGATGCTGACTACAGCCCACCCTGGCACATCCCACAGAACACATGTGACGCTGACTACAGCCCACCTTGGTACAACCCACAGAACACATGTGACGCTGTCTACAGCCCACCCTGGTACAACCCACAGAACACATGTGATGCTGCCTACAGCCCACCCTGGCACAACCCACAGAACACGTAAGGCCTACATCCCACCCTGGCACAACCCACAGAACACGTAAGGCCTGCAGCCCACCCTGGCACAACCCACAGAACACATGTGACGCTGCCTACAGCCCACCCTGGAACAACTCACAGAACACCTAAGGCCTACATCCCACCCTGGCACAACCCACAGAACACGTAAGGCCTGCAGCCCACCCTGGCACAACCCACAGAACACGTAAGGCCTACAGCCCACCCTGGCACAACCCACAGAACACATGTGACGCTGACTACAGCCCACCCTGGCACAACCCACAGAACACATGTGACGCTGACTACAGCCCACCCTGGCACAACCCACAGAACACATGTGATGCTGCCTATAGCCCATCCTGGCATCACCAACAGAACACATGTGACGCTGCTCACAGCACACCCTGGCACAACCCACAGAACACATGTGATGCTGCCTACAGCCCACCTTGGTACAACCCACAGAACACATGTGACGCTGTCTACAGCCCACCCTGGTACAACCCACAGAACACATGTGATGCTGCCTACAGCCCACCCTGGCACAACCCACAGAACACATGTGACGCTGCCTACAGCCCACCCTGGCACAACCCACAGAACACATGTGACGCTGCCTACAGCCCACCCTGGTACAACCCACAGAACACATGTGACGCTGTCTACAGCCCACCCTGGTACAACCCACAGAATACATGTGATGCTGCCTACAGCCCACCCTGGCACAACCCACAGAACACATGTGACGCTGCCTACAGCCCACCCTGGTACAACCCACAGAACACGTGTGAGGCCTATAGCCCATCCTGGCACAACCCACAGAACACGTGAGGCCTACAGCCCACCCTGGTACAACCCACAGAACACATGTGACGCTGCCTACAGTCCACCCTGGCACAACCCACAGAACACATGTGATGCTGCCCACAGCCCACCCTGGCACAACCCACAGAACACATGTGACGCTGCCTACAGCCCACCCTGGCACAACCCACAGAACACATGTGACGCTGTCTACAGCCCACCCTGGTACAACCCACAGAACACATGTGACGCTGCCTACAGTCCATCCTGGCACAACCCACAGAACACATGTGACGCTGCCTACAGCCCACCCTTACACAACCCACAGAACAAGTGAGGCCTACAGCCCACCCTGGTACAACCCACAGAACACATGTGATGCTGCCTACAGCCCATCCTGGCACAACCCACAGAACACGTGAGGCCTACAGCCCATCCTGGCACAACCCACAGAACCCATGTGATGCTTCCTACAGCCCATCCTGGCACAACCCACAGAACCCATGTGATGCTTCCTACAGCCCATCCTGGCACAACCCACAGAACACATGTGATGCTGCCTACAGCCCACCCTGGCACAACCCACAGAACACATGTGATGCTGCCTACAGCCCACCCTGGCACAACCCACAGAACACATGTGATGCTGCCTACAGCCCACCCTGGCACAACCCACAGAACACATGTGACGCTGCCTACAGCCCACCCTGGCACAACCCACAGAACACATGTGACGCTGTCTACAGCCCATCCTGGCACAACCCACAGAACACATGTGATGCTGCCTACAGACCACCTTGGCACAACCCACAGAACACATGTGATGCTGCCTACAGACCACCTTGGCACAACCCACAGAACACATGTGACGCTGCCTACAGCCCACCGTGGTACAACCCACAGAACACATGTGATGCTAACTACATCCCACCCTGGCACAACCCACAGAACACATGTGACGCTGCCTACAGCCCACCGTGGCACAACCCACAGAACACATGTGATGCTAACTACAGCCCACCCTGGCACAACCCACAGAACACGTAAGGCCTACAGCCCACCCTGGCACATCCCACAGAACACATGTGATGCTGACTACAGCCCACCCTGGTACAACCCACAGAACACGTGTGAGGCCTATAGCCCATCCTGGCACAACCCACAGAACACATGTGATGCTGCCTACAGCCCACCCTGGTACAACCCACAGAACACGTGTGAGGCCTATAGCCCATCCTGGCACAACCCACAGAACACGTGAGGCCTACAGCCCACCCTGGTACAACCCACAGAACACATGTGACGCTGCCTACAGTCCACCCTGGCACAACCCACAGAACACATGTGATGCTGCCTACAGCCCACCCTGGCACAACCCACAGAACACGTGACGCTGCCTACAGCCCACCCTGGCACAACCCACAGAACACATGTGACGCTGTCTACAGCCCACCCTGGTACAACCCACAGAACACATGTGACGCTGCCTACAGTCCATCCTGGCACAACCCACAGAACACATGTGACGCTGCCTACAGCCCACCCTGGCACAACCCACAGAACACATGTGACGCTGCCTACAGCCCACCCTTACACAACCCACAGAACAAGTGAGGCCTACAGCCCACCCTGGTACAACCCACAGAACACATGTGATGCTGCCTACAGCCCATCCTGGCACAACCCACAGAACACGTGAGGCCTACAGCCCATCCTTACAGAACCCATGTGACGCTTCCTACAGCCCATCCTGGCACAACCCACAGAACACATGTGATGCTGCCTACAGCCCACCCTGGCACAACCCACAGAACACATGTGATGCTGCCTACAGCCCACCCTGGCACAACCCACAGAACACATGTGATGCTGCCTACAGCCCATCCTGGCACAACCCACAGAACACATGTGACGCTGCCTACAGCACATCCTGGCACAACCCACAGAACACATGTGACGCTGTCTACAGCCCATCCTGGCACAACCCACAGAACACATGTGATGCTGCCTACAGACCACCTTGGCACAACCCACAGAACACATGTGACGCTGTCTACAGCCCACCCTGGTACAACCCACAGAACACATGTGACGCTGCCTACAGCCCACCTTTGCACAACCCACAGAACACATGTGATGCTGCCTACAGCCCACCCTGGCACAACCCACAGAACACATGTGATGCTGCCTACAGCCCACCCTGGCACAACCCACAGAACACATGTGATGCTGCCTACAGCCCACCCTGGCACAACCCACAGAACACATGTGATGCTGCCTACAGCCCATCCTGGCACAACCCACAGAACACATGTGACGCTGCCTACAGCACATCCTGGCACAACCCACAGAACACATGTGACGCTGTCTACAGCCCATCCTGGCACAACCCACAGAACACATGTGATGCTGCCTACAGACCACCTTGGCACAACCCACAGAACACATGTGACGCTGTCTACAGCCCACCCTGGTACAACCCACAGAACACATGTGACGCTGCCTACAGCCCACCTTTGCATAACCCACAGAACACATGTGACGCTGCCTACAGCCCACCGTGGTACAACCCACAGAACACATGTGACGCTGACTACAGCCCACCTTGGTACAACCCACAGAACACATGTGACGCTGTCTACAGCCCACCCTGGTACAACCCACAGAACACATGTGATGCTGCCTACAGCCCACCCTGGCACAACCCACAGAACACGTAAGGCCTACATCCCACCCTGGCACAACCCACAGAACACGTAAGGCCTGCAGCCCACCCTGGCACAACCCACAGAACACATGTGACGCTGCCTACAGCCCACCCTGGAACAACTCACAGAACACCTAAGGCCTACATCCCACCCTGGCACAACCCACAGAACACGTAAGGCCTGCAGCCCACCCTGGCACAACCCACAGAACACGTAAGGCCTACAGCCCACCCTGGCACAACCCACAGAACACATGTGACGCTGACTACAGCCCACCCTGGCACAACCCACAGAACACATGTGACGCTGACTACAGCCCACCCTGGCACAACCCACAGAACACATGTGACGCTGCCTATAGCCCATCCTGGCATCACCAACAGAACACATGTGACGCTGCTCACAGCACACCCTGGCACAACCCACAGAACACATGTGATGCTGCCTACAGCCCACCTTGGTACAACCCACAGAACACATGTGACGCTGTCTACAGCCCACCCTGGTACAACCCACAGAACACATGTGATGCTGCCTACAGCCCACCCTGGCACAACCCACAGAACACATGTGACGCTGCCTACAGCCCACCCTGGCACAACCCACAGAACACATGTGACGCTGCCTACAGCCCACCCTGGTACAACCCACAGAACACATGTGACGCTGTCTACAGCCCACCCTGGTACAACCCACAGAATACATGTGATGCTGCCTACAGCCCACCCTGGCACAACCCACAGAACACATGTGACGCTGCCTACAGCCCACCCTGGTACAACCCACAGAACACGTGTGAGGCCTATAGCCCATCCTGGCACAACCCACAGAACACGTGAGGCCTACAGCCCACCCTGGTACAACCCACAGAACACATGTGACGCTGCCTACAGTCCACCCTGGCACAACCCACAGAACACATGTGATGCTGCCCACAGCCCACCCTGGCACAACCCACAGAACACATGTGACGCTGCCTACAGCCCACCCTGGCACAACCCACAGAACACATGTGACGCTGTCTACAGCCCACCCTGGTACAACCCACAGAACACATGTGACGCTGCCTACAGTCCATCCTGGCACAACCCACAGAACACATGTGACGCTGTCTACAGCCCACCCTGGTACAACCCACAGAACACATGTGACGCTGCCTACAGTCCATCCTGGCACAACCCACAGAACACATGTGACGCTGCCTACAGCCCACCCTTACACAACCCACAGAACAAGTGAGGCCTACAGCCCACCCTGGTACAACCCACAGAACACATGTGATGCTGCCTACAGCCCATCCTGGCACAACCCACAGAACACGTGAGGCCTACAGCCCATCCTGGCACAACCCACAGAACCCATGTGATGCTTCCTACAGCCCATCCTGGCACAACCCACAGAACCCATGTGATGCTTCCTACAGCCCATCCTGGCACAACCCACAGAACACATGTGATGCTGCCTACAGCCCACCCTGGCACAACCCACAGAACACATGTGATGCTGCCTACAGCCCACCCTGGCACAACCCACAGAACACATGTGATGCTGCCTACAGCCCACCCTGGCACAACCCACAGAACACATGTGACGCTGCCTACAGCATATCCTGGCACAACCCACAGAACACATGTGACGCTGTCTACAGCCCATCCTGGCACAACCCACAGAACACATGTGATGCTGCCTACAGACCACCTTGGCACAACCCACAGAACACATGTGATGCTGCCTACAGACCACCTTGGCACAACCCACAGAACACATGTGACGCTGCCTACAGCCCACCGTGGTACAACCCACAGAACACATGTGATGCTAACTACATCCCACCCTGGCACAACCCACAGAACACGTAAGGCCTACAGCCCACCCTGGCACATCCCACAGAACACATGTGACGCTGACTACAGCCCACCCTGGTACAACCCACAGAACACGTGTGAGGCCTATAGCCCATCCTGGCACAACCCACAGAACACATGTGATGCTGCCTACAGCCCACCCTGGTACAACCCACAGAACACGTGTGAGGCCTATAGCCCATCCTGGCACAACCCACAGAACACGTGAGGCCTACAGCCCACCCTGGTACAACCCACAGAACACATGTGACGCTGCCTACAGTCCACCCTGGCACAACCCACAGAACACATGTGATGCTGCCTACAGCCCACCCTGGCACAACCCACAGAACACGTGACGCTGCCTACAGCCCACCCTGGCACAACCCACAGAACACATGTGACGCTGTCTACAGCCCACCCTGGTACAACCCACAGAACACATGTGACGCTGCCTACAGTCCATCCTGGCACAACCCACAGAACACATGTGACGCTGCCTACAGCCCACCCTGGCACAACCCACAGAACACATGTGACGCTGCCTACAGCCCACCCTTACACAACCCACAGAACAAGTGAGGCCTACAGCCCACCCTGGTACAACCCACAGAACACATGTGATGCTGCCTACAGCCCATCCTGGCACAACCCACAGAACACGTGAGGCCTACAGCCCATCCTTACAGAACCCATGTGACGCTTCCTACAGCCCATCCTGGCACAACCCACAGAACACATGTGATGCTGCCTACAGCCCACCCTGGCACAACCCACAGAACACATGTGATGCTGCCTACAGCCCACCCTGGCACAACCCACAGAACACATGTGATGCTGCCTACAGCCCATCCTGGCACAACCCACAGAACACATGTGACGCTGCCTACAGCCCACCCTGGCACAACCCACAGAACACATGTGACGCTGTCTACAGCCCATCCTGGCACAACCCACAGAACACATGTGATGCTGCCTACAGACCACCTTGGCACAACCCACAGAACACATGTGACGCTGTCTACAGCCCACCCTGGTACAACCCACAGAACACATGTGACGCTGCCTACAGCCCACCTTTGCACAACCCACAGAACACATGTGATGCTGCCTACAGCCCACCCTGGCACAACCCACAGAACACATGTGATGCTGCCTACAGCCCACCCTGGCACAACCCACAGAACACATGTGATGCTGCCTACAGCCCATCCTGGCACAACCCACAGAACACATGTGACGCTGCCTACAGCACATCCTGGCACAACCCACAGAACACATGTGACGCTGTCTACAGCCCATCCTGGCACAACCCACAGAACACATGTGATGCTGCCTACAGACCACCTTGGCACAACCCACAGAACACATGTGACGCTGTCTACAGCCCACCCTGGTACAACCCACAGAACACATGTGACGCTGCCTACAGCCCACCTTTGTACAACCCACAGAACACATGTGACGCTGCCTACAGCCCACCGTGGTACAACCCACAGAACACATGTGATGCTAACTACAGCCCACCCTGGCACAACTCACAGAACACGTAAGGCCTGCAGCCCACCCTGGCACAACCCACAGAACACGTAAGGCCTACAGCCCACCCTGGCACAACCCACAGAACACATGTGACGCTGACTACAGCCCACCCTGGCACAACCCACAGAACACGTGACGCTCACTACAGCCCTCCCTGGCACATCTCACAGAACACATGTGACGCTGCCTACAGCCCATCCTGGTACAACCCACAGAACACATGTGACTCTGTCTACAGCCCACCCTGGTACAACCCACAGAATACATGTGATGCTGCCTACAGCCCACCCTGGCACAACCCACAGAACACATGTGACGCTGCCTACAGCCCACCCTGGCACAACCCACAGAACACATGTGACGCTGCCTACAGCCCACCCTGGTACAACCCACAGAACACGTGTGAGGCCTATAGCCCATCCTGGCACAACCCACAGAACACGTGAGGCCTACAGCCCACCCTGGTACAACCCACAGAACACATGTGACGCTGCCTACAGTCCACCCTGGTACAACCCACAGAACACATGTGATGCTGCCTACAGCCCATCCTGGCACAACCCACAGAACACGTGAGGCCTACAGCCCATCCTGGCACAACCCACAGAACCCATGTGACGCTGCCTACAGCCCATCCTGGCACAACCCACAGAACACATGTGATGCTGCCTACAGCCCATCCTGGCACAACCCACAGAACACATGTGACGCTGCTCACAGCCCACCCTGGCACAACCCACAGAACACATGTGATGCTGCCTACAGCCCATCCTGGCACAACCCACAGAACACATGTGACGCTGTCTACAGCCCATCCTGGCACAACCCACAGAACACATGTGATGCTGCCTACAGACCACCTTGGCACAACCCACAGAACACATGTGACGCTGCCTACAGCCCACCGTGGTACAACCCACAGAACACATGTGATGCTAACTACAGCCCACCCTGGCACAACTCACAGAACACATAAGGCCTACATCCCACCCTGGCACAACCCACAGAACACGTAAGGCCTACAGCCCACCCTGGCACAACCCACAGAACACATGTGACGCTGACTACAGCCCACCCTGGCACATCCCACAGAACACATGTGACGCTGACTACAGCCTACCTTGGTACAACCCACAGAACACATGTGACGCTGTCTACAGCCCACCCTGGTACAACCCACAGAACACATGTGATGCTGCCTACAGCCCACCCTGGCACAACCCACAGAACACATGTGATGCTGCCTACTGCCCACCCTGGCACAACCCACAGAACACATGTGACGCTGCCTACAGCCCACCCTGGCACAACCCACAGAACACATGTGACGCTGCCTACAGTCCATCCTGGTACAACCCACAGAACACATGTGACGCTGCCTACAGCCCACCCTGGTACAACCCACAGAACACATGTGATGCTGCCTACAGCCCACCCTGGCACAACCCACAGAACACATGTGACGCTGCCTACAGCCCATCCTGGTACAACCCACAGAACATGTGTGAGGCCTACAGCCCACCCTGGCACAACCCACAGAACAAGTGAGGCCTACAGCCCATCCTGGCACAACCCACAGAACACGTGATGCTGCCTACAACCCACCCTGGCTTCCCAGCCTCCTGGCCCCAGGTATTGGAGCTCTGCGCTGTAAGTATTTTCCAGCCAAAGCTAAAGAATTGTCCCTGGTTAGAAAGTGGGCAAGACAAGAGCATTCACCGGCCAGGCTGGTGGGGTTTTCACATCTTTCAGTGATCTGTTTCCACATTTCTGTACTTATGAGAATGTCTCAGAATATGAGAAACTTGTAAAACTGTAACAAAAAAAGTATAAAGTGTAAGAGTTGTAGTTTTTCTATGATAAATTCCGATTATCCTAGTATGTGAAGGTATAATCTAGATTTTATTAAAGACACAGAGACGAGTATTTTTTATGCATTACTCTTTCTTTACTACTCAATGCAGCCTTTTAAAGAACAAGATATATAAGATAACATAACATACACATAATAAGGACATAACATAGGCTTATTATAGTGAGAAAAAACAGCCAATCAGCACAGAGCATAGACTATAAACAGAGCACCCAATTAACATACTTCCTCTTTCTAATTGATGCTCAAAAGGAATAAAATATTGAACATCATAAGAAAACCAAAAAGTCCAAAACAACAGAGGGTAATGAACGCCAACTTCTTGTAGAAATGATGAACGAAATCCCATGGGATGTTGAATTTGATAGAAGATAACGCAGGTGTCCAGGATTCAGTGAGAGAAGGTTGAGATTTCTGAATTGACGGGAAGAATCCAGAGGATGAGAAAGGATTGGATTTACATGGATACTGTTAAAAAATATAAGAGTTAGTAACATATAATGACGGTTATTAGGGTGGGAAAAAACACCATTATCTATGTGTGGAGGGAAAATACTCGTCTCTGTGTCTTTAATAAAATCTAGATTATACCTTCACATACTAGGATAATCGGAATTTTATTACAAGACCAGAGACTCCTATTTTTATGCAAGTTTAAAGCAGTTAGGAGAATAAATTAAGCGAGGCATGTTGAATGGGTCTGAAATAAAATTGTTTGAAGATGGAGTCTGAAGACCAGTCTGCAGCATTTAATATCTGTTGGAGAGGAGCCGCTTTTAAAAAGGCTTTCGAAGCAGCGGAACCTCTAACAGAATGAGCTGTGAAAGAAATGTTAATACCGGCTTCTTTCATGACCCATTTAACCCACCTAGCGATAGAGGTAGAAGTGATAGGAGCATAGGGGGGAACAAAAGAAATAAGCAGTTGATCATGGATAGGTTTCCTAAATATCAGAGTTCTAGATTCGTATGACTTTAAGCATTCGACCACACACAAAGAGGGTTCAGAAGACAGGTAAGGATAAAAGATGGAAGTAGATAAAGTTTTTGTTCTGCGAGAAAGGAAGAAGGTGACTCCTTCCGGGGAGAAACGTTTAGAGTTCCAGTCTAATGCTTTTACATCTGATACCCTTCTGAAAGAAATAAGGCAAAGAAGGGTAGCGAGTTTAGCGGAAAGTTGTTTTAAAGTCAACAAGTTATTAGCTGGCCAGGATTTGAAAAGAGAGAAAACTAGGTCTACATCCCAGAAGAATTCGTGTTTGGGAACAGGAGGTCGTTTTAATCTAATGGCTTTAAGAACTCTACAGACTAAAGGGTGTTTACCGATAGGTGAATTATTGATAAGATGATGTCTGGCAGAGATAGCCGATCTATGGACATTAATTGATCTGTAAGCAAGGCCTGAATCAAAGAGGTGTGACAGATAATTAATGATTTCGGTTAAATCCGCAGAAAAGGGATCCAAATCCCTTTGCAAGCACCAGCTAGACCATTTTGACCATGCAGCAAAATAACATCTGCGGGTACCTGGAGCCCAAGAGTCCTGAATGAGGGATCTAGCTCTCTCCGAAAGGCCTCGGAGAGACCAGGGTCCCCTGAAATTGTCCAAGCTATCAGAAACAGAGAGCCTTGGAGAATTAGACTGTGAAATTCGCCCTCCGGACTGACTAATAGGTGAGGAAGTGGAGGAAGAAGAATTGGGAGACTGGTGGACATCTCCAAGAGGGAGGGATACCAAGATTGGGTTGGCCAAAGGGGAGTCACTATAGTCAGGCATAGGAGATCCCTGCGGACTGTTGAAATTGTCCTCGGGATCATGGAGAAAGGAGGGAAAGCATAAGCTTTCTTGGGGGGCCAAGGTTGCAGAAAAGCATCTATGGCCGCAGCTTCCGGGTCTGGGCGCCAGCTGAAGTATGGGTAAATCTGGAAGTTGGTCCTGGATGCAAAAAGATCCAGGCAAAAGGGACCTCTGAGAGATTGGAGGATTAGAAACATTTTCCTGTCTAATTTCCAATCGCTCGAATCTGTCAGATGACGAGATCCCCAATCTGCAGCTGTATTTGATAGACCTGGAATATATTCCGCTTTGATCGAAATATTCCTGTCTAAACAAAGGTGAATAAATTCCTTGGTAATGTTGGACAAATTCCTTGATTTGGTGCCTCCTAAACGATTGAGATATCGTACTGCTGAAATATTGTCCATGCGAAGGAGAATAGAAACTGGAGAAGAAAATTTGGCAAAACTTTTGACTGCAAACGAGCCAGCCAATAATTCCAAACAATTGATGTGGAAACGTTTCTCCTCCAGTGTCCATTTGCCGCCGGTGATGGAAGGGCCGCAGCGTGCACCCCAGCCTGAAAGACTGGCATCGGATTCTATAATGAAATCCGAAGTTCTGCCAAAGATGGCTCTCCCATTCCAGGCTTCTAAATGAGAGAGCCACCAAGACAATTCTTCTTTGGCTTCTAGAGACAAAGGAATCAAATGAGAATAAGAAAAACCTTTTCTCAGATGAAGAATCTTTAGTCTCTGAAGTTCTCGGTAATGTAAGGGAGCAGGAAAAATAGCCTGAATAGAGGATGATAGTAACCCTACTATTCTGGCTATGGTTCTGATGGGAACTAAATCTTTGGATAAAGTTTTGGAAATTTCTTTTTTGATATTCTTTACTTTGTCTGAAGGAAGACTCAGAGTAGAGAGTATTGAGTTGATTTTGAAGCCTAAGAAAATCAAAGATTTTGTGGGTAAGAGAACTGATTTCTGTTTGTTCACAATAAAACCTAATGATTCTAACAAAGAAATTGTGGTAAATAGATGATTCTGAAGGGAGTGGAAATCTTGGTCCATAATCAAAATATCGTCCAAATAAATTATTAGACGAACTCCTCGGAGTCTCAGCCAGGCCACTACAGGTTTCAGTAACTTGGTGAAAATCCAAGGAGCAGAGGACAGACCAAAGGGAAGACAAGTGAAATTCCAAAACTGGTCTTCCCAACGGAAAGTCAAGAATTTCCAATGTTCTTGGGCGATTGGAACGGTTAGATAGGCGTCTGTGAGATCCAATCGAACCAACCAATCGTTTCCTCTTAGACATTCTCTTAATAAGTGAATACCTTCCATTTTGAAATGATGGTAAACTACAAAGGTATTTAACGTTTTTAGGTTTATGACAGGTCTGAATTGATTGTTTTTCTTTTTTACCAAGAACAAATTGCTTAGGTAAAAATCTTGAGGCTGGGAGACTGGAAGAATTGCTTTTTTGGAGAAGAGAGAAGAAATTTCTCTCTTGACCAAAAGAGAGTCCTCTTGAGAAAATTGAATTGGATGGGGAAGACATACTTGAATTGGGGGAGAAATGAATTCTATGAGGATACCTGATACAGTTTGTAAAACCCAAGGGTCTGAAGTAATTGCAGCCCAATTTTGAGTAAACAGGGCGAGTCTGCCTCCAATTTTTTCTGGGAAAGAAAGGGTGTAGAGGGGAAATGAAGAACTTACCTGGAGCTTGTCTAGCTCTGGCTCTGGTCCTAAAACCTCTCTGAGTCCAGGGGCGACCTCTTGTTGGAAAAAAGGAGGAGGTGGATGGATCAGAGTAACCTCTTTGGAATTGAGATTGAAACTGGTGTTGGTATTGTGATTGTTGGGGATAGTAATGAGACCTGGATAAGAAGGTTTGGCGGCCGGGAAAGCGGCCTCTGCCTCTCCCGGCCCTGTCGGAGAAACCCTGGTTGGGGTAAAAAATTTTCTTAACGGATGTTTTCACTTTATTTAGGTTAGAGAAAGTATTTACATATTGGCTTAAGTCCTTTAAGTAAGAGTCTCCAAATAAAAGACCTTTGTTGTCTGAAGCAATATTACTTGAGGAAAAGTCAGAAATTTTCGGGTCTATTTTCCTCAAGATATTACGTCTTCTTTCTCCAGACATTGCACAATTCGTATTCCCAATAAAACACAGGAGTCTTTGAACCCATTCTCTGACCACATAGGGGTCCAAAGGGCAATTTTCGGCTACACCTTGCTCAGATAATTCGAATAGCTTAGTGAGGGGACCAACTGAATCTAAAAGTTTATCTTGGCAAATTTTCCAGGATCTATCAATTCCTTTTTTCAATTTATATCCTGGAGAACCAATGAATTTTAAAATTTTGGGGTCAACTTCAGGGGTGATGGAAGCGTTCTTTGGTAACAGGGGACGAGGACATTCGGCTTTCATTTTGTTGCGGGTTTGCTTTTTTAGGGGTTTACGTAGCTGGTGGTCAATAAATTTAGCTAAATCTAGGGGGGGACACCACTCGGCGGACCGGGGATGGTGTAAGTCATCAGGTTTAAACCTAGGGTTACCCAAGCAATCTAAAAAGTCCTCTTCATCCTCACTGTATTCAACAGATTTTCTGGCTTTCTTTTTAGGTTTTTTAGCGGCCGGAGAGCCATCGGAATTATCCGAATCATTTAGATTATCTGAATTGATATCAGTGTATTCGTCACCATCTGATTCCTCAGAATCTGAAGATGGATTATCAATATTAGTTTTTTACTTAAATTTTAATTTTTTGCATACATGAGTATCCCCTGTTTGGTTACCCTCAGGGTGCAGGGTTCTGCTAACAGCTGTTTTCCTTCCTTTGCTGTGAGGAATATTAGTCTCAGTTAAACATTGGCGAGACTTTTCGATAAGTTTTTTACTTGCCTTATAAGCAATGGATGGGTTCTTTCTTTTTAAAGATATTTTTCTTTGTTTCTCTCCCATCAAAGAGGTCATTTTATTAAATAAATTATTCATAGAGGAGTCAATCATCGATTGTACTGTATGCAAGGTCAAGGGAGGTGATTTAGATTGAGCTTCAGACATGGTTTATAATGTTTTGTGAAAAAACAATGTGAAGTAAAACTATTAGAATTAATAAATTGAATATTAAATCTCCCTTGTAAGCAAAAAAGTTTTTTATGTATAAACTTAGAAATATATATAAATGAAAGGGCCTGACAAAACAGACTATTGAGAGGGCAGGCAAGAATTTTTTCCCTGAGGTAAAATATCTGGTTCAAATAAATAACCTTAGTTCGTTTAGTACAAAAAAATATATACACTGTAAATGTAATGAATTATAACTGCCAGAAGATGGCCACAGAGGCTGAGGAGAAAGCTTTTAAAGTATAATGCAGGAAATATCCGGACCGAGTGGGAAAGATACAAAGTTACCACTCGGTTCACAGCAGAGGTACAGCTGACAGGAGACAAGATATTACGTCGGCAGTAGTGGGCGGGAGAGACGGCCCACAAAATGGCGGACGGACTGTGAGAAAAAAGACATGCAGGAGGGGTGATAAAACACTGAGCGAAAACGGAGATATTAGAGTTTGAAGCAGAAAGTCAGTAGGTGGTAAGTTAAAGGTTCGATAGAGGCATAAAACATGAGGGTAGGGAAAAGAGAAAAAACCGGAAGAAATACATATATAAGAGAAAACAAATTATAATTACAAATGTGGTAAACAGAAAAACGGAAAAAACGATAAAGGGATAAAATATCAATAAGAACAATAATGATAACGTTTAATAATAATATTATGACTGCACTACTTATCTGAGTGAGCAGCAAAAAGAAAGAGGAAGTATGTTAATTGGGTGCTCTGTTTATAGTCTATGCTCTGTGCTGATTGGCTGTTTTTTCTCACTATAATAAGCATATGTTATGTCCTTATTATGTGTATGTTATGTTATCTTATATATCTTGTTCTTTAAAAGGCTGCATTGAGTAGTAAAGAAAGAGTAATGCATAAAAAATAGGAGTCTCTGGTCTTGTAATAAAATTTGCAATGTCCTCACTAAAAACATATTTATTTGTTTTACTTTTTAATTTGTAAATCACAGTTTGTAATTCTGTCACCAGATTCACTTGGAGCTGAACAGCTGTGGAAAATCCTCCAGGAGAAATCGCAGCAGCATCTACGTGAAAGTCATGGCGATTTCACAAGTACAGACAAGGTGAGTATGGCGTGAAGGATCAACTGCTATCAATGTATCAGCCAATAAAATGTTGCATTGACAAGAAGGAAGAGAAGCGAGAGAATATGGGCAAGTTAAGCGGATAGGTGGCGAATATTTTCCGTCACAGACAATATATAAATGGGTGCAGCGTTCCTAAAGGCTTTGCATTCTTATGAAGGGACAGGTAACAAGCGCATTGTGTTAAATTTCATAAATGTTTTTAAATTAAATTAGTCTTGTTTTGCTTTCTTCGTAAAAAGAAAACACTGTAATGCTTTACAGAGTTTATAATGGCTCTATTGCTAAGGGTTAAACACATAGGAGAAAAATGTATCAAGCTTTTGAGGCTTTTTGGTGCAGGTGCTTCTTTATCTTCTCCACCACCTCAGAGGTGACGAGATAGTACCCTGACACTTGCTCTTGTTTGAGGTGATTGACATGCACTGCCCTCTCGCAATTGATTGCATGAGAGCAGGACAGGATCGCACAAGAGAGCTCTTGTACAATGTTACATTTTTCCATGCAATGTTTCATTGCAAGTGGCGATTTAAGGCGGACAGGTTCTCCACTTAAGAATGTGCCCACTAGCCATTTTGTTTAATTTTTCTTATTATTAACGCCTTCATGGCTTTAGGACTTTCCATGCCGTCCTAACAGAGCATGGCTTTAATGCTGAAGGACGTCATGGAACGTCCTACCTTATGAGGCGTTCTGCAGCCCCTCCCCCTTTTGACAAACTCAAGATCGGACTAAGGGCGTGCCTAGCAATGTAGGCAGTCCCTCATGATCCGATCCCGGCCTTGAAATCACGTGATGGCATCGACAATTGTATTATTTTATTTTTGCAACAAAAGTTTACTTAAGAACTTTGTTTTATGCCGGGCATAAATCAGCTCTAGAGAGGCAATACACTACTGTCCTGGGTCTGAAAACACAGCCACGGAGCCAATCAAGTGCAGAATATGTACGTAGTCCCAATCACCAGCCATGTTTAATTGCCTTCTTTTTACAGGACACTATTTTGAGTACCTTGTCTCAGCGTCCAGGTATGAGGCGAGCGTCCAGGAAGCAGAAGCATCTTCTCCTCATCAGACAAGTGTCTCAGCGTCACCAGGACCAGGCCAGCCTCATGTTGGCCAACAAACGTTTTCCTGATATGAATGACTGCCGAGGGGAACAGGGCTACACAAGATACCTCACTGAGACACTGAAGAAGGGCCCATAGAGAACTACTAAATATATCTAGACACCTAATGTGCCTCTTTTGTTCCCTGATGTATATTGCTATATGACTGGACCTTATGCTCCTAGAAAATAACAAACATTAATGAAGATTTATGTGTAAGTTCGTGTTTTGGCAGCAGCAAGAGTTGTCAGTTGTACTAAATGGTAGGTGGGATCACACAATGCCCCTCAAAGTGTTCTGGGGATTTTTGTTTAGTTTGCAGTGCGATCGGAGTAACTCTGAACCAGATTTACTCAGTCTAAATCTTGCCTAGTGTTTGATACTATGTTAAGATGTTTTTTTTTATGTTTTTTTGATACTTATTTGATACTGTGTAAAACAAATGCAAGTGTAAGTTTCAATTTACTAGAAGTATAATAATTTCAATCCGTAATATGAAAGACAGATATCTGGTATTGAGTAAATAATATAAAGAATTTATTCAAAGTAACTTATAAATACATGCATACAGTAAAAACAATAAAAGCTAGAACTACCTATTATTTGACCGGATCCGGAATTAAAATATAATCAATACAAGACAGTTAGAAATATAATTATTCTAAAATATAATAGCGTTCCTAGAAATATGTATGTGATATTATTAACTCGAGCAAAAAAGGGGGGCTTATAGTTTATATGTAGATTCCTGCATATATTAATATAACACACATGGAATAGAAGAATATGCAAAAATGCATTCGCCCGGGGCTTAAAAAATAAAAGGTACCTTAAAAAAGAAAAAATTCCACCTTGGAATTTTTTCTTTTTTAAGGTACCTTTTATTTTTTAAGCCCCGGGCGAATGCATTTTTGCATATTCTTCTATTCCATGTGTGTTATATTAATATATGCAGGAATCTACATATAAACTATAAGCCCCCCTTTTTTGCTCGAGTTAATAATATCACATACATATTTCTAGGAACGCTATTATATTTTAGAATAATTATATTTCTAACTGTCTTGTATTGATTATATTTTAATTCCGGATCCGGTCAAATAATAGGTAGTTCTAGCTTTTATTGTTTTTACTGTATGCATGTATTTATAAGTTACTTTGAATAAATTCTTTATATTATTTACTCAATACCAGATATCTGTCTTTCATATTACGGATTGAAATTATTATACTTCTAGTAAATTGAAACTTACACTTGCATTTGTTTTACACAGTATCAAATAAGTATCAAAAAAACATCAAAAAAAACATCTTAACATAGTATCAAACACTAGGCAAGATTTAGACTGAGTAAATCTGGTTCAGAGTTACTCCGGTCGCACTGCAAACTAAACAAAAATCCCCATATTCTAACAACTATCCTTTTAGTTATAGGTGGTTTTCTTTGAGGTAAAACCACAGTTTGTAGTGTTTTCGTTGCCGCTAAATTCACACCAACATTTAGGGTAAAATTGAAAGTTGCTCTTCCAAGAGCAACTATCACATTTGCCCTCAAAGTGTTCTACCTTAGTCCCCACTATTGAACACACCTTGTTTATTTTTCACAAATGAGCAGTCATTTTACCCCTTGTCTGCCAGTAACATACAAAAAAAATCATTTTACCCCTTGTCTGCCAGTAACATACAAAAAAAATCATTTTACCCCTTGTCTGCCAGTAACATACAAATAAATCATTTTACTCCTTGTCTGCCAGTAACATACAAATAAATCATTTTACCCCTTGTCTGCCAGTAACATACAAATAAATCATTTTACCCCTTGTCTGCCAGTAACATACAAATAAATCATTTTACTCCTTGTCTGCCAGTAACATACAAATAAATCATTTTACCCCTTGTCTGCCAGTAACATACAAATAAATCATTTTACCCCTTGTCTGCCAGTAACATACAAATACATCATTTTACCCCTTGTCTGCCAGTAACATACAAATAAATCATTTTACCCCTTGTCTGCCTGTAACATACAAATACATAATTTTACCCCTTGTCTGTCAGTAACATACAAATAAATAATTTTACCCCTTATCTGCCAGTAACATACAAATAAATCATTTTACCCCTTGTCTGCCAGTAACATACAAATAAATCATTGTACCCCTTCTCTGCCAGTAGCATACAAATAAATAATTTTACCCCTTGTCTTCCAGTAGCATACAAATAAATAATGTTACTCCTTTAGCTGCCAGTGACATACAAATAAATCATTTTACCTCTTTAGCTGCCAGTAACATACAAATAAATAATTTTAACTCTTTTGCTGCCAGTAACACACGTAAACAGAATGGATGTGATCCCCTTGACTGCCCCTCACTTATTTCTGTAACATATTTGTAATGTGTTGAGGCATAGGACCCATTTTACATTTAGCTAACTCACTGGGACTTTAAATAAACTTGACATTTAAAGGAACAGGCTACTGCAGAATTCTTATCGTTTAAAAAGATAGATAATCTCTTTATTACACATTCCCCAGTTTTGCATAACCAACACTGTTATATTAATATACTTTTTACCTCTGTGATTACCTTGTATCTAAGCCTCTGCAGACTGCCCCTTATCTCAGTTATATTAATATACTTTTTACCTCTGTGATTACCCTGCATCTAAGCCTCTGCAGACTGCTCCTTATCTCAGTTATATTAATATACTTTTTACCTCTGTGATTGCCTTATATCTAAGCCTCTGCAGACTGCTCCTTATCTCAGTTACATTAATACACTTTTTACCTCTGTGATTACCTTGTATCTAAGCCTCTGCAGACTGCCCCTTATCTCAGTTATATTAATATACTTTTTACCTCTGTGATTACCCTGCATCTAAGCCTCTGCAGACTGCTCCTTATCTCAGTTATATTAATATACTTTTTACCTCTGTGATTGCCTTATATCTAAGCCTCTGCAGACTGCTCCTTATCTCAGTTACATTAATACACTTTTTACCTCTGTGATTACCTTGTATCTAAGCCTCTGCAGACTGCCCCTTATCTCAGTTATATTAATATAGTTTTTACCTCTGTGATTACCTTGTATCTAAGCCTCTGCAGACTGCCCCTTATCTCAGTTATATTAATATACTTTTTACCTCTGTGATTACCTGGTATCTAAGCCTCTGCAGACTGCTCCTTATCTCAGTTATATTATTATACTTTTTGCCTCTGTGATTACCTTGTATCTAAGCCTCTGCAGACGGCCCCCTTATCTCAGTGCTTTTGACAGACATGCATTTTAGCCAATCAGTGCTGATTTCACAGGAGTGAGCACAATGTTATCTATACGAAACACATGAACTTGTGCTGTCTACCTGTAAAAAACTGTCAAATGCATTCAGATAAGAGGCGCCTTTGAAGGCTTATAAATTAGCATACAAGCCTACCTAGGTTTAGCTTTAAA
This sequence comes from Bombina bombina, assembly GCF_027579735.1. Classification (NCBI taxonomy): domain Eukaryota; kingdom Metazoa; phylum Chordata; class Amphibia; order Anura; family Bombinatoridae; genus Bombina; species Bombina bombina. The sequence goes on from NC_069505.1 coordinate 256,879,696, forward strand.
CAAAGAATATGCTGCTATAATGTTGCACTGTCCGGTTAAATACTGGACACCTGGCAGCCCTAGCTGCAGCTCACATTCAGGTAATGTCTTAATGCAGAGAGGTTGTAACCAGCAAGTATGCTGTAGTTTGCTCTGTGTATCTGTATTTACTGAATGTACAAAAAGAATTACAAGGAGCAGTAATATGTGAAACAGTGTAATTTATTGTTAAATCATAAACATACACTTGAATGGAATAAAAATATGTTTTGTAATACCAGATCAAACCTTACTGATTGCTCAGGGCAATCAGAAGCGGCACATTAATGTAACACACAGGGCCGTCACTGAAGTTCTAAAGTATTCAGATAACTGGGACACAGATTCTCTGGCATAATAAATCAGCAGATGTATTTTCAACCAACCAGTTGTGTAATACCAACTAAAGTCCAGCAGATGGCAGCAGGATTTAACATGTGTTACTGTAATGCTGACATGCTATTGTACGGTCCCATTCTGTATCCAATGTAGCTAAACTACTTAAATTAACTTAACAGAAGTCATAAATTACTATTGTTACTATTAATAGATAGATAAATTGATAGATAGAGCTATTCAAAGATAGATACATAAATAGATAGACTCAGATAAATAGATGATATATTTATAGATAGATAGATGAATAGATAGATTACATAGATAGAATGGACCTGCAACATACACTAATAAAAGGCTCCCCTGTATTAGGATTGTACACATTTCGCACATGCCTATGTATAGACTGGCTTTTATGGACCCTTGTGCTGAGGGGCCTTGTACACTCAAGATCATGTTGAACATTCATTGTCATGTCACATATCTTTAACCTCTATAGCAGCATGAGGTGCCCAATATATGATATCACAAACCGCTAGCAACACGGTAGAATATAAACAGATACGTGCTTGTGAACGGTCTATAAATATTTATTTGTGTCTGTTTTCTTACAGTAAAGTAGTCTAGGTAGCTGACTTCAGGGGTCACAGTGGGAATTCTCCTGCACTTAGGCCGCCCGGCATGTGGAATTCATAAAAACTCTAGTTTTCTTGTGAAATATCTGGTTTCGCAGTCTTGTTTCGCAATTTCAATGCTGAATGGGTCTCATTCTTTTTTTGCATATGTTCGCCTGGGTTCCGACAGACATTTGATAAATAGGCCTCATCGTGTCATTAAATCTGTCTAATGTGTGTTTTTGTTCCCAAAGGAATATTATATCTAAAATGAAGTCTCTTTTACCAATAAAACTACCAATAAAACTATAGTGCAGAGAATATGTTCTACCTCAGCCATTGTGCGAAGGTCGGGATCTGTTGTTGTTTTTTCCCAAAATTTAGGTATCAGGCTCTTTGCGCAATTAAGCATGCACTTGAGCAATTTCTTGCAGTATTCACAGCTTAATTTTGGATACAGGATAATGAGAATTAACCTAGGGTTAAGCTTTATATTCGTACCCAAGGTTTGATTACTACAATTTACTATTTTCTCCCAAAACCCTTTAAGGTTTGGGTATGTGCACAAGATATGGGAAATAGTGCCTACCTCACCGCATCTAGGGGAATCATCCATAAAAATACACCATAATTTATGGGGAGTAAGATACCATCTAAATAAGATCTTGTAGTTAAGCTCAACTATCATTGGGGATATTGAGGATTTTTTAGTTGTTTTGAAAATAGTGCTCCTTTGTAGGTCAGGTAGTTGAGTTTGAAGTTCCAAGAAAATTCAATATTTTTAATTGGTTTTGTCTAATGCAAATTGTAAACAAATAAATACACCTGAACAAAAGTCTCAACAAACTCCAACCTGACATTGTAACGCTGGAAAAAGGTGCAAAGCCATTGAATTCAGGGTTTTTACATCTCCTGTGATCCATGCCTGGTCCGCAGGAAAACGAATGAAAAAAAAAAAATCCTTGGAAAAGATTCCCAATTAGTCTCAACTGGGTAAGTACATATCCCCTTCAGATCCCAAACACTTGTCAGTCTCATTTTACCATTTCTATGGCTCCCGTTACCAATCCATGAGAAAATATCACGTATTTTCTCTTGTAAGGTGTATCCAGTCCACGGATCATCCATTACTTGTGGGATATTCTCCTTCCCAACAGGAAGCTGCAAGAGGATCACCCACAGCAGAGCTGTCTATATAGCTCCTCCCCTAACTGCCCATCCCCAGTCATTCTCTTGCAGCTCTCGACAATGGAAGTAGCATAGAGAGATGTGGTGAATTAATGTAGTTTATCTTCAATCAAAAGTTTGTTATTTTCAAATGGTACCGGAGTTGTACTATTTTAGCCTCAGGCAGAATTGAAGAAGAGTCTGCCTGTGGTCTTTGATGATCTTAGCAGGTTGTAACTAAGATCCATTGCTGTTCTCACACATAACTGAAGAGATGGGTAACTTCAGCTGGGGGAATAGTGTGCAGGGTCTCCTGCTCTGAGGTATGTGCAGTTTTAAATTTTTCTAGAGAAAGTAATATGCTAGAAAATGCTGACAATACCGGATTTATTTTAAGGTAAGCCTGATTACAGTGATTTAATAACGACTGGTATCATGCTTGCTGTAAAGGGTAATATTTTTATTATTTACTCACATTACTTAATAGATATAACGTTTGCTTGAAGTGTATAAACGTTTTTTACATATTGGTGATAAAACTTTATTCTGGGGCCTAGTTTTTTCCACATGGCTGTCTAGATTTTGCTTAGGGATAGTTTTTTAAGGCCCTCTCACTGTGAGTACAGGTTGGGAGGGGCCTATTTTCGTTTTTGCAGCTTGAGACATCCAGCTTCCCTGAAGGAGTCCCCTGAACATTTAGGACCTCTCTAAAGGGGTTTTGTGCCTTCCAAAGTCGTTGTATGGGCAGGTAGGGCCACAGTAGAGCTGTGGCAGTTTGTTGTGACTGTTTAAAAAACGTTTATATCGTTTTTTTGATCCGTTTTTGAAACTAAGGGGTTAATCATCCATTTGCAAGTGGGTGCAATGCTCTTTTAGCCTATTATACACACTGTAAAAATTTCGTAAGATTTACTGCTTTTTTCACTGTTTTAGCAGTTTCTGTGTTTGTTTTTTTCTCTTAAAGGCACAGTAACGTTTTTATTTTTTGCTTGTTCACAGTTATTAAAGTGTTTTCCAAGCTTGCTGGTCTCATTACTAGTCTGTTTAAACATGTCTGACATAGAGGAAACTCATTGTTCATTATGTTTAGAAGCCATTGTGGAACCCCCTCTTAGAATGTGTACCAAATGCACTGATTTTACTATAGATTATAAAGACCATATTCTGGCTTTAAAAAATTTATCACCAGAAGAAATTGACAAGGGGGAAGTTATGCCAGCTAACTCTCCCCACGTGTCAGATTCTATAAATCCCGCTCAGGGGACGCCTAGTACTTCTAGCGCGCACATTGCGTATACCTTGCAAGACATGGCGGCAGTTATGAATCATACCCTTACAGAGGTATTATCTAAACTGCCAGGATTGCAAGGAAAGCGAGACAGCTCTGGGAATAGAATTAATACAGAGCTCTCTGACGCTTTAGTAGCTAGGTCTGATACACCTTCACATTATACTGAAGCTGAAGCAGGGGAGCTTCAATCTGTGGGTGATTTTTCTGATTCAGGGAAGATACTTCACTCTGATTCTGATATGTCTACATTTAAATTTAAGCTTGAACACCTCCGCGTATTGCTCAGGGAGGGGATAGCAACTCTGGATAACTGTGACACTATTGTAGGCCCAGAGAAATTATGTAGATTGGATAAATACTATGCAGTACCTACTTACACTGATGTTTTTCCAATCCCTAAAAGGTTTTCTGAAATTATTACTAAGGAATGGGATAGGCCAAGTGTACCGTTCTCTCCCCCTCCTGTTTTTAAGAAGATGTTTCCTATAGATGCCGCTACACGGGACTTATGGCAGACGGTCCCTAAGGTGGAGGGAGCAGTTTCTACTCTAGCTAAGCGTACCACTATCCCTGTCGAGGACAGTTGTGCTTTTCTAGATCCAATGGACAAAAAATTAGAGAGTTATCTTAAAAAGATCTTTATTCAACAAGGGTTTATTCTCCAGCCCCTTGCATGCATTGCCCCCGTCACTGCTGTTGCGGCCTTCTGGTTTGAGTCTCTCGAAGAGGCTCTACAGGTAGAAACCTCATTGGATGATATCCTTGACAAGCTTAAAGCTCTTAAGCTAGCCAATTCATTTGTTTCTGATGCCATTGTTCATTTAACCAAACTAACGGCTAAGAACTCAGGTATTGCTATTCAGGCGCGTAGGGCGCTATGGCTTAAATCCTGGTCAGCTGACGTTACTTCAAAGTCTTAGCTTCTCAACATTCCCTTCAAGGGGCAGACCCTATTCAGGCCTGGGCTGAAGGAGATCATTTCTGATATTACTGGAGGAAAAGGTCACGCCCTTCCTCAGGATAGGTCCAGCAAATTAAGGACCAAACAGCCTAATTTTTGTGTCTTTCAAAATTTCAAGAGTGGTGCAGCTTCCTCTAATACAAAACAGGAGGGAAATTTTGCCCAGTCCAAGCCGGTCTGGAGACCTAACCAGGCTTGGAACAAAGGAAAGCAGGCCAAGAAGCTTGCTGCTGCCTCTAAGACAGCATGAAGGATCAGCCCCCGATCCGGTAACGGGCAGACTTTCTCTCTTCGCCCAGGCTCTTCCCTGGGCGTTGGAAATTGTGTCTCAGGGATACCTTCTGGAATTCAAAGCTTCTTCCCCAAAAGGAAGATTTCACATCTCACAATTATCTGCAAACCAGATAAAGAGAGAGGCATTCTTACATTGTGTTCAAGACCTCCTAGTTATGGGAGTGATCTACCCAGTTCCAAAGGAGGAACAGGGGCAAGACTTCTATTCAAATCTGTTCTGGTTCTCAAGAAAGAGGGAACCTTCAGACCAATCTTAGATCTCAAGATTCTAAACAAATTTCTCAGAGTTCCATCCTTCAAGATGGAGACTATTTGAACCATCCTTCCTATGATCCAGGAGGGTCAGTATATGACTACCATGGATTTAAAGGATGCTTATCTTCACATTCCGATACACAGAGAGCATCATCGGTTTCTCAGGTTCGCCTTTCTAGACAGGCATTACCAGTTTGTGGCTCTTCCCTTTGGGTTAGCCACGGCACCAAGAATCTTTACAAAGGTTCTGGGGTCACTCTTGGCGGTCCTAAGGCCGCGGGGTATAGCAGTAGCCCCTTACCTAGACAACATTCTGATACAGGCGTCAAATTTTCAAATTGCCAAGTCCCATACGGACATTGTTCTGGCATTCCTGAGGTCTCATGGGTGGAAAGTGAACAAAGAAAAGAGTTCTCTATCCCCTCTTACAAGAGTTTCCTTCGTGGGAACTCTGATAGATTCTGTAATAATGAAGATTTACCTGACAGAGGCCAGGTTGTCAAAACTTCTAAATTCCTGCCGTGTTCTTTATTCTACTTCTCGCCCTTCGGTGGCTCAGTGTATGGAAGTAATCGGCTTAATGGTAGCGGCAATGGACATAGTACCGTTTGCCCGTCTCATCTCAGACCGCAGCAACTCTGCATGCTCAGTCTGTGGAATGGGGATTACACAGATTTGTCCCCTCTACTAAATCTGGATCAAGAGACCAGGGATTCTCTTCTCTGGTGGCTATCTCGGGTCCATCTGTCCAAGGGCATGACTTTCCGCAGGCCAGATTGGACAATAGTAACAACAGATGCCAGCCTTCTGGGTTGGGGTGCAGTCTGGAACTCCCTGAAGGCTCAGGGATCATGGACTCCGGAGGAGGCCCTCCTTCCGATAAACATTCTGGAACTAAGAACGATATTCAACGCGCTTCAGACTTGGCCTCAGCTTGCTGCGGTCAGGTTCATCAGATTTCAGTCGGACAACATCACGACTGTAGCTTACATCAACCATCAAGGGGGAACAAGGAGTTCCCTAGTTATGTTGGAGGTTTCAAAGATAATTCTATGGGCAGAGTTTCACTCTTGCCATCTATCAGCTATCCATATCCCAGGAGTAGAGAACTGGGAGGCGGATTTTCTAAGTCGACAGACTTTTCATCCGGGGAAGTGGGAGCTCCATCCGGAGGTATTTGCACAGTTGATTCAACTTTGGGGCAAACCAGAACTGGATCTAATGATGTCTCGTCAGAACGCAAAGCTTCCTCGTTACGGATCCAGGTCAAGGGATCCCAAGGCAGCACTGATAGTTGCTCTAGCAGCGCCTTGGTCCTTCAACCTAGCTTATGTGTTTCCACCGTTTCCTCTGCTCCCTTGTCTGATTGCCAAGATCAAGCAGGAGAGAGCATCTGTGATTTTGATAGCACCTGCGTGGCCACGCAGGACTTGGTATGCAGATCTGGTGAACATGTCATCCTTTACACCATGGACTCTGCCGCTGAGACAGGACCTTCTACTTCAGGGTCCTTTCAACCATCCAAATCTAATTTCTCTGCGTCTGACTGCTTGGAGATTGAACGCTTGATTTTATCAAAGCGTGGTTTCTCCGAGTCAGTCATTGATACCTTAATACAGGCACGAAAGCCTGTCATCAGGAAAATCTATCATAAGATATGGTGTAAATATCTTCATTGGTGTGAATCCAAGGGTTACTCATGGAGTAAGGTCAGGATTCCTAAGATATTATCCTTTCTCCAAGAAGGATTGGAGAAGGGTTTGTCAGCTAGTTCCTTAAAGGGACAGATTTCTGCTCTGTCTATTCTGTTGCACAAACGTCTGGCTGAGGTTCCAGATGTTCAGGCATTTTGTCAGGCTCTGGTTAGAATCAAGCCTGTGTTTAAACCTGTTGCTCCACCATGGAGTTTAACTTTAGTTCTTAAGGTTCTTCAAGGGGTTCCGTTTGAACCTTTGCATTCCATAGATATTAAGCTCTTATCTTGGAAAGTTCTGTTTTTAGTAGCTATCTCCTCGGCTCGCAGAGTTTCGGAGTTATCTGCTTTACAATGTGATTCCCCTTATCTCATTTTCCATGCAGATAAGGTAGTGTTACGTACCAAACCTGGGTTCCTACCTAAGGTGGTATCTAATAAAAATATCAGGAGATTGTTGTACCGTCACTGTGTCCTAATCCTTCTTCTAAGAAGGAACGTCTTTTACACAATCTTGACGTGGTTCATGCTTTAAAGTTTTATTTACAAGCTACTAAAGATTTTCGTCAAACATCTGCATTGTTTGTTGTCTATTCTGGACAGAGGAGAGGCCAAAAGGCTTCGGCAACTTCTCTTTCTTTTTGGCTAAGGAGTATAATACGCTTAGCTTATGAGACTGCTGGCCAGAAGCCTCCTGAAAGAATTACAGCTCATTCTACTAGAGCGGTAGCTTCCACATGGGCTTTTAAGAATGAGGCTTCTGTTGAACAGATTTGTAAGGCGGCGACTTGGTCTTCACTTCATACTTTTTCTAAATTCTATAAATTTGATACTTTTGCTTCTTCGGAGGCTATTTTTGGGAGAAAGGTCTTACAGGCAGTGGTGCCTTCCGTTTAAGCGCCTGCCTTGTCCCTCCCTTCCTCCGTGTCCTATAGCTTTGGTATTGGTATCCCACAGGTAATGGATGATCCATGGACTGGATACACCTTACAAGAGAAAACACAATTTATGCTTACCTGATAAATTTATTTCTCTTGTGGTGTATCCAGTCCACGGCCCGCCCTGTCATTTTAAGGCAGGTGTATTTTACTTTTAAACTACAGTCACCACTGCACCCTATAGTTTCTCCTTTCTCTTGCTTGTCTTCGGTCGAATGACTGGAGGTGGGCAGTTAGGGGAGGAGCTATATAGACAGCTCTGCTGTGGGTGATCCTCTTGCAGCTTCCTGTTGGGAAGGAGAATATCCCACAAGTAATGGATGATCCGTGGACTGGATACACCACAAGAGAAATAAATTTATCAGGTAAGCATAAATTGTGTTTTTTATGGCTTCTCTTCAACAGCAACTTCTGGTGTTATAAAATGTACTAAGTTGAGTGTTACTAACAGGAAAATCTTATTAAAGCACAAAACTATGAGAAAAAACACACACAGGCTTGTTGCTTGTTTTCTTGTAAAATTAGTTCTTAGAAATTCTCAGTGTAGCCACTGCCCTCATGGAGATAAGAGTTGACATGTTGGCAACTTAGGTTACATTCTGCCTGTTCTGAGCATGGGCAAATCTGACTCCTTTTGATCAACAATGAACCCACTTTTTTCTATCATGATTTAGATAGAGCAGCAATTTTAAGCAATTTTCTAATTTACTCCTATTTTCAATTTTTATTCGTTCTCTTGCTATCTTTATTTGAAAAAGAAGGCACCTAAGCTAAGGAGCCAGACAATTTTTGGTTCAGACCCTGGACAGCACTTGTTTATTGGTGAGCGAATTTATCTAACAATTGGCAAGAACAACCCAGGTTGTTCACCAAAAATGGTCTGACATCTAAACTTACATGCTTTTCAAATAAAGATGCCAAGAGAATGAAGAAAATTTGATAATAAGAGTAAATTAGAAAGTTGCTTAAAATTGCTGCTCTATCTGAATCATGAAAGAAAAAAATTGGGTTCACTGTCCCTTTAAAAGGGCAGTCTACTCCATAAAGGTTTCTGTTTAAAAAGATAGATACTCCCTTTATTCCCCATTCCCCAGTTTTGCACAACCAACACAGTTATATTAATATACTTTTTACCTCTGTGATTACCCTCTATCTAAGCCTCTGCAGACTTCCTCTTATCTCAGTTATATTAATATACTTTTCACCTCTGTGATTACCTTGTATCTAAGCCTCTGCAGACTGCTCCTTATCTCAGTTATATTAATATACTTTTTACCTCGGTGATTACCCTGTATCTAAGTCTCTGCAGACTGCTCCTTATTTCAGTTATATTAATATACTTTTTACCTCTGTGATTACTATGTATCTAAGCCTTTGCAGACTGCTCCTTATTTCAGTTATATTAATATACTTTTTACCTCTGTGATTACCTTGTATCTAAGCCTCTGCAGACTGCTCCTTATCTCAGTTATATTAATATACTTTTTACCTCGGTGATTACCCTGTATCTAAGTCTCTGCAGACTGCTCCTTATTTCAGTTATATTAATATACTTTTTACCTCTGTGATTACTATGTATCTAAGCCTTTGCAGACTGCTCCTTATTTCAGTTATATTAATATACTTTTTACCTCTGTGATTACCTTGTATCTAAGCCTCTGCAGACTGCCCCCTTATCTCAGTTATATTAATATACTTTTTACATCTGTGATTACCTTGTATCTAAGCCTCTGCAGACTGCTCCTTATCTCAGTTATATTAATATACTTTTTACTTCTGTGATTACCTTGTATCTAAGCCTTCGCAGACTGCCCCTTATCTCAGTTATATTAATATACTTTTTACCTCTGTGATTACCTTGTATCTAAGCCTCCGCAGACTGCCCCTTATCTCAGTTATATTAATATACTTTTTACCTCTGTGATTACCTTGTATCTAAGCCTCTGCAGACTGCCCCTTATCTCAGTTATATTAATATACTTTTTACCTCTGTGATTACCTTGTATCTAAGCCTCTGCAGACTGCCCCTTATCTCAGTTATATTAATATACTTTTTACGTCTGTGATTACCCTGTATCTAAGCCTCTGCAGACTGCTCCCTTATCTCAGTTATATTAATATACTTTTTAACTCTGTGATTACCTTGCATCTAAGCCTCTGCAGACTGTCCCTTATCTCAGTTATATTAATATACTTTTTACCTCTGTGATTACCTTGTATCTAAGCCTCTGCAGACTGCCCCTTATCTCAGTTATATTAATAAATTTTTACCTCTGTGATTACCTTGTATCTAAGCCTCTGCAGACCGCTCCTTATCTCAGTTATATTAATATACTTTTTACCTCTGTGATTATCCTGTATCTAAGCCTCTGCAGACTGCCCCCTTATCTCAGTTATATTAATATACTTTTTACCTCTGTGATTATCCTGTATCTAAGCCTCTGCAGACTGCCCCCTTATCTCAGTTATATTAATATACTTTTTACCTCTGTGATTACCTTGTATCTAAGCCTCTGCAGACTGCTCCTTATCTCAGTTATATTAATATACTTTTTGCCTCTGTGATTACCTTGTATCTAAGCCTCTGCTGACTGCCTCCTTATTTCAGTTCTTTTGACAGAAATGTATTTTAGCCAATCAGTGCCCTCTCATAAGTAAACCGGCATGAGCACAATGTCATCTATATAGCACACATGAACTAATGTCCTCTAGCTGTAAAAAGACTTTAAAATGCATCCAGATAAGAGGCGGCCTTCAAGGGCTTAGAAATGAGCATTTGAGCCTACCTAAATTGCTATTAAGTAAAACCCACTGATTATTGCTAATCTGTTACAACAATAAAACAGATTGTTTTATATCCTTTTAAAGGGACATCACACTGCTAGGTACAACTATAACAAAATGGTTACTGTTCATGATGCTATTGGTTTTTCTACCTGTGCCAGCAGCTTTCTTCAGAGTCATTCTTTTCTCTTTACAGGTACCAGTTGGTGAAGCTCTCCATCTTCATACTGCGCGCCACCATCTTGGAGCTTAGGTATTCTCACTTCCCGTAACAGAAGCGGTGCACACTCACAGATCAGTGATAGTTAAGGCTTTCTGACAGCTTTGGATTAGCACGTATGATACAGAGTGGCAGGTTTACAGTTTTGCAGTTTTATTTATACATAGTTCAAAAGTTATGTAACACATATTAAAAATAGCACATGAATAATGTAGACAAATTTAGCCACTGCACAACTGTAACTCCCCCGCTGTGTATTATTCACGCTCAGGGGGAAACTACAGGGGGTGCAGAGGTCGCAGGTGCGACTGGGCTCCTGAGCGTGGGGGCCCAGCTTAAAAAAAAAAAAATATATATTTTTTTTTTTAAATAAAAAACGTTAACCTACCACTGCCTGCACTGATATCATGTGAGTGTGACATGACAACAGGGGTTAGTGTTTCTTTTTTACCCATTGGTGTTTGTGTGTGTGTATGGTGTGTGTATGTATGTGACTGTGTGTGTATTTATGCATGTATGTGTGTTTGTGGAACCAGCAAATTACAGACCTTGTTACTACAGCATGGGGGGGGGGTCAGGGGGTAAACAGTGTCACTATACAGTACCACTATATACAGTATGGGGGGCTGGACCATGTCACTGACTACTGTGGTCACTTTATAAAGTACTGGGCGGGTAGGGTCAGGCCCTACCTGCCCACTATATACAGTACTGGTGGGTTAAACAGTGTCACTATATACAGTAATAGGGGGTCAGACCATCTCACAGACTGTGGGCACAGGGTACCTCCTTTTGCAGACATGTAATCTGATTCACATTTTTTTCTGTGTTAAATGTAAAAACAAATATATATATATATATATGTATTAAATTCACCTTTTTTTGGAGGGGGGAGGGGTGGTGGTGGGGCCCTTCTTAGATTCTTGCACCTGGGCCCTGTGGTTTATAGTTACGCCTCTGTTCACGCTGACCTGAAGCACACAAAAGAGCTGCCAAAATGCAGTGCCGGATTGGTCCACCGGGATACTAGGAGTGTTCCCGGTGGGCCGCTGTTGCTGTAGGGCCACATCCTTGGCCAGAGAAGTCACAGAGCAAGTCTTGTGCGCAATTCTTTAAGGCAGTTCTGCTCGTGACAAGGGTGTAGGGGCCTATGGCGGCATAAAAATGGCCCTAGGCAAGGTATGGGGGGGTGAATTAGGGGCTATTTGTATTGTATAAAAGATAGATAATCCCTTACTTACTTATTCCACAGTTTTGCATAATTAACACTGTTATAATAATATTCTTTTTACCTCTGTGATTACCTTGTATCTAAGCCTCTGCAGACTGCCCCCTTATCTCAGTGCTTTTGACAGACTTGCATTTTAACCAATTAGTGCTGACTTTTAGGTAACTCCACGGGCGTGAGCACAATGTTATCTATATGGCACACATGAACTAGAGCCTTCATGGGCTTAGAAATTAGCATATGAGCCTTCCTAGGTTTAGCTTTCAACAAAGCATACCAAGAGAACCAATCAAATTTGATAATAAAAGTAAATTGGAAAGTTGTTTAAAATTACATGCCCTATCTGAATCATGAGAGTTTAATTTTGACTAGACTGTCCCTTTAAATTAAAAAAAAAATATTTTTTCTTGCTTTTCTTAATCCTAATCATTTAAGACATCCTTACTGATATCCGAAGCTAAAGCTAAGTTAATGTTTTTACATGTTTAAAAATAAAAGACATTCGGTCTTAAAAGAGCTTTTTAGATAAGACACATTATTAACATTTCTGTAACACCGAAATGCTAAATGTATTAAAAATTTTTCATTTCAGATAACATTGAAAAATGAACTTAATTTATTTATAAATTCTCGGGTATTGAATTCAAATATTTCATAAAGAGCAACCGTGAATATTTTTCCTTCGCTGTATTTATACTAACTACATAATTCCCTATCAGTGTGTACCCTGCTTTGTACGGATAAACTTAAGGGATTAAATGCCCTACATCTCCTGAGTGTCTGCTTGTAACTTAACTTAACTTAACACTTAATATAACTTAACAACTAATAAATAAAACACACCACAGTTCTGTGGGTGAAAGACCCGTGGGTCGCATTTATTGGTACCAGCCGTGGAACTGGCAGTTAACTTATCCACGGGTGGCGGCAATCGGGGCCTACATCTAACTATGAATAACCCCTTCTAGAAAATGGCCAAGGGACACAGCTGCAGACCACAAGGCGGAGATACTCACGCAGCTTACATAATTAGGGGTTTTCCGGCCTAACAATACTCAGCCCGAGCACGCCCAAGCATACCAAGCCTGTGACGTCACCCTGACCGCAATGGCCATTACCAAACCTCCTTCCAGTCTGCAGCCGCGATCCTGACCACCCACCAGAGTAGGGTGCAAGCATTATTAACTCCAAACCTGTAGGTCCAGCCTTGACTTGACGAACAGCATGTCAATAACTGGGGAGTTCAAAATTACCGTCCTTGGTCTTAGGGAAGTAGTTTGAGTAACCCTCTTCCTGCCTCAGACACCTAGTCTCGATAGAGACCTAATGACAGACCGATTGCCGCCTGTTATTTCTTTGACTGAATCAATAGAGCATTACCAGTGCCAATCAGTAATGCCTATCATCAAATCCATAATGCATTACAAGTGCCAATCCGTAATGCATAACAAATCCATCCGGTTGGATGACAAGACCAAACAACAGAGCATAACAAATTCAACAACGGTGCATAACAGGGCTGGGAGGGTGGGGAAAATTCTTCTGGGAGTCCACAGGAACAAAGAGGAAGTGGAATTCCTGTACATCCTTCTTATAAGGTTAGTAGACCCCTCCCAACATAGTGCAACATTGTAACTAAAACACACACACACAGCAGCACTCACTCCTACAGGCCTTAACACTTAGCTACGCTCCGGGCTATTTGCCCTGCACTTTCTTAAGGGATTAAATTCCCTACATCTCCTGAGTGTCTGCTTGTAACTTAACTTAACTTAACACTTAATATAACTTAACAACTAATAAATAAAACACAACACAGTTCTGTGGATGAAAGACCCGTGGGTCGCATTTATTGGTACCAGCCGTGGAACTGGCAGTTAACTTATCCACGGGTGGCGGCAATCGGGGCCTACATCTAACTATGAATAACCCCTTCTAGAAAATGGCCAAGGGACACAGCTGCAGACCACAAGGCGGAGATACTCACGCAGCTTACATAATTAGGGGTTTTCCGGCCTAACAATACTCAGCCCGAGCACGCCCAAGCATACCAAGCCTGTGACGTCACCCTGACCGCAATGGCCATTACCAAACCTCCTTCCAGTCTGCAGCCGTGATCCTGACCACCCGCCACAAGAGACTGACCTGCATATACAATGGTCCTGACTCTTGCCGCCACCCTATACTCTTAGGAGTAACTCCTGCCTGATGTTCTGCAAGAACAATTCTACTCCTGCCGGTTCTAAATGAACCCCATCCTGCCTATACAAACCCTTATGGGCTGCCGAGATGTTCCCGTGCTCTACCACAAAACCCTCGAGTTCCACTACCTGCTTCCTCAGGTCCCTATTGATCTTTTTCCTGACCTGGAAAGCTGCCTTATGACACACCATGTGCCTCCATCTTAATCTAGGGATCACATTCGACCACCCGATTCTCACACCTGGAAACCAGAGTTTGAACTGCCTCAGGTCTGACTGCATTGCCCGGATCAGATCCAATGTGGGAATGGCCCCCACATCATTGCCGCCAGCATGAATTATCAAAATGTGAGGTTTCTCCCACCTTTTCGCTGCGGTCTGGAGCAATGCAGGCAGGTCTGACCAAGACAAGCCTCTGCGCCCTAGCCAACGTAACACAGCCCTGGACGATTCAATTCCTAGCTGCTGTCCTCCTGGCATGGCTGCAGCTGTAATTGCGGCCCAGTGCACATATGAATGGCCGACGATCCACACCCGTACAGGACCTGGACGTATTTCTGAAACAAAGGAAACAAGAGTTAGCCCGCTTGCAGTAGACCAGGTCCACAACCTTGGCCCATAACCTTCTGGTATCACCCCCGCAAGCCCCCCAACTCTTGCATGCATGACCCTTGATCCCCGATCTCAAACATACAGCGGCCTAACGTAAGATTTATACCGCTGCGACCTCCACCGCCCCAATGAGCGGATCCGATCCGAGGACCAACCCAGCTCTGCTGCTGTCGTCGCTGCCCCCACCCTGAAGGAGTGTGGGGCGATCCGAGACCCGTCTAGGCCAGCCTTTTGCGCTGCCTTCTCCAATAACTTGCCAAACTGGTATCTGGTCAGTGGGTCTCCATTAGCATGTATCAAAAACCTGGAGGAGCCTCCTGGCCGTACTCCCAGGTAAGATGACACTAGCCGCACCGGGCAACAGGCAACACCCTGCTGCCCCGGCAGTGAAAGCCAGGCTCCCCGGCCCTCCTGGTCCGTTTTGGACCTGGGAATGAACAATAGCACGGAGTCCTCCACCAGCCGAACATGGCTGTGCATGACCCCCCCTGTGGCCGCCGTTCTGGCTCGCGGTACCAACTCACCCACCCTTAATGCGCCGTGAAACGCTAAGCCAAAGGCCGCCCCAAAGAGGCGGGCCTCAAAAGGTGAGGAACATATCTCTGGCAACACGTCCAATAATTTTACTAGCCGTTCTGCCGTAATGGGCTCCCTTGTGTCTCGTCGTGGAACTTCCAGACGGCCCCAGCCCCTCAACAGCTGTTTAACGAGAAAGGATCGCGACTCGTCTTTAAAGGCGTATAGCCTGCAGAAAAAAGCCACAGCCGATAGTCTTGCTACCACCGCCCCCTTCGTTGCTCGCTTACCTCTCAGCTCCGCCAGCCAGCGCAACAAAAACCCTTGTTCACCCTCGCAAGAGGGGAACTCACGGAGGTCGCAAAAACCTACCCATTCACTCCAGTACCTCACGTATGCCGACCATGTGCTGGGCGCCAACGAAGCCCGCAACACCGGGATCAGTTGCTGTAGTCCTTCGCCATCTGCCACAAAAAGAGAGGGCAAGAAAGACCATTAGGAGCCGCGGCAGGCGCCGCAGCCCTAAATGCCCCCCACTGGAAGCGCGAC
This sequence comes from Bombina bombina, assembly GCF_027579735.1. NCBI lineage: Eukaryota > Metazoa > Chordata > Amphibia > Anura > Bombinatoridae > Bombina > Bombina bombina. The sequence continues at coordinate 256,895,373 of NC_069505.1, forward strand.
AGTGCATCCGCAACTATATTCTGCACCCCTGGCACATGCCGTGCCCTAAAGTCAATGTTCAGTTGCAAACATCTCAACACCAGGTGTCGCAAATAATGTACGACCACAGGCGATGAAGCAGAAAGCCTGTTAACTGCAAACACCACGCTGAGATTATCCGTCCAGAAAATCACAGCCCTGTTACTAAACAGGTGACCCCACAATTCCACCGCAACCAAGATAGGAAACAATTCCAGAAGACAAAGATTGCGTGTAAGCCCTCTGGTCGCCCATTCGGTCGGCCAGGGCTCCGCACTCCAAGCGCCTTCAAAGTAAGCCCCATACCCGGATGCTCCTGCAGCGTCCGTGAACAGATGTAGCGCTTGGTTAGATATCGGCTCCCTTCGCCACATGCAGACGCCGTTAAAGTCCTGGAGAAACCTCTCCCAGACCTGCAAATCCGCCACGAGGTCCCTCGTGATGCGAATACGCGATGCCGGAGCCCTACCTCCGCCCAAACACCGCTCTAGTCGCTTGCTAAACACCTTCCCCCACGGGATCACTCTCCCCGCAAAATTAAGGAGGCCAAGGAGCGATTGCAGTTCCCGCAGCGAACACGTCTGCGTTGCAACCATGGCCCGCACCGCCGCCAACATCTTGGCGACCTTTTCCTTAGGCAGCCTGCATTCACCTGCCACTGAATCGATCTCGATACCAAGGAACGCCAAGCACGTGCACGGCCCCTCCGTCTTATCCTCTGCCACAGGAACCCCAAAACTGGCCATCATGAACCTCATGACTTTCATTAAGGAGGCACATTCTTGCGAGTTGGCCGCCCCTACCAGGAGAAAGTCATCCAAGTAGTGCGCCACTCTATCACTCCCCGCCACCGAGACCACCGCCCAGTGCAGGAAAGTGCTGAATGCCTCAAAGTACGCGCAGGATATCGAACAGCCCATGGGCAGACAACGGTCAACATAGTAACCCCCTTCAAACCAACACCCCATCAGCCCAAAGGATGATGGGTGAATCGGGAGTAGCCTAAACGCGGATTCCACGTCTAGTTTCGCCATTAATGCTCCCGGGCCCCGTTCCTTAACCAGAGCCAGCGCGTCGTCAAACGACTGGTAACGGACCGAGCTCAATTCCTCCGGTATAGCGTCGTTTACCGACCGCCCTTTCGGATAAGAGAGGTGTTGTATAAGCCTGAACTTACCTGTCTCCTTCTTGGGGACCACCCCTAGTGGGGAGACAACTAAATCCGGTAGCGGCCGGTCCCTAAAGGGGCCTACGACCCTACCCAAGGCCACTTCTTTGCCCAGTTTTTCCCTGACTGCCTCAGGGTATTGGGAAGCCGATTTCAGGTTTTTCCTGTCTCGTGCTCCCCCCACCCGGCCTACTACCGGGATCACAAAGCCCTCACGCAACCCGCTATCCAGAAGCTGAGCAGCCGCCCTATCAGGGTACCTACGCAGCCATTTACAAATGACCTGGACTCTAAGCGGTGAATCCGCCCTTAGCGCCAGCGCCTCCTTTGCTCCCAAACCGATCAGTTTGGGTGTCTCGCTTTTTGGAGCAATCAGCCCCGGGGTGCTGCCCGCTGCAAAACTTGCAGACGTGCTTGAACGTGCACGAAGTGCCCCGCTCACACGCCTTGTCCTGGTATCGCCAGCATAAACCCCCTTGTCGCCGTCGAAAGCGCAAAGTCTGCCTAGCCCTGGGCGATGTCGCTATGGCGCCTCCTTGCGCCCTCCTTTCCGCATCAAGATGCGCCCAGAGGTGCAAATCCATCGTACCAAAATCAAGCAGTGGGTTGCCCACTTTCTTTTTCCGGTATAACATATCATACTCCCTCCAAGCACCATCGGCAAACTTTCTGTGTATTGCATCGATGGTGTCAACGTACTTAAAGAGTGCAGTCCCCTGATCGGGAAACCTCTCTAAGTAGCAAGTGGCGTAGACCCGGAAACACCGATGCCACTCCTCAAGGGTATCAGGCCGCCTAAATTTCTTAGGGCCCGTACCATCCTCCGCCATCTCCTTAAACTTAAAGGCCTCTGCAGACAGCTCAAACATGTTAACATACTTACCGTCCTGGATACGTTTCACAGTTTTAGTTTTAAGGTGTGCATGCAAACTGTGTACCTGGCACGAATAAGTATCCCCGTGTACCGCTGCCTTTCTGTTCACCGCCTGTGGTGACCCCCCAGCAACCCCTAAGAGTTGAGATGACTGCGCCCCACTACTGGCAATGTCATCCCTGTGATTGCCCTTACTCATCTTCCTCAACATTCTATACATCCTCCTATGCCCTTTCGTGTGCAAACCCAGGGACCCATCTATCTCAGATCCTGACCCTGACCCACTAGAGCTGGAAGAATTACACCGCCCCCTAGGTAAACCAAGTTGCATCTCACCAGAGGAAGCGCCCGATGTGGCTTGGCCTTGTCCAGAAGCACTGCTGACTCCTCTAGGCACGAGAGCTCCGGAACTCTGAGTTGCCATATCCCTGCTGGATGAGGAAGTCCTGGGTACCTGCAAAATAGAAGCCAAGAGGGGAGTACCTCGGGAAGGACCAGCCATCTCTTCCCTATCCCCCCTTTCCTCAAATTCTAAATAGCCCTCCCGGTCACTGTCATTCACACCGCATGCCACACTCACATCATCATCCGTACTGGTGGCCAACCCGCTAGTCGAATCCTCTTGAAATCTCACGGTCCTACTCTGACCCTGAGACTTCGATCCCCTAGCCTGTCTCGCCTGTCCCCTCCCGGGGCTCTCTAAGCCTTCCCCAGTGCCAACGCTAATGCTAGCATGCCCCCTTTTGACAGCCCCCCTTGTGGCTATTTGCTCAGATCGTGCTGGTGAAGTCCTGCTGGGCGTCATGATACCCTGCAGGCCTTGCCCCTGGGGCTCCGCTATTGCGGCCTCGCCCCTTGCGCTGTGTGCCAGGATGGCCCCCTTATTCGCGGTCTTAGCCGCGGGGGCCTTTCCTTTACTTTGGGCCGCGGCGCGTGCGGGGGCCGCCTTAGCTTTTCCCCCTCCTAACGTAGGCCGCGAGCGCGAGGCGGGTGCCCTGTCGGCATCCCCCCCCTTATTACTGTGTCCAGCTGCGGCTCTAGTGCGCACACCCTGTTGTGACGCCCCCGGAGCGCCCTCCGGAGGCCCCTGCTGCCCCGGTGCCACGCTCACAGTTGCCCCATGATTCAGCACCTCTGCCCCTCTATCCGGCCTATCATGCGCCCCCCCCGGCCTCCTGGGCCCCATCGTTCTTGCCCCCAAGAGCGGGTGTCCCCCCCCCCGAGGTGCTCCCTTCTTACCTTCGGAGCCCGGGGGGAACAATCCGCTCTGCTCGCTGTCCAGATTGCGACTGCCGCGAGCGGAAATGACGTCACCGGAAGTGACGCGGGAGCGCGCAACGCCGCCGGAAGTCGACGCGGCGGCCATTTTAGAAGCCACGAGGGACGACGGACCAGAGGCCTGTACCCCGCCGTAGGCCAAAGCCGGGGCCTGAAGTACCGCCGGACCCGACAACGTACCCGCGAGGACCGACGCCAAGGACTGGAGGAGAGCCACCGCCGCCGCCACCGATTCCCCGGAGAGGACCACTGCCGCAGGTGAGGCCGCACTGCTCCCACTACCCGCGCCAACGACGCTCACCCCGAGGTACCCGCACTTGCTAAGGCCTCGCTGGGCCCTGCCACCACAGGCCCCTGTCTAAGGCCGACACCGGAACCCCCGGTTACAGAACCGGGACCTCCGGAGCCGAACCCGGAGCTCCCCTGGGACCCCCTAGGCTCAAAAACCGACCCGCCGGGCGCTCCTACTCGCCCCCCAGGCCCAATCTCCCCCGAGGGCCTACAGTCTGTCTCACACGACGGATAGGCTATACCGGGGCCACCATCCCCCTCTAAATTCTCCCGTGCAGGAGAATGGAACAACAATGGGCTACCCCCCCCCCCCTAAGGGAGAAACCGGCAGACACAGCCCAGACCCATGGCCCAGACCCACCGTGACAGTTCCAGATGGGGATGGTGCGACCCACTCCACGTCCTCTAACTCCATTTCTTCCCATTCTCCAGATTCGCCTGCCATTGGAAAATGCTGCAAACTGCTAAGCTGAAAATTCTTCTAGGAGTCCACAGGAACAAAGAGGAAGTGGAATTCCTGTACATCCTTCTTATAAGGTTAGTAGACCCCTCCCAACATAGTGCAACATTGTAACTAAAACACACACACACAGCAGCACTCACTCCTACAGGCCTTAACCCTTAGCTACGCTCCGGGCTATTTGCCCTGCACTTTCTGTATACTGTACATTTACATTAAGGCTTGTGCGCAGTCAGTGTGTACCCTGCTTTGTACTGATAAACTGTATACTGTACATTTACATTAAGGCTTGTGCGCAGTCAGTGTGTACCCTGCTTTGTACTGATAAACTGTATACTGTACATTTACATTACGGCTTGTGCGCAGTCAGTGTGTACCCTGCTTTGTACTGATAAACTGTATACTGTACATTTACATTACAGCATGTGCGCAGTCAGTGTGTACCCTGCTTTGTACTGATAAACTGTATACTGTACATTTACATTACAGCATGTGCGCAGTCAGTGTGTACCCTGCTTTGTACTGATAAACTGTATACTGTACATTTACTTTACAGCATGTGCGCAGTCATTGTGTACCCTGCTTTGTACTGATAAACTGTATACTGTACATTTACATTACGGCTTGTGCGCAGTCAGTGTGTACCCTGCTTTGTACTGATAAACTGTATACTGTACATTTACATTACAGCATGTGCGCAGTCAGTGTGTACCCTGCTTTTTACTGATAAACTGTATACTGTACATTTACATTACGGCTTGTGCGCAGTCAGTGTGTACCCTGCTTTGTACTGATAAACTGTATACTGTACATTTACATTACGGCTTGTGTGCAGTCAGTGTGTACCCTGCTTTGTACTGATAAACTGTATACTGTACATTTACATTACGGCTTGTGCGCAGTCAGTGTGTACCCTGCTTTGTACTGATAAACTGTATACTGTACATTTACATTACGGCTTGTGCACAGTCAGTGTGTACCCTGCTTTGTACTCATAAACTGTATACTGTACATTTACATTAAGGCTTGTGCGCAGTCAGTGTGTACCCTGCTTTGTACTGATAAACTGTATACTGTACATTTACATTGCGGCTTGTGCGCAGTCAGTGTGTACCCTGCTTTGTACTGATAAACTGTATACTGTACATTTACATTACGGCTTGTGCGCAGTCAGTGTGTACCCTGCTTTGTACTGATAAACTGTATGCTGTACATTTACATTAATGCTTGTGCGCAGTCAGTGTGTACCCTGCTTTGTACTGATAAACTGTATGCTGTACATTTACGTTACGGCTTGTGCGCAGTCAGTGTGTACCCTGCTTTGTAATGATAAACTGTATACTGTACATTTACATTAAGGCTTGTGCGCAGTCAGTGTGTACCCTGCTTTGTACTGATAAACTGTATACTGTACATTTACATTGCGGCTTGTGCGCAGTCAGTGTGTACCCTGCTTTGTACTGATAAACTGTATACTGTACATTTACATTACGGCTTGTGCGCAGTCAGTGTGTACCCTGCTTTGTACTGATAAACTGTATGCTGTACATTTACATTAATGCTTGTGCGCAGTCAGTGTGTACCCTGCTTTGTACTGATAAACTGTATGCTGTACATTTACGTTACGGCTTGTGCGCAGTCAGTGTGTACCCTGCTTTGTAATGATAAACTGTATACTGTACATTTACATTACGGCTTGTGCGCAGTCAGTGTGTACCCTGCTTTGTACTCATAAACTGTATACTGTACATTTACATTGCAGCTTGTGCGCAGTCAGTGTGTACCCTGCTTTGTACTGATAAACTGTATACTGTACATTTACATTACGGCTTGTGCGCAGTCAGTGTGTACCCTGCTTTGTACTGATAAACTGTATGCTGTACATTTACATTACTGCTTGTGCGCAGTCAGTGTGTACCCTGCTTTGTACTGATAAACTGTATGCTGTACATTTACGTTACGGCTTGTGCGCAGTCAGTGTGTACCCTGCTTTGTACTGATAAACTGTATACTGTACATTTACATTACGGCTTGTGCGCAGTCAGTGTGTACCCTGCTTTGTACTGATAAACTGTATACTGTACATTTACATTAAGGCTTGTGCGCAGTCAGTGTGTACCCTGCTTTGTACTGATAAACTGTATACTGTACATTTACATTACAGCTTGTGCGCAGTCAGTGTGTACCCTGCTTTGTACTGATAAACTGTATACTGTACATTTACGTTACGGCTTGTGCGCAGTCAGTGTGTACCCTGCTTTGTACTGATAAACTGTATACTGTACATTTACATTACAGCTTGTGCGCAGTCAGTGTGTACCCTGCTATGTACTGATAAACTGTATACTGTACATTTACATTAAGGCTTGTGCGCAGTCAGTGTGCACCCTGCTTTGTACTGATAAACTGTATACTGTACATTTACGTTACGTCTTGTGCGCAGTCAGTGTGTACCCTGCTTTGTACTCATAAACTGTATACTGTACATTTACATTAAGGCTTGTGCGCAGTCAGTGTGTACCCTGCTTTGTACTGATAAACTGTATACTGTACATTTACATTACAGCTTGTGCGCAGTCAGTGTGTACCCTGCTTTGTACTGATAAACTGTATACTGTACATTTACATTACAGCTTGTGCGCAGTCAGTGTGTACCCTGCTTTGTACTGATAAACTGTATACTGTACATTTACATTACAGCTTGGGCGCAGTCAGTGTGTACCCTGCTTTGTACTGATAAACTGTATACTGTACATTTACATTATGGCTTGTGCGCAGTCAGTGTGTACCCTGCTATGTACTGATAAACTGTATACTGTACATTTACATTACAGCTTGTGCGCAGTCAGTGTGTACCCTGCTTTGTACTGATAAACTGTATACTGTACATTTACATTACGGCTTGTGCGCAGTCAGTGTGTACCCTGCTTTGTACTGATAAACTGTATACTGTACATTTACATTACGGCTTGTGCGCAGTCAGTGTGTACCCTGCTTTGTACTGATAAACTGTATACTGTACATTTACATTACAGCTTGTGCGCAGTCAGTGTGTACCCTGCTTTGTACTGATAAACTGTATACTGTACATTTACATTTCGGCATGTGCGCAGTCTGTGTGTACCTTGCTTTGTACTGATAAACAGTATACTGTACATTTACATTACAGCTTGTGCGCAGTCAGTGTGCACCCTGCTTTGTACTGATAAACTGTATACTGTACATTTACATTAAGGCTTGTGCGCAGTCAGTGTGTACCCTGCTTTGTACTGATAAACTGTATACTGTACATTTACATTACAGCTTGTGCGCAGTCAGTGTGTACCCTGCTTTGTACTGATAAACTGTATCCTGTACATTTACATTACGGTTTGTGCGCAGTCAGTGTGTACCCTGCTTTGTACTGATAAACTGCATACTGTACATTTACCTTACGGCTTGTGCGCAGTCAGTGTGTACCCTGCTTTGTACTGATAAACTGTATACTGTACATTTACATTACGGCTTGTGCGCAGTCAGTGTGTACCCTGCTTTGTACTGATAAACTGTATACTGTACATTTACATTAAGGCTTGTGCGCAGTCAGTGTGTACCCTGCTTTGTACTGATAAACTGTATACTGTACATTTACATTACAGCTTGTGCGCAGTCAGTGTGTACCCTGCTTTGTACTGATAAACTGTATACTGTACATTTACATTACAGCTTGTGCGCAGTCAGTGTGTACCCTGCTTTGTACTGATAAACTGTATACTGTACATTTACATTAAGGCTTGTGCGCAGTCAGTGTGTACCCTGCTTTGTACTGATAAACTGTATACTGTACCTTTACATTAAGGCTTGTGCGCAGTCAGTGTGTACCCTGCTTTGTACTGATAAACTGTACCTTTACATTAAGGCTTGTGCGCAGTCAGTGTGTACCCTGCTTTGTACTGATAAACTGTACCTTTACATTAAGGCTTGTGCGCAGTCAGTGTGTACCCTGCTTTGTACTGATAAACTGTACCTTTACATTAAGGCTTGTGCGCAGTCAGTGTGTACCCTGCTTTGTACTGATAAACTGTACATTTACATTAAGGCTTGTGCGCAGTCAGTGTGTACCCTGCTTTGTACTGATAAACTGTATACTGTACATTTACATTGCGGCTTGTGCGCAGTCAGTGTGTACCCTGCTTTGTACTGATAAACTGTATACTGTACATTTACATTACGGCTTGTGCGCAGTCAGTGTGTACCCTGCTTTGTACTGATAAACTGTATGCTGTACATTTACATTAATGCTTGTGCGCAGTCAGTGTGTACCCTGCTTTGTACTGATAAACTGTATGCTGTACATTTACGTTACGGCTTGTGCGCAGTCAGTGTGTACCCTGCTTTGTACTGATAAACTGTATACTGTACATTTACATTACGGCTTGTGCGCAGTCAGTGTGTACCCTGCTTTGTACTCATAAACTGTATACTGTACATTTACATTGCAGCTTGTGCGCAGTCAGTGTGTACCCTGCTTTGTACTGATAAACTGTATACTGTACATTTACATTATGGCTTGTGCGCAGTCAGTGTGTACCCTGCTTTGTACTGATAAACTGTATGCTGTACATTTACATTAATGCTTGTGCGCAGTCAGTGTGTACCCTGCTTTGTACTGATAAACTGTATGCTGTACATTTACGTTACGGCTTGTGCGCAGTCAGTGTGTACCCTGCTTTGTACTGATAAACTGTATACTGTACATTTACATTACGGCTTGTGCGCAGTCAGTGTGTACCCTGCTTTGTACTGATAAACTGTATACTGTACATTTACATTAAGGCTTGTGCGCAGTCAGTGTGTACCCTGCTTTGTACTGATAAACTGTATACTGTACATTTACATTACAGCTTGTGCGCAGTCAGTGTGTACCCTGCTTTGTACTGATAAACTGTATACTGTACATTTACGTTACGGCTTGTGCGCAGTCAGTGTGTACCCTGCTTTGTACTGATAAACTGTATACTGTACATTTACATTACAGCTTGTGCGCAGTCAGTGTGTACCCTGCTATGTACTGATAAACTGTATACTGTACATTTACATTAAGGCTTGTGCGCAGTCAGTGTGTACCCTGCTTTGTACTGATAAACTGTATACTGTACATTTACGTTACGTCTTGTGCGCAGTCAGCGTGTACCGTGCTTTGTACTCATAAACTGTATACTGTACATTTACATTAAGGCTTGTGCGCAGTCAGTGTGTACCCTGCTTTGTACTGATAAACTGTATACTGTACATTTACGTTACGGCTTGTGCGCAGTCAGTGTGTACCCTGCTTTGTACTGATAAACTGTATACTGTACATTTACATTACAGCTTGTGCGCAGTCAGTGTGTACCCTGCTTTGTACTGATAAACTGTATACTGTACATTTACATTACAGCTTGGGCGCAGTCAGTGTGTACCCTGCTTTGTACTGATAAACTGTATACTGTACATTTACATTATGGCTTGTGCGCAGTCAGTGTGTACCCTGCTATGTACTGATAAACTGTATACTGTACATTTACATTACAGCTTGTGCGCAGTCAGTGTGTACCCTGCTTTGTACTGATAAACTGTATACTGTACATTTACATTACGGCTTGTGCGCAGTCAGTGTGTACCCTGCTTTGTACTCATAAACTGTATACTGTACATTTACATTGCAGCTTGTGCGCAGTCAGTGTGTACCCTGCTTTGTACTGATAAACTGTATACTGTACATTTACATTATGGCTTGTGCGCAGTCAGTGTGTACCCTGCTTTGTACTGATAAACTGTATGCTGTACATTTACATTAATGCTTGTGCGCAGTCAGTGTGTACCCTGCTTTGTACTGATAAACTGTATGCTGTACATTTACGTTACGGCTTGTGCGCAGTCAGTGTGTACCCTGCTTTGTACTGATAAACTGTATACTGTACATTTACATTACGGCTTGTGCGCAGTCAGTGTGTACCCTGCTTTGTACTGATAAACTGTATACTGTACATTTACATTAAGGCTTGTGCGCAGTCAGTGTGTACCCTGCTTTGTACTGATAAACTGTATACTGTACATTTACATTACAGCTTGTGCGCAGTCAGTGTGTACCCTGCTTTGTACTGATAAACTGTATACTGTACATTTACGTTACGGCTTGTGCGCAGTCAGTGTGTACCCTGCTTTGTACTACTGATAAACTGTATACTGTACATTTACATTACAGCTTGTGCGCAGTCAGTGTGTACCCTGCTATGTACTGATAAACTGTATACTGTACATTTACATTAAGGCTTGTGCGCAGTCAGTGTGTACCCTGCTTTGTACTGATAAACTGTATACTGTACATTTACGTTACGTCTTGTGCGCAGTCAGCGTGTACCGTGCTTTGTACTCATAAACTGTATACTGTACATTTACATTAAGGCTTGTGCGCAGTCAGTGTGTACCCTGCTTTGTACTGATAAACTGTATACTGTACATTTACGTTACGGCTTGTGCGCAGTCAGTGTGTACCCTGCTTTGTACTGATAAACTGTATACTGTACATTTACATTACAGCTTGTGCGCAGTCAGTGTGTACCCTGCTTTGTACTGATAAACTGTATACTGTACATTTACATTACAGCTTGGGCGCAGTCAGTGTGTACCCTGCTTTGTACTGATAAACTGTATACTGTACATTTACATTATGGCTTGTGCGCAGTCAGTGTGTACCCTGCTATGTACTGATAAACTGTATACTGTACATTTACATTACAGCTTGTGCGCAGTCAGTGTGTACCCTGCTTTGTACTGATAAACTGTATACTGTACATTTACATTACGGCTTGTGCGCAGTCAGTGTGTACCCTGCTTTGTACTGATAAACTGTATACTGTACATTTACATTACAGCTTGTGCGCAGTCAGTGTGTACCCTGCTTTGTACTGATAAACTGTATACTGTACATTTACATTTCGGCATGTGCGCAGTCAGTGTGTACCTTGCTTTGTACTGATAAACAGTATACTGTACATTTACGTTACAGCTTGTGCACAGTCAGTGTGTACCCTGCTTTGTACTGATAAACTGTATACTGTACATTTACATTACAGCTTGTGCGCAGTCAGTGTGCACCCTGCTTTGTACTGATAAACTGTATACTGTACATTTACATTACGGCTTGTGCGCAGTCAGTGTGTACCTTGCTTTGTACTGATAAACAGTATACTGTACATTTACGTTACAGCTTGTGCACAGTCAGTGTGTACCCTGCTTTGTACTGATAAACTGTATACTGTACATTTACATTACAGCTTGTGCGCAGTCAGTGTGCACCCTGCTTTGTACTGATAAACTGTATACTGTACATTTACATTAAGGCTTGTGCGCAGTCAGTGTGTACCCTGCTTTGTACTGATAAACTGTTTACTGTACATTTACATTACAGCTTGTGCGCAGTCAGTGTGCACCCTGCTTTGTACTGATAAACTGTATACTGTACATTTACATTAAGGCTTGTGCGCAGTCAGTGTGTACCCTGCTTTGTACTGATAAACTGTATACTGTACATTTACATTACAGCTTGTGCGCAGTCAGTGTGTACCCTGATTTGTACTGATAAACTGTATCCTGTACATTTACATTACGGCTTGTGCGCAGTCAGTGTGTACCCTGCTTTGTACTGATAAACTGCATACTGTACATTTACCTTACGGCTTGTGCGCAGTCAGTGTGTACCCTGCTTTGTACTGATAAACTGTATACTGTACATTTACATTACGGCTTGTGCGCAGTCAGTGTGTACCCTGCTTTGTACTGATAAACTGTATACTGTACATTTACATTAAGGCTTGTGCGCAGTCAGTGTGTACCCTGCTTTGTACTGATAAACTGTATACTGTACCTTTACATTAAGGCTTGTGCGCAGTCAGTGTGTACCCTGCTTTGTACTGATAAACTGTACCTTTACATTAAGGCTTGTGCGCAGTCAGTGTGTACCCTGCTTTGTACTGATAAACTGTACCTTTACATTAAGGCTTGTGCGCAGTCAGTGTGTACCCTGCTTTGTACTGATAAACTGTACCTTTACATTAAGGCTTGTGCGCAGTCAGTGTGTACCCTGCTTTGTACTGATAAACTGTACCTTTACATTAAGGCTTGTGCGCAGTCAGTGTGTACCCTGCTTTGTACTGATAAACTGTACCTTTACATTAAGGCTTGTGCGCAGTCAGTGTGTAATATCAGTGGGCAGATGTTTGTACAAGTCTAATGTTTGTTTTACACTATGTGCTTATTCTATATACAGGACTAAAAGCTTTTGCAAACTGTACAAAAGGAAACCCTCCTCCCAGAGCTCTGCATTCCCCAGAAACAAGTCCATGACGATTTAAATGGAATTATTAGTTTTAACCCACTTGCTGCTAGGAGCAAACCCTCAATATTCTGTTGCGGTTACAATCCTATAACTCAGAACACGGTTTATCACAGGGCAGGTTACATGGTGACTGAATGTGAACATCACAAACTTAACTGGATTTGATAGAGCATTACATGTAAAAAAACATAAGGGATTAAATGCCCTAGTTTTCCTGAGTGGCTGACTATAACATATAAATTAGTAATAACTTAATAACTTAGCTTAATAGCTGAACGTAATAACTTTTGGTCAAAAAAGACTCAACACAGTAGGTGGGTGAAAGACCCGTGGGTCGTATTTATTAATGCCCAGCAATGGGAACTGGTAAACGACAGGCAAACACGGGTGGCGGCAATTGGGACCTAGATAACTAATTATATAACCCCTTCTAGAAAATGGACAGGGGACACTGCTGCAGATTAAAAGGCGGAGATACTCTACGCAACTTTGTCTTAGGGAGTTCTCGGCTTATCGCAACCAGCCAGAGCACCTCCAAGCTACCGAGCCTGGGGCGTCACCCTGACTGCAATGGCCGTCACTCAAACCTCCTTACAGCCTGCAGCAGTGATCCTGACCACCCGCTACAAGAGACAGTCCTGCAAATTAAATGGTCCAGACTCTTGACGCCACCACACTACAACCTTAGGTGTAACGCCTGCCTGATGTTCTGAAGGAATAGGTCAACTCCTGCTGGTTCTAAATGAACCCCATCCTGCCTGTATAAACCCTTATGGGCTGCTGAAATATTCCCATGCTCTATTATAAAACCCTCAAGGTCCCTTACTTGCTTCCTCAAGTCCCTATTGATATTTTTCCGGACCTGGAAAGCTACCTTATGACACAATATGTGTCTTAACCTAGGGATCACATTCGACCACCCGATTCGTACACCTGGAACCATTTTAAACTGCTGCAGATCTGCCTGCATAGCTCTGATTAAATCCATTGTTGGGATGGCCCCTACATTGTTGCCGCCTGCATGCAAAATCAGAATGTGGCGCTTTTCCCACCTCCTTGCAGCGTCCTTGCAGCATCTTGCAACAATGCTGGCAGATCTGCCAAGGATAAACCCCTGCACCCTAACCAACGTAACACAGCTGTGGATGATGGGAATCCTAGCTGTTGTCGTCCTGGCATAGTTGCAGCTCAAATTGCAGCCCAGTGTACATACGAATGGCCAACGATCCACACCCGAACAGGACCTGGACATGAGAGATAACATTTAGAATGCAACCATACTGGACCTGACCTCAAGCTTACATGGCCAGACCCCCTGCCCACCATTCACTTTTATCACTATGAGTACAACGGCCTGACATAAGATCTGTACCGCTGTGATCAGCGCCCCAATGAGCGAAGACAGCCAGATTACCAGCACAATTCCGCTGTCGTGGCCGCCCCCACCCTAAATGAATGTGGTGCAATACGCGATGAGTCGAGACCAGCCCGCTGAGCTACTCTCCCCAATATTTTCCTAAATTGGTACCGCGTCAACGGGTCCCCGTGCGCGTGAATAAGCAACCTGGAAGATCCTCCTGGTCGAAGTATACCAACTGCAACAGGCTACACTTGACTGCCACCGAGAGAGAAAGCCAGGCTCAGCGGCCTTCTTGGTCTGTTTTAGACCTGGGGATAAAGAGAAGCACCGAAGCACCGTGCATGATGCCTCCCCTTACTGCTGCCTTAGAAGGCGGGACTAACTCCCCCACTCTCAGCGCCCCATGGAACGCCAACCTGAAAGCTGTCCCGAAAAGCTTGACCTCAAAAGGTGAGGAACAAATTGCCGGCAATACTTCCAGCAATTTTACCAGTTGATCCACCATAATTGGTTCCCTGCTATTTCTACGTGGGACATACAGATGCCCCCAACGCTGGACTATCTGCCTTACGAGGAAGGTACGTGATGCGTCCTGGAAAGAGTACAGCCTGCAGAAGAAAGCAGCTGCAGAAAGCCTGGACACCACTGCCCCCTTCTTCACTTGCTTACCTCTCAGCTCAGCTAGCCACAGTAGTAGGAAGCATTGCTCACCCTCACAAGAAGGAAATTCATGGAGGTCACAAAAGCTCACCTATTTGCTCCAGTACCTCACATAAACTGTCCAAGTAGCCGGTGCCAGGGATGCACGGATTAGGGGAATCAGCCGCTGCAGTCCATCGCCATCTGCCACAAAAAGGAAGGGCAAGGAAGACCATTAGCAGCCGCTCCAGGAGCTGCAGCCCTTAAACCCTCCCACTGGAAGCTAGACAATGCATCTGCAACTATATTCTGCACCCCGGGTACAGGGTACATGGCGAGTCCTTAAGTCAACATTCAACTGCAGGCATCTCAACACCAAGTGCCTCAGGTAATGCACCACCACAGGCAATGAGACCGAAAGTCTATTGATGGCAAAAACCACACTGAGATTGTCTGTCCAGAAAATCTCAGCCCGGTCGCAAAAAAGGTGACCCCATAGCTCAACGGCCACTATGATTGAAAAAAATTCCAGGAAGCATAGGTTGCACGTAAGGCCAAGATCCGCCCAAACAGGTGGCTATTGCTTCGCACTCCATGCCCACATCAAAATATGCACCATAACCAAATGCTCAGCCGCATCTGTAAAAGGGTGCAATGTCTGATTAGACACTGGATCGCCCCTCCACATGCATATGCCATTGAAGTCCTGAAGGAACCTCTCCCATAACTGCAAGTCCGCCACCAATTCTCTTGTGATTCTGATGCGTGAGGTTGCTGTCTTGCCACCCCCAACTGCCTTTCCAGCCTTTTGCTGAAAATCCTCCCCCACGGGATGACTCTCCCTTGAAGTTTAGAAGGCCTAGGAGGAATTGCAACTCCTTTAATGAACACAATGCTGCTGCAGCCTTTGCCCTAACACTCAGTAGCATCCTACTCAACTTATTCCTGGGCAATCTACATTCCATCGCTACTGAGTTTATCTCAATGCCCAGGAACGCCCAGTGCAGAAAAGAGCTTAATGCCTCAAAATAGGCACAGGATATGGAGCAACCCATGGGCAGACAACGGTCCACGTAGAAACAGTGCTCGAACCAGCACCCCATAAACCTGAAGGAAGATGGGTGAATAGGAAGTAGCCGGAATGTGGACTCAATGTCCAATTTTGCCATCGAGGCTCCAGGCCCAACTCCCCACGACTGGTAGTGCACTGAACTCAATACCAGAGGGATGGCATCATTCACTGAGTGCCCCTTAGGGTAGGATAGGTGCTGTATCAGTCTGAACTTACCAGTCTCCTTTTTGGGCACCACCCCCAGCGGGGATATCACCAGATCCGGAATCAACAAGTCCGGAAAGGGGCCTGCGACTCTGCCCAAAGCTACCTCCTTACTTAGTTTCTCCCACACCGTCCCCGGGAGCTGAGAGGCCGACTTCAGGTTCCTCCTAACTCTGGACCCCAGCACCTGGCCCACTACCGGAATAGTAAAACCATATTGAAGACCGGAATCCAGCAAAAGGGCAGCTGCCCTGTTTGGGTACCTGCTCAACCTCTTACCAATAATGGGGACCTTAAGTAGTGAGTCCCCTCTTACCTGCAGCATTTCCTTTGGACCCAAACCGTTCAGTTTGGTAGTTCCGTTTTTTAGTGCAGTCGACGCCAGGGTGCTGTCCACTGCAGAACTTACACACGTGCTTGAACGAGCAAGATGCACCCTTCTCACATGATTTGTCTTGAAAGCGCCAGCACACTCCCCCCCTGCCGCTGTCAAAATCGTGGGGCCCCTGAGTGACATCCCAGCGGGCCGCTTGTGCCACCCTTTCGGGTCGAAATGGGCCGAAAGGTGAAGATCTAAGGTGCCAAAGTCAAGCAATGGGTTACCCACCTTCTTCTTCCTGTAGATCATATTGTAATCCCTCCAGGCTCCATCCGCATATTTCCTTTGGATGGCATCAATAGTGCTCTGGGTACCTTTCCAAATAGCACGTAGCGTACACTCTGAAGCATCGATGCCATTCCTCAAACGTGTCGGGCCTCTTGAATTTCTTCGGGCCCGTCTTTCGCCATTTCCTTGAGCTTAATCGCCTCAGCGGATAACTCAAACATATTGACGTACTTACCGTCCTGTATCCTTTTCACCATTTTTTACTTCAGGTGGGCGTGCAAACTAAGAACCTTGCATGAGTATGTATCACCATGCAATGCCACCTTTCTATCCACAACCTGTGGTGAGCCCACCTGTACCCCCAGGGGTCGAGATACCTGAGTCGGATAACCCACATTACCCTCCCCAGATTTAGCTTTACTCATTTTTCTTAACATCCAATACATCCTCCGATGCCCTTTTGTGTGCAAACCCAGGGACCTGTCAATCTCAGACCCCCCCCCCCCCCCCGCCCCTGGGACAAATCAAATTGGCACTCACCGGAAGAGGGGGCCAAAGGACCTTGGCTTGATCCCAATGGACTAGGGTCATCAGATCGCATTGTAGCCACCCTGGGAACGAGAGCCTGCGACCTCTGAGGTGCTACATCACTATCAGATGAAGACGCCATTGAAACCTGAAACACAGAGGACAAGAGGGGAGTACCACGGGAAGAGCCAGCCGTCTCCTCCCTACCCTCACCAACCCCGTATTCCTGACCACACTCGCTATCACTGTCACTCACACCAAACTGCAAATAAGGTTCCATATCCGTACTAGCCGTCGGCCCACACTCATACTCCTCTTCAAACCTGACAGCCCTGCTACGCCCTTGTGCGTGACCACTCTCACGCCTGCATCCTCACATTCACTGCCCACTAAACCTTCACCCAGACGCTGATCTTAGCGTGCCCTCTCTTCACTGCACCCCTTGTTACCACTTGCCATGATCCAGACGCCTCTTTCTTGCTGGGGATGATACCTTACCCTGCAGGACGGCAGCATTTAATTCCTGACAAACATCCCTGCTACTCAGGGTCGCAGCTGCTTGTGTCCCCTTAAGCCCTGCTTGAGCCGCAGGGACCTTCCCCTTATTTCTAGCCGCAGCGCGCAAAGTGGCCACCTTGGCCTTGCTAGTCCCTGCGGTAGGCCGCGAGCGCGAAGAGGGGGCCCTAATGGCTTCCCCTCCCGTATTGGCAGCCATGACGGGAGCCCTGGTATGGACTTGAGATCCGCCCACATCACTACCAGAATGCCCTTTAGGCACCGCTCCTTGAGCCCAACTTGCCCCCTTTTTAGTCTCAGCCTCAACCCTTGGATGCCTTAAGTGGACCCCACTTGCCTCCTGCTGAATAATGGGCATACCTCCTTGAGCGGGTGTGTCCCCCTCCGTGGTGCTCCCTTCTTACCTGTGGAGACAGAGGGTGACGATCCACTCCGCTCGCTGCCCAAGCTCCGACTACCGCGACTGGAAATTACGTCACCGGAAGCAGTGTTGGGCAGCACAACATAACCGGAAGTTGACGCGGCGGCCATCTTGGATGGGGCAAGCATCGACGAACGGACCGAGGCCTGCGCAGCACATGGAATCCGGTCCTGGGATTGAACCACCGCCTCACCCAACGATGAACCCCCCGCGAGGATCGACGCTAAGGATTGGAGGAGCGCCACCACTGTTGCAACGGATTCGCCGGAAAGGACTACCAATGCAGGTAAGGCCTCACTGCTCCGACTACCCACACCACCAATTATCGGGCCTACCGGGCCTCATCAGCATGCAACCCCTTGCTAACTTGTGACCCCCGCCTAGCGCCTACTGCCTGTGACCCCCGGCCTGCCACCCATTACCGGACCGTGGAGCCCCGGCCCAGTACCTCCAGCAGACCCCAAATTAACACATTGCCCCACCGGCTGATAAGCCTGGGTCGGCCTAGCCTCATCCTCCTGCCCCCCCGCTCAGGAGAGGGAAACAAAGTGGGACTATCCTCCCCCACCGAAGGGGAAGTAGGAATGGAAAGCCCCAAAACATGGCCCTGACCCACCGTGATAGTCTCCGAGGGAGAGGGTGGCACTCATTCGATGTCCTCAAGGTCCATCTCTTCCCACTCCACAGGTTTGGCCTCCTCCAGAAAAACTCTGCTTTGGTCCATGCTAAATGAACTTCCAGGGATCCACAGAAACAAAGAGGAAGTGGACTCCCTGTACATCCCATATATAAGGTAAGTAAAACCCTCCCAACACAATGCAACATTGTAACAATACACACACAGCAGCAGCACTCACTCAACCAGGCCTTAACCCTTAGCTACGCTCCAGGCTAGGCGCCCTGCACTTTCTTTTTCAGTTTGCTTCTATTATCAATTTTGTTTAGTTCCCTTAGTATTCTTTGTAAAAACCTAGGTGAGCTCAGGAGCGTGCGCGTGTCTTAAGCTATCTGGCAGCAGTCTTTGCAACAATGTTTATAGAGATGTTATACATGCTTGCAAAAAATGCTGAAATGGAATGCTAAAGACACGTGCATACTCCTACGCTCCTATCAGCTTGTCATGGTTTACTCTCCAACAAAGGATACCAGGGGAACAAAGCAAACGTAATAATAGAAGTAAATTAGAAAATGATTTAAAATTGAGCACTCTGAATTATTAATGTTTAACTTTACTATCCTTTAATGACAACAATAACTGGGATTCTGATGGGGGCTCATATATCCCTACAAGTTACGGTAAGGCCTAGGAGAAGCTTGGGACAGAATTGTCCTGCATTTTATGTGTATCAGTTCCTCCCTCCTCCCGGCAATTCTGGTCAAGAAAATCCCTGCAACAAGCTTGTAATGAACAAATCATGATCACTGTTACCCACAAGTCCTAATAAGGATGGGAAATTGCTGTGTGCAGTGAACCTGCCATGTTAACTTCAGCCATCTTATTTCCAGTATGTCTGCTGCTCTGTGCAAGTCATCACTTCCAAAATGTCCCTTTAATAACAAGACAAGACTTCCAGACTGTCCCTTTTAATAACAAGACAAGACTTCCAGACTGTCCCTTTAATAACAAGACAAGACTCTTTATATGTGGTCTTTGTTTAAAATGATAAAGCGTTGTGAGGCATGTGAGGGTCTCATGTACTATTAGATACTTCTGTATAATGTGTAGTGAGGCATGTGAGGGTCTCATGTACCATTAGATACACCTGTATAATGTGTTGTGAGGCATGTGAGGGTCTCATGTACTATTAGATACTTCTGTATAATGTGTTGTTAGGCATGTGAGGGTCTCATGTACCATTAGATACACCTGTATAATGTGTTGTGAGGCATGTGAGGGTCTCATGTACTATTAGATACTTCTGTATAATGTGTAGTGAGGCATGTGAGGGTCTCATGTACCATTAGATACTCCTGTATAATGTGTTGTGAGGCATGTGAGGGTCTTATGTACCATTAGATACTTCTGTATAATGTGTTGTGAGGCATGTGAGGGTCTCATGTACCATTAGATACTCCTGTATAATGTGTTGTTAGGCATGTGAGGGTCTCATGTACCAGTAGATACTCCTGTATAATGTGTAGTGAGGCATGTGAGGGTCTCATGTACCATTAGATACTACTGTATAATGTGTAGTGAGGCATGTGAGGGTCTCATATACCATTAGATACTCCTGTGTAATGTGTTGTGAGGCATGTGAGGGTCTCATGTACCATTAGATACTCCTATATAATGTGTAGTGAGGCATGTGAGGGTCTCATGTACCATTAGATACTCCTGTATAATGTGTTGTGAGGCATGTGAGGGTCTTATGTACCATTAGATACTTCTGTATAATGTGTTGTGAGGGTCTCATGTACCATTAGATACTCCTGTATAATGTGTAGTGAGGCATGTGAGGGTCTCATGTACCATTAGATACTCCTGTATAATGTGTAGTGAGGCATGTGAGGGTCTCATGGACCATTAGATACTCCTGTATAATGTGTTGTGAGGCATGTGAGGGTCCCATGTTCCATTAGATACTCCTGTATAAAGTGTTGTGAGGCATGTGAGGGTCTCATGTACCATTAGATACTCCTCAATAATGTGTAGTGAGGCATGTGAGGGTCTCATGTACCATTAGATACTCCTGTATAATGTGTTGTGAGGGTCTCATGTACCATTAGATACTCCTGTATAAAGTGTTGTGAGGCATGTGAGGGTCTCATGTACCATTAGATACTCCTGTATAATGTGTTGTGAGGCATGTGAGGGTATTATGTACCATTAGATACTCCTGTATAATGTGTTGTGAGGCATGTGAGGATCTTATGTACCATTAGATACTCCTGTATAATGTGTTGTGAAGCATGTGAGGGTCTTATGTACCATTAGATACTCCTGTATAATGTGTAGTGAGGCATGTGAGGGTCTCATGGACCATTAGATACTCCTGTATAATGTGTTGTGAGGCATGTGAGGGTCCCATGTACCATTAGATACTCCTGTATAAAGTGTTGTGAGGCATGTGAGGGTCTCATGTACCATTAGATACTCCTCAATAATGTGTAGTGAGGCATGTGAGGGTCTCATGTACCATTAGATACTCCTGTATAATGTGTTGTGAGGCATGTGAGGGTATTATGTACCATTAGATACTCCTGTATAATGTGTTGTGAGGCATGTGAGGATCTTATGTACCATTAGATACTCCTGTATAATGTGTTGTGAAGCATGTGAGGGTCTTATGTACCATTAGATACTCCTGTATAATGTGTAGTGAGGCATGTGAGGGTCTCATGGACCATTAGATACTCCTGTATAATGTGTTGTGAGGCATGTGAGGGTCCCATGTACCATTAGATACTCCTGTATAAAGTGTTGTGAGGCATGTGAGGGTCTCATGTACCATTAGATACTCCTCAATAATGTGTTGTGAGGCATGTGAGGGTCTCATGTACCATTAGATACTCCTGTATAATGTGTTGTGAGGGTCTCATGTACCATTAGATACTCCTGTATAAAGTGTTGTGAGGCATGTGAGGGTCTCATGTACCATTAGATACTCCTGTATAATGTGTAGTGAGGCATGTGAGGGTCTCATGAACCAGTATATTCTCCTGTATAATGTGTAGTGAGGCATGTGAGGGTCTCATGTATCATTAGATACTCCTGTATAATGTGTAGTGAGGCATGTGAGGGTCTCATGTACCATTAGATACTCCTGTATAAAGTGTTGTGAGGCATGTGAGGGTTTCATGTACCATTAGATACTCCTGTATAAAGTGTTGTGAGGCATGTGAGGGTCTCATGTACCATTAGATACTCATGTATAATGTGTAGTGAGGCATGTGAGGGTCTCATGTACCAGTAGATACTCCTGTATAATGTGTAGTGAGGCATGTGAGGGTCTCCTGTACCATTAGATACTCCTGTATAATGTGTTGTGAGGCATGTGAGGGTCTCATGTACCATTAGATACTCCTGTATAAAGTGTAGTGAGGCATGTGAGGGTCTTATGTACCATTAGATACTCCTGTATAATGTGTTGTGAGGCATGTGAGGGTCTCTTGTACCATTAGATACTCCTGTATAATGTGTTGTGAGGCATGTGAGGGTCTCATGTACCATTAGATACTCCTGTATAATGTGTTGTGAGGCATGTGAGGGTCTCATGTACCATTAGATACTCCTGTATAATGTGTAGTGAGGCATCTGAGGGTCTCATGTACCATTAGATACTCCTGTATAATGTGTAGTGAGGCATGTGAGGGTATCGTGTACCATTAGATACTCCTGTATATTGTGTTGTGAGGCATGTGAGGGTCGCATGTACCATTAGATACTTCTGTATAATGTGTTGTGAGGCATGTGAGGGTCGCATGTACCATTAGATACTCCTGTATAATGTGTTGTGAGGCATGTGAGAGTCTCATGTACCATTAGATATTCCTGTATAATGTGTAGTGAGGCATGTGAGGGTCTCTTGTACCATTAGATACTCCTGTATAAAGTGATGTGAGGCATGTGAGGGTCTCATGTACCATTAGATACTTCTGTATAATGTGCTGTGAGGCATGTGAGGGTCTCATGTACCATTAGATACTCCTGTATAATGTGTAGTGAGGCATGTGAGAGTCTCATGTACCATTAGATACACCTGTATAATGTGTTGTGAGGCATGTGAGGGTCTCATGTACCATTAGATACTCCTGTATAATGTGTAGTGAGGCATGTGAGGGTCTCATGTATCATTAGATACTCCTGTATAATGTGTTGTGAGGCATGTGAGGGTCTCATGTACCATTAGATACTCCTGTATAATGTGTTGTGAGGCATGTGAGGGTCTCATGTACCATTAGATACTCCTGTATAAAGTGTAGTGAGGCATGTGAGGGTCTTATGTACCATTAGATACTCCTGTATAATGTGTTGTGAGGCATGTGAGGGTCTCATGTACCATTAGATACTCCTGTATAAAGTGTAGTTAGGCATGTGAGGGTCTTATGTACCATTAGATACTCCTGTATAATGTGTTGTGAGGCATGTGAGGGTCTCATGTACCATTAGATACTCCTGTATAATGTGATGTGAGGCATGTGAGGGTCTCATGTACCATTAGATACTCCTGTATAATGTATTGTCAGGCATGTGAGGGTCTCATGTACCATTAGATACTCCTGTATAATGTGTTGTGAGGCATGTGAGGGTCTCATGTACCATTAGATACTCCTGTATAAAGTGTAGTGAGGCATGTGAGGGTCTCGTACCATTAGATACTCCTGTATAATGTGTTGTGAGGCATGTGAGGGTCTCATGTACCATTAGATACTCCTGTATAATGTGTTGTGAGGCATGTGAGGGTCTCATGTACCATTAGATACTCCTGTATAATGTGTTGTGAGGCATGTGAGGGTCTCATGTACCATTAGATACTCCTGTATAATGTGTTGTGAGGCATGTGATGGTCTCATGTACCATTAGATACTCCTGTATAATATGTAGTGAGGCATGTGAGGGTCTCATGTACCATTAGATACTCCTGTATAATGTGCTGTGAGGCATGTGAGGGTCTCATGTACCATTAGATACTCCTGTATAATGTGTTGTGAGGCATGTGAGGGTCTCATGTACCATTAGATACTCCTGTATAATGTGTTGTGAGGCATGTGAGGGT
This sequence comes from Bombina bombina, assembly GCF_027579735.1. NCBI lineage: Eukaryota > Metazoa > Chordata > Amphibia > Anura > Bombinatoridae > Bombina > Bombina bombina. Next base: position 256,918,885 of record NC_069505.1, read on the forward strand.
CTCATGTACCATTAGATACTCCTGTATAATGTGTAGTGAGGCATGTGAGGGTCCCCTGTACCATTAGATACTCCTGTATAATGTGTAGTGAGGCATGTGAGGGTCTCATGTACCATTAGATACTCCTGTATAATGTGCTGTGAGGCATGTGAGGGTATCATGGACTATTCAATACTCCTGTATAATGTGAATGTGTAAATGAATGTTACTGCTGGTCTTGTGGACCTTCCTTAGTTGACATTTACTTTTAACGTTATTTTTAGAGGGAAAGTCACAATTCTTGCAGTTCTTAGGGGGTGTGGCTGGAACAGGAGGGGCTAGGGATATTGTGGGCAGGGACTCCAATGATTGGTTATGATTTTAAAATGTTATCATTGAATGTAAAGCACATGGTAGCTTAAAATGTACATGTTAGCAATGGGACCCTCACATTGCATGTGGACTGCTGATATAGTGTATTAAAAAAATTAGACTTTGGTCGTGAATTGGGATAGTCCCACATTTTTCAGTACCCTTGGAAATGATAAATTAAAGGCATATGAAACCCACAATTTTTCTTTCATGTTCCAGATATAGCATCTAATTTTGAACAACTTTCCAATTTACTTCACTATTTTAGTATCTTTTGTTGAAAAGATTACCTAGGTAGGCTCAGGAGCTAGGAGCTAGCTTCTGATTGGTGGTATATGCTCGCAAACACAAATCTGAAACATGGCTAGGGATAGTCCAGAGTAAACCTCAATTAAAGGGTGTCAACTAAGTAAATTTAATACAAAAATACTTCTTAAAAAAAAAGCAAGCACTCCCTGTTTCTGTGCTGGGCCTCTTTAGATGTTGGATAATCTGTAAAGACTACCCCAGAGATTATTTGTAGTACCTTTAATGTACTATATTGTTTTTTTTGTTTTTTTTTAAATATATATAAATATATATACATACCCACAGCCACAGGGAATTCTCATAAAAAAACATGTTTAGACGCACAGTCTCTCGGTGAGTTGCTTGCCACACTTTCCTGGGTACATTGTTGTCCATTCATGTGAGGAGCATCTCCGGCCATAATAGCAATTAGCACTCTCCCTGGGAAGTCCAGTAGGACATTCAATTCCAGCTTCAGTGCCTCACACATAACAAACAATCCGTGTCCTCTCTATTTAAATACAAAGCATCATAAATGCCAAACGCACTAGTAGATCGAATCCTCAAAAACTGGGGGTCACCACAAGGGGAGGGTGGTCTCAATGGGGGTCATTATTTTCTAGCACATTTTTCTTTACTCTTTGCTCTATTTTATTATCACGCTATTGTTTGCCTATACCTATGTGTTTAAACCCCACCCCCAAAGTTTTTCAACTACTAATATTGAGCTGAACATGGCTGGTGATTGGAAGCAGTGCATATATGCAGTCTCTGATTGACTCAGTGGTCGTGTTTGGATCCAGGCCAGTAGAGCATTGCTATTTGGGAGCTGACTTTGTGTTTAACCCCATTGCAGGGGTAGACACATATTTCTGTTCAAGCAATAGTGCAATAATAGAATGTCTCTTTCATCTTTAATAGCTTTAAAAAAAACGCTATCTAGGATTTACTTTTAGCTGACACTCAGGGGAGTTTCAAAATACTGGACATTTAAGTGTCCAGTATTTTTGTATAGATTTTATTGCACATCCTGTTAAAATACAGGAATATCCAATTAAATACTGGACACCTGGCAACCCTATAAATAGCACAGGTTTCGAGAAGCATATTTTATATTTAGTTAGTGTGTCCAGCAATAAACACAGTGGTATAATGAAAAAGCTTGCATGATCCTTATAAACTGGCATCATGGGATGATACTGATTAACACAAGTTGGTGATTTAGGGCTAGATAATAAGTGGAGAGCAAAATATCGCTTCCGCAAAAGTGATATTTGCCCTCCACTTAGTAATAACAGTGCACGCAAATGTGTGCTGGTATTACAAGTAAGGTGTAATGCGAAAGCGACCCCGCATTCTCATTGTATGGAAACACTTCGATAGGATCGTTCTCATGCAATGAGAATATATACATTTAAAGGGACACTGAACCCAAATTTTTTATTTCGTGATTTAGATAGAGCATGACATTTTAAGCAACTTTCTAATTTACTCCTATTATCAAATTTTCTTCATTCTTTTGGTATCTTTATTTAAAATGCAAGAATGTAAGTTTAGATGCCGGCCCATTTTTGCTGAACAACCTAGGTTGTTCTTGCTGATTGGTGGATAAATTCATCCACCAATAAAAAAAAAGTGCTGTCCGGAGTCCTGAAACAAAAAAAAAGCTTAGATGCCTTCTTTTTCAAATAAAGATAGCAAGAGAACGAAGAAAAAAATGATAATAGGAGTAATTAGAAAGTTGCTTAAAATTGCGTGCTCTATCTGAATCACGAAAGAAAAAATTGGGTTCAGTGTCCCTTTAATGTTTTACTTTATATTTTTAAAAAATACATTAAAATCACACACTCATTTCAAATCTGATGACTGCAACACACTTCAAAATAGTTTGGACAGTTGACTGGTTACCACTGTGTAGCATAACCTTTTCTTTTAATAACACTTATTAAGCGATTGGGCACTGAAGACACCTGGGGCGCGATCCGATATACGGCGCAGGTTTTGGCGCAAGCGTGGAAACCTGCGCCGCCCGTAGTTTCAGCTCGCACATCGAGCTATCTCATATACGGCGCCGGCATTTGCTAAAGTGCCGTAAGTCGGACAAACTAGCGATGTCCAGAAATCTGCGTAAGTACAAATTTCTGGAGTCGCCAGTGACTTACAGCACTTTAGAAACTGCCACCGCCTACAAAAATTGACTAAAGTATAAAATATCCCGTAACTGTCTAACACGCCTCCCAAACATCATCCCGACACGTATACCCCTCTAGCCGCAATCCCCCCTCTCACTCCTAACAATAAATATATTAACCCCTAAACCGCCGCTCCCGGACCCCGCCGCCAGCTACATTAACTATATTACCCCCTAATATGATCCCCCTACACCGCTGCCACCTATTTTAACTATATTACCCCCTAATGTGAGCCCCCTACCCTGCCGCCACCTATTTTAACTACATTACCCCCTAATCTAATCCCCCTACACCGTCGCCACCTATTTTAACTATATTACCCCCTAATGTGAGCCCCCTACACCGCCGCCACCTATTTTAACTATATTACCCCCTAATATGAGCCCCCTACACCGCCGCCACCTATTTTAACTACATTACCCCCTAATCTAATCCCCCTACCCCGCCGCCACCTATATTAACTATATTACCCCCTAATCTAATCCCCCTACCCCGCCGCCACCTATATTAAAATGATTAACCCCTAATCTAATCCCTCTACACCGCCGCCACCTATAATAAATGTATTACCCCCTAAAATACTAAAATGTCCCTACCCTAAACTAAATTACAAATAGCCCTGAAAAGGGCCTTTGCGGGGCATTGCCCCAAAGTAACCAGCTCTATTACCAGCTCTTAAAAGGGCCTTTTGCGGGGCATTGCCCCAAAGTAACCAGCTCTATTACCAGCCCTTAAAAGGGCCTTTTTGCGGGGCATTGTCCCAAAGTAATCAGCTCTTTTACCTGTAATCTAGTCCCCCTACACCGCCACCACCTATATTAAATATATTAACCCCTAATCTAATCCCCCTACACCGCCGCCACCTATATTAAATATATTAACCCCTAATCCGACTCCCCTACACCGCCGCCACCTATATTAACTATATTAACCCTAATTATATTAGGGTTAATATAATTAATATAGTTATTATATTATATATATATTATTAATATAGTTAATAATTAATATAGTTATTATATTATATATTTATTAACCCTATCTAACCCTAACACCCCTAACTTAATTATTATTGCAATAAATCTAAATAATATTAATCTTATTAACTAAAATATTCCTATTTAAAACTAAATACCTATAAAATAAACCTTAAGATAACTACAATATAATTCATAATTACATTGTAGCTATTTTAGGGTTTATATTTATTTTACAGGTAACTTGGTATTTATTTTAACTAGGTACAACAGCTATTAAATAGTTAATAACTATTTAATAGCTACCTAGTTACAATAATTACCAATTTACCTGTAAAATAAATCCTAACCTAAGTTACAAATACACCTACACTATCAATAAATTAATTAAATAAAGTAGAATTATCTAAACTAAAATATAATTAAATACACTAAACTAAATAAAAAAAAAATAACCCCACTAAATTACAAAAAATAAAAAAAGATTACAAGAATTTTAAGCTAATTACACCTAATCTAAGCCCCCTAATAAAATAACAAAGCCCCCCAAAATAAAAAAAGTCCCTACCCTAAACTAAATTACAGAAAGTAATCAGCTCTATTACCAGCCCTTAAAAGGGCCTTTTGTGGGGCATTGCCCCAAAGTAATCAGCTCTTTTACCTGTGGAAAAAAAGAACAACCCCCCGCCATTACAACCCACCACCCACACACTCCTACTCTAAAACCCACCCTATTCCCCCTTAAAAAAAAAAACCTAAGTCTAACCCCCAAGTGCTCCTTACCTGTCCTGAAGACCGGCGTAGCTGATTTGATTAGCCAATAGAATAAGAGCTACTGTAATTCTATTGGCTATTCTAATCAGCCAATAGAATTACAGTAGCTCTTATTCTATTGGCTATTCAAATCAGCCAATAGAATTAAAGTAGCTTTCATCCGATTGGCTTATTTGAATTTGAAGGCTCAAATCAGCCAATAGGAATTCAAGGGACGACATTTTTAATCGTGTACCTTGAATTCCGATTCAGTGTACGGCGGTGATCGGATCAAGAGGATCCTCCACGCTCCATGGCTCCGATCTTCAGTTCCTGCATCGCCGGTCTTCAGTTCCAGAGAGGACGGTCTTCAGCTCCACGGTCATTGGTCTTCAACTCCTCTGCGCCGGCTGGTTCCTGGAAGAAGAAGAGGTCGCCGCCTGGAAGAAGACTTCTCTGCCTGGAACAGGACCTTCTCCGCCGGTCTTCAGGACAGGTAAGGAGCACTTGGGGGTTAGACTTAGGTTTTTTAAGGGGGGGATAGGGTGGGTTTTTAAAGTAGGGGTGTGTGGGTGGTGGGTTGTAATGGGGGGGGTTGTTCTTTTTTCCCACAGGTAAAAGAGCTGATTACTTTGGGGCAATGCCCCACAAAAGGCCCTTTTAAGGGCTGGTAATAGAGCTGATTACTTTTTGTAATTTAGTTTAGGGTAGGGACATTTTTTTATTTTGGGGGGCTTTGTTATTTTATTAGGGGGCTTAGATTAGGTGTAATTAGCTTAAAATTCTTGTAATCTTTTTTATTTTTTGTAATTTAGTGTTTGTTTGTTTTTGTAATTTAGTTTAATGTATTTAATTATATTTTAGTTTAGATAATTATAGTTTATTTAATTAATTTATTGATAGTGTAGGTGTATTTGTAACTTAGATTAGGATTTATTTTACAGGTAAATTGGTAATTATTTTAACTAGGTAGCTATTAAATAGTTATTAACTATTTAATAGCTATTGTACCTAGTTAAAATAAATACCAAGTTACCTGTAAAATAAATATAAACCCTAAAATAGCTACAATGTAATTATTAATTATATTGTAGCTATCTTAAGGTTTATTTTATAGGTAAGTATTTAGTTTTAAATAGGAATATTTTAGTTAATAAGATTAATATTATTTAGATTTATTGCAATAATAATTAAGTTAGGGGTGTTAGGGTTAGATAGGGTTAATATAGTTAATATATATAATATAATAACTATATTAATTATTAACTATATTAATAATATATATAATATAATAACTATATTAACTATATTAACCCTAATATAATTAGGGTTAATATAGTTAATATAGGTGGTGGCGGTGTAGGGGGGCAGATTAGGGGTTAATATATTTAATATAGGTGGTGGCGGTGTAGTGGGATTAGATTAGGGGTTAATATATTTAATATAGGTGGCGGCGGTGTAGGGGGATTAGATTACAGGTAAAAGAGCTGATTACTTTGGGACAATGCCCCGCAAAAGGCCCTTGTAAGGGCTGGTAATAGAGCTGGTTACTTTGGGGCAATGCCCCGCAAAAGGCCCTTATAAGGGCTGGTAATAGAGCTGGTTACTTTGGGGCAATGCCCCGCAAAAGGCCCTTTTCAGGGCTATTTGTAATTTAGTTTAGGGTAGGGACATTTTAGTATTTTAGGGGGTAATACATTTATTATAGGTGGCGGCGGTGTAGGGGGATTAGATTAGGGGTTAATCATTTTAATATAAGTGGCAGCGGGGTAGGGGGATTAGATTAGGTGGTAATATAGTTAATATAGGTGGCGGCAGGGTAGGGGGATTAGATTAGGGGGTAATATAGTTAATATAGGTGGCGGCGGGGTAGGGGGCTCCCATTAGGGGGGTAATATAGTTAAAATAGGTGGCGGCGGGGTAAGGGGCTCCCATTAGGGGGTAATATAGTTAAAATAGGTGGCGGCGGGGTAAGGGGCTCCCATTAGGGGGTAATATAGTTAAAATAGGTGGCGGCGGGGTAGGGGGCTCACATTAGGGGGTAATATAGTTAAAATAGGTGGCGGCGGTGTAGGGGGATTAGATTAGGGCGTAATGTAGTTAAAATAGGTGGCGGCGGGGTAGGGGGATTAGATTAGGGGGTAATGTAGTTAAAATAGGTGGCGGCGGGGTAGGGGGCTCACATTAGGGGGTAATAATTTTAATATAGATGGCGGCGGTGTAGGGGGATTACATTAAGAGTTAATAATTTTAATGTAGGTGGCGGCGGTGTAGGGGGATCCCATTCGGTGGTTAGACATTTAATGTAGGTGGCGGCGGGGTCCGGGAGTGGCGGTTTAGGGGTTAAACACTTTATTAGTGATTGCGGCGGGGGATTGCGGTTGACAGGTAGATAGACATTGCGCATGCGTTAGGTGTTAGGTTTTATTTTGCAGCTAGTTTAGGGAGCTACAGGGCTCCAATACTCAGCGTAAGGCTTACTACGCCTGCATTTTGTGGCGAAGTGAAAATGGAGTAAGATTTCTCCATTTTCGCCACGTAAGTCCTTACGCTGTATATTGGATACCAAACTGCGCGGGTTTGGTATACCTGTCTATGGGCCAAAAAACTACGGCCGAAGGCAGAAATATACGAGCGTAACTTCTATGTTACGCCTTATATGTGATACCAAACCAGCGCAAAATTTGGCGTCGCCGGCTTTTGCGGGCGACGCTGCATATCGGATCGGGCCCCTGTTGGTTAAGTTTAGCATGAGTTTAATTAATTAAAAGCTTGCTAATAAAACCAACTACCTTCAATCACATCATTTCATTCAAAATGCCAAAGATCAAAGAACTTGACAGACATGAAATCATACTTTTGCATCAGCAAGACCACTCTGAAAGCAAAATCAGCAAACAAACTGGATACTCAAGTTGTGATATTCAAGCTGTTATAAAGAAATTTGAAGAATCAGGAGAGGTGAAGGACTAAAAAAGGAGTAGACCTGTCTCAGCATCTGAACAAAAGATTGGATGTCAGGTAGCTCAATGAGTCTCCTATGCAACAAGACTGATAATGCCGAAATCTGTCCCTTTAAGGAACAGGCGGCAAGACCCTTCTCCAAACCGTCTTGGAGAAAGGACAGAATCCTGGATACCTTCACCTTATGCCAAGGATATCCATGCTTCTCACACCAGGACAAGTAAGTCCTCCACACCTTATGGTAGATGCGACGAGTGACTGGCTTCCTTGCCTGAATTAGAGTATAAAGTACACTTTCAGAAAAGCTTCTCTTGGCCAAGACTAGGTGTTCAATCCCCATGCAGTTAGCCTCAGAGAATCGAGATTTTGATGCTGAAAATTGCTCTTTTCCAGCAGATCCCTGCGACAGGGTAACCTCCACGGCGGAGAGGATGATATCCCCACAAAATCCACAAACCACGTCCTCCACGGCCATGATGGAGCAATCAGAATGGCCGAAGCTCGCTACACGACATAGAAGTGGTAACGGTGGAAAAATGTAAGCTAGGCTGAACCCCCAAGGCACCGCTAAGGCATCTATCAGCTCTCCCTGGGGATCACTGGACCTCAACCCGTATCAGGGTAGCTTGCAATTGAGTCTGGATGCCATGAGATCTATCTCCCCCCCACCTGAGACAAATCTCTGCAAACACTTTGGGGTGAAGAGACCATTCCCCCGGATGGAAGGATTGCATGCTGAGAAAGTCTGCTTCCCAGTTGTCCACACCTGGAATGTGAATCGCTGAGAGCGAGCAGCTATGGGACTCCACCCACTCCAAGATCCGAGACACCTCCCTCATGGCTAGGGAGCTCCTCGTACCCCCATGATGGTTGATGTAAGCCACCAAGGTAATGTTGTCTGTCTGGAATCTGATGAAGCTGAACGACCCCATGCCTTCAGAGCATTGTAGATTGCTCGGAGTTCCAGAATATTTATCGGAAGGAGAGACCCCTCCCGGGACCATTTTCCTTGGGCCATCTTGGCACCCCAAACAGCTCCCCATCCTGCCAGACTCGTGTCCGTGGTCGCAATCTCCCAGGACAGTCTTGAAGAAGGATATCCCCATGGACAGTTGCTCTGGACGGATCCACCAAAAGAGGGAGATCCTAGTCCGAGTATCCATGGATATCTGCTGTGATAGATCTGAATGATCGCTGTTCCACTGTCTCAACATGCACAATTGAAGAGGTCTGAGATGGAACTTGCCGAATTGAATGACGTCTATGCTGGAAACCATGAGTCCGATCACCTCGATACACTGAGCCACAGAGGGACTTGAGGAGGACTGAAGGGCAAGACAAGAGGACGCAATCTTCCTGGGTCGATGGTCTGTGAGAAATAGTTTCATGGACATAGTCTATTATGTTGCCCAGGAACTCCACCCTGTTGCTGGGAACCAGAGAACTCTTTCCTGAGTTGATCTTCCAACTGTGAGATTGGAGCAAAAGAAGAAGAGCCCTCGAATGATCCTCTGCAAGACTGAGTGATGGAGCCTGGACAAGGATGTTGTCCAGATAGGGCGCCACAGCAATGCCTCTGGCCACCGCAAGTAGTGCCCCCAGAACCTTCGTGAAGACTCTCGGGGCCATCGCCAGACCAATGGGGAGGGCCACGAACTGGAAACGCAAATCTTAGGAACTTGAAGTGGTCCCTGTAGATTGGCACATGAAGGTAAGCGTCCTTCAAGTCTGTAGTTGTCATGAACTGTCCCTCTTGAACTAGAGGCAGAATAGATCTCATCGTTTCCATTTCGAACGATGGAACACTCAGAAACTTGTTTAAACACTTTAGGTTCAGAATTGGGGCAGAACGTGCCCTCCTTCTTTGGAACCACAAAAAGATTTGAATAGTACCCTAGACCCCTTTCTGCTAGGGGTACTGGTACGATAACACAGAGAGAGGAGAGATCCCTCACACACTCTAGAAAGGCCTCTCTCTTTTCTGGTCTTGAATACAGGTTTGACAGGAGGAATCTGCCCCTGGGCAGATGGGATCTGAACCCTATCTTGTAACCCTGGGCAACAACCTCCAGAACCCAAGAGTCCTGAACGTCCTGTAACAAGGCTTCTGAGAAGAGAGATAATCTGCCCCCTACTTGGTACGGAGATCAGTCGGGGGCCGCCCCTTCATGACAATTTTGTCTCTGCATGCTTCTTGCTCTGCATAGACTTGTTCCAAGAATGAGCCGGTTTCCAAGTTCCCTTGGACTGGTCCACTTTTGCGGTGGGCTGCTGGTGCTTGACCTTGTCCTCATGAAAGGGACAAAAAGTAGATCCTTTAGGCTTAGCCTTCTTATCCTGCGGTAGGAAAGCTCCCTTGCCTCCAGTAACCGTGGATATGATCGAATCCAATCCTGGACCGAACAGAATCTTTCCTTGAAAAGGCAGGGACAACAGCCTCGACTTAGAGGTCATGTACGCAGACCAAGACTTTAGCCACAGAGCCCTGCAAGCTAAAATGGAAAAACCTGACACCTTAGCGTTCAGGCGAATAATTTGCATATTGGCATCACAGATGAAAGAATTGGCAACCTTTAGCACCTTAATCTTATCCTGTATCTCGTCGATGGAAGTCTCCCCCTCGCCCATTTCACACAGAGATTCACACCAATATGTCGCAGCTCCAGCAACCGCGGCTACGGCCGCTGCCGGCTGAAAAACAAACCCTGCATGTTGAAACTTCTTCCTTAACATGTTTTCCAACTTTTTATCCATGGGCTCTTTAAACGACGAACTATCCTCAAGGGGAATAGTTGTTTGCATCGCGAGCATGGAGATAGCACCATCCACCTTCGGGACAGTACCCCACAGCTCAAGCTGAGAGTCCGGAACAGCCCTGTCCTCATATACCTTATCAAGCTTAGGAATCGCAGGTTCCTCCGGAAACTTTGGTTCTGGAACCTTCAGAGTAGCAAGCACTTGCTTCAGCAAAAAGCGCAAATTCTCAATCCTAAACCTAAAGTCAGGATCCTCCACAGCCGGAAGTTTAGGTGACTCGGACTCCGACCCAGAAGGGGCCTCCTCTGAAGAGTTGGAGTGGGCCTTGTCATCGTATAATGCCTCTGATATTTACATAGGTGTAGACAACCCCTGGGCCGGGCTGCCATAATACACCCTACGCTTGCGCTTAGTAGAACATGGTAAGGCATGGATCCCTTTTGATACCGCCGTTTGCAGTTGATCCGCAAAATCTGATGGGCAACGAATCTCTCCCGCAGGAGTAATGGTTGGACCCTGGGGCGCTGCATGTGCAATTGGAGATGAATGCAGGGAATGCACCTCACGGGAAGGGGAACCCTCATAGGTGGATGGCTCAGTAGTACTAGACATCCGTTTACTTTTAAATGTTGTAACTTTATTAAGGCATGTGGAACATAGTTGAGCAGGCTGTTCTACCAGAACCTCCTCACAATAAACACAGGAATGAGACCTTGTTAAAGAGGGAGAACCCTCTAACGCGTCAGAATCCTCCATAGCTTGTGCTGTTTTTACAGACTATATTAACTTAATAATAGGCACCTTTATAACCTCCAATGGCCAGGGCACTCACCACCTCCTATGACCCGGACTACAGAAACTGCTTCGTCTCCTGTGCCGCTGATCAACAGAGGAAGAGAGATAGCCACACCCGGTCACATGGAATGCCTGGCAGGACCGCCCCTGCCTAAGGAGAAAACGCACCAAAAAAGGGCCACGCAATACTCCCGTAAGTCACCTGAAAGTTCCACACATTGCCAGAGCCTCATCTCGCACATAATGCAGCAATGACACAATAAACAATATCATGTATAACCCCCCCTGTTCAATAATCCCCTTTCCAGGAATATTAACCCTTGATTCTTTAAAGATTAAAGGCGTCACACTGTGACCCTGTCTTCCATGTTATCATTATGTAATTAAAAAATGAAACTATCTTACCAGAATCTACGCCGTGGAACAGGAACAAGGCCCTTCAAGTGTGACAGGTTAGTAGCGCCGCTCCTGACATGGACTTGAGTGTAAAAAGCAGGCAGCGAAACTCGTCAACGCTGATTGCTTGTGGAGCTGTTAATATGAGTCGGGATGGTTTCGCAGAAAGACTCTCCCTGCATCTCCGGACTCTCACTGAGAGGCTTACAGGACTAGTCAAAACTCCAGTCCCAATGCGAAGAGTACTACCCTCCATAAGAGACTATTCCGACTATTCCGATCTCCTGTGACGAAAGGCAAAGAATGACTGGGGGATGAGGGAAGTGGCGGAGGTATTTAAGCATTTGGCTGGGGTGTCTTTGCCTCCTCCTGGTGGCCAGGTTCTTAATTCCCAACAGTAATGAGTGAAGCCGTGGACTCTCCTCCCCTTTAGATGGAAAGAGTATTATGAAGAGACAAATCCAAGTTTGAAATTTTTGGGTCCAATCATCAGCACCCAGAGATACTGAGCACACACAGACATCATACACACAGCAAAACTGATGAGTTGGCCAAGGTTTAAAAAACATGATACTTTTTTACAAATTCATCTAGCAAAAATTAAGAATGGTGGAGTTCAAAGACATAAAAGATTTGAGTGTCAGCCATCAGTGTCTGACAAGTTTCAGCATAAGCCGTGATCATAGACACAATCACATACATGTATACAGTCACTGTACAGGCACCCAGAGACACCGTGCACTCACAGGCATCATACACAGTCACATACATGTATACTGTCACTGTACAGGCGCCTTTAGACACCGAGCACACTCAGGCATCATACACACATAAGTAATTAAATGCCCTATCCTCCTGGCTTGCTGTAATAACATAAGAGCCATAAAACTGACTCAACCATAACTATATAACAATAATAACTTATTTATAACTTTCAATAAATAAGACACAAACACAGAGTGTGGGAAAAGACCCGTGGGTCACGTTTATTGTAGAACAAGAGAATCGGCTAAGGCAACGAGGCCAATTATAACAGGTGGCGGCAATCTAGCTAGGAGAGTAAGTAACCCCCTGCTAGGAAGAAGGGCCGCACCCGTGAATGCCTACACAAGCGGAGCTTAGCTACACGCAAAAGGCTTAGGGAGTTCTCTGCATCCTTAGAATGGGGGAGGGGCCCCAGGCGCACGCCTGCAAAGACCACCTTCCCCTGCGCAGCTGTCACTCTACCTCTGATGGCAAACCGGGGCGCGGGCCAACACTCATAGATGCAACAAAATAGCACTCCTCAAATTACATAGGAACAGGTCAATGTCGCTCTGAAAGAGATGCACCCCGTCCCTCCTGTAGAGGCTCCTCTCAGCCTTTGTAATGTTCCCGTGTTCCACAACAAAACCTCCTGACTGGTCTAAGAAGATCCTAACCTCCCTATAATCTTCTTTCGGACCTGGAAGGCTGCCCTGTGGGACTGCATATGTCGCCACTCAATTCTGGGGATGATGTCGGACCCCTTTTTTTTTCTTTTTAATTTAAACGCCCCATGCAGCAATTCGGGCAGACCCTGCCAAGTCAGACCCCTATGCCCCAACCATCTAATGGTGACTCTAAATGAGGGGAACCCCAGCTGACGCCCATCAGGTTTTGCGATCACTCGCAGCTCCGCCCAGTAAATGTAGGAGTGACCCATGATCCACACTCTCAACGGACCGTCCCTCGGCCCTGAAAAGAAACCAGAGTTAACCAGGGAACATTGCAATAAACAATCATTTACACAGTTAAAGGCCTAACATACAACAAATATCTCTTAGACCTCCATCTCCCCAGTGCTCTGATATGGTCAGCAGACCAACCTAAACCCACGGCAGTGGTAGCCGCTCCAACCATGAATGAGTGAGGAACAATGACCCTTGGGTCAAGGCCCACTCGAGATGCTGCCCAGCCCAGAACTCTCCGGAATTGGAATCTTGTCAATGGGGAACCATCCCTGTGATCAAGGAACTGTGATGAATCCTCCGGACGCACAACCATGGAGGCCCTGATGCCTGGGCAACAAGCTGAGCCTTTGTGGGCCAGCAAAGATATCCAAGCTCCTCACCCTTCTTGGTTGGTTTTTGATCTAGGAAGAAATACAAAAACAGATGACTTGTCATTCTTGACCTGAGAGGACTGAAGACCTCCAAGCTTGTTCCTCAAGTGAGGGACCAATACCCCAACCCTGAGTGCCCCGTGGAAAGCCAGCCCGAATGCGGCTGAAAACAGGGTGGCCTCATAGGCAGATGAACACTCTGCCGGCAAAGCCTGACCAGAACAATCAACCGCTCAATAGTAACAGGCTCCCTAACATCCTTTTGTTCTGGGCACCATACGCCCCCAACCCCTCAGCACCTGCCTAACCAGGAAGGTCCTAGAGGAGTCAGTAAGGCCATACAGCTCACAGAAGAAGGACACGGCGGTCAGTCGAAACCCGACAGCCCCTTTTGACACTCCATTACCTTTAAGCTCGGTAATCCACTCAAGAAGACCCCATTGGTTTCCCTCACAAGATGGTCGGCCCATCCTGTCACAGAGGGCGATCCACTCCGTCTAGTGCTCCATTGCCCGGACAAGTAAGCACCATACCCGTGGGACCCTGACACATCTGTGAATAATTGAATCGCCGCATTGGAAGGAACAGCCTTCGGCCACAGGCAAATACCCTTTAAGTGGCTTAAAAAATTGCTCCCATACAGTAAGGTCATCCACCATTTCAGGCGACATGCGAAACTTGCATGTCTGCGACCGCTCACCGCATAACTGCCGTCCGAGCCGTTGAAGGCAAATCCTACCCATAGGAATAATCCTGCCGGCGAAATTCAATAGGCCCAATAAAGTCTGAAGGTCCTTCACTAACCCATAAGGCACCGATTTCATGGCCCGTACAGCCCTTAGCATGTGGGCAATCTTATCTTGCGGCAAACGACACTGTCTTTTCAATACCCAGAAAAGTGAGGCACGTACAAGGACCCTGGGCCTTGTCCTCAGCCAGAGGAACTCCCATTCTGGTCAGCAGAAGTCCAGTGACTTTCATCAAGAAAGCGCATTCGGAAGACCCTGCACGTCCTACAAGCAAAAATCGTCCAAATAGTGTGTCAGCCAGTGCAAGAAACTACTTAAAGCTTCAAAATAGGCCCAGTAAATGGAGCAACCCATAGGCAAGCATTTATCCACAAAGCACTTGCCCTCAAACCAACAACCCCATAAGCCGAAAGGAGGAGGGGTGAACTGGAAGGAGCCGAAACATGGATTCCACATCCATTTTCGCTAAACAAGCCTGAACCCCGGCCCTTTGGACAAGCGTGAGCGCGTCATCGAAGGACTGATAATGAACTGAGCTAAGCTCGGGAGGTATAGCATCGTTAACCGATCAACCTTTTGGAAAGGACAGATGCTGAATAAGCCGAAACTTACCCGGCTCCTTCTTTGGGACAACCCCCAGAGGGGAGACAACCAACCCCGGAATGGGAATCTCTCGAAACGGGCCAGCCATGCGACCCAATGCAATTTCTTTGTTCAATTTCTCCCTTACTACGCTGGGAAATTGATATGCGGACTTCAGATTCCTGTGACCCGGAGAACCAACAACAGTAGAACCGACAGGGATAATAAATCCCCACCGTAGACCATCACAAAGTAAATCGGCGGCCTCTTTATCAGGATAAAGAAACAGCCATTTCTCAGTTACAGCTACCCTCAGTGGGGTGGCTGACCTTTCCAGAAGTGAAAGGCTTGGAACCGACACCCGGCCACTCCTGGAAGCGACCTGCCTCGTGGGACCTGGTACACTCGGAACCCAAGTGGCCACCCCCGCAGTGCTTACAGGCATGGCGGAACACGCACACCATTCCCCTAGCACAGAGCTTATCCTGGAATCGCCAGCATACGCCTGTAGGCCGCCGTTGAGAATGCTGGGAGGCACGGGTGCCCGAGAGTCCAGCAGGAGCCTGTCCAGGTACAACCTGCTTTCCAGGCCCCAATTGCGCCCACAGCTGCAAATCTATATCCCCAAGAAAGGAGAGGGTTACCAACCTCCTTCCTGCAAAACGCTATGTCGTATTCCCGCCACGCCCCTTCTTTGCATCGCTCGTACATGGTTTCAATGGAATCCTGATATTTCAGGATATCCCATGCATGATCGGGAAATTTAGTTATAGAACACGACGCATATACCCGAAACATTTGCGCCACTCATCATACGAATCTGACCTTTTGAACTTCTTGGGGCCCATACCGACCTCTGCCATTTCCTTCTGACGGAAGGCCTCGGCCAAGAATTCGAACGTATACATATTTCCCTACCTGAATCCACCGAGCAAAACTTTTTTTTTTTTTAAGATGCTCGTGCACGCTAAATGCAGGCCACGGATCCGAGTCCCCATACATAGCCGACTTCCACCTACTAGTTGCCTCAGGGCTAGAAACTCCAGTTGGCGCGGGAGGTGTCGGCAAAGGAACATGGGGCTCCATGCAGGATGAACCAGGTATACAAAACGGGCTTACCAGCTCCCAGGGGATGCTGCACCGGCAAAGGATCCAAGAAAGTTGAAGGTTGCTCCCGGCTGTGCTTTTCCTTGCCACGACCACCTGGACTGGACTGCACTGGCACCAAAGCATTCTGTGGCTCCATGAGATTCACCACGTGATTCCATGCTCTCCTGAAATGAGAATTGCGAGAGAGGAGTACCACGGGGAGAGGACAAGGACCCCCCAGCCACAGTCAAAGTAGAATCTAGCCCCCCTTGACCAAGAACATTGCGCACTGCGCCACACACTGTTCCATACAATCAGACATGCCACTCTCTTTTGATTCAGACACTGCAATCGCAACTACACCTGTCTGGAGAAGCCCTGTTCTGTGCTATCTCCATTGCTGAGCATAAACTAAGCAAAACACCAGGGCCTTTCCTGGTCAAAACGTTAATTGTCACCCCAAATGTGTCCCACAGGGGGATACCCCAGGTGAACGCCTGCGCGCCCTACGTGATGCGTTTCTCATGCACCTCAACATGATACGGCGTAATTCCTACTAGGCCTCAATTGGCCGCCAACAGTAGGGCCTTGCGCCCGATCCTCACTGACTGACTGCCAAATAAAAGGCTGACTATCTAAATCCATCTGTTGATAAACAAAAGAAACCCTCGGTCAGGCCTGCGGCCTGCTCATAAATGCCCTCCTTACCACCTGAACCACAACCTCTGGCGTGCAAATGCTCCCGTGCGCTCCTACATCATGCCCCCCAGGCATTGCAAGAAATGAATCTGCCAGCAGGCGCAGAGCCCCTGACCCTGACTATCTAAATCCATCTGTTGATAAACAAAAGAAACCCTCGGTCAGGCCTGCGGCCTGCTCATAAATGCCCTCCTTACCACCTGAACCACAACCTCTGGCCTGCAAATGCTCCCGTGCGCTCCTACATCATGCCCCCCAGGCATTGCAAGAAATTAATCTGCCAGCAGGCGCAGAGCCCCTGACCCTTGCTGCGCGCCCCCCCCAGTGGGCCTCGTCCCCCCTTCCGAGGCACTCCTCTCTTACCTGGGGCCCCGGAGGAGGAGACGATCCTACCTGCTTGGTTACCGGATCTCAAATGGCGGTTACGGAAATGACACCGGAAGCGCCCAGACCAGAAGTGAAGACGCCGACAATGGATGCCGCCGCCCGCATGGTCGAGGATTTGCCCGAAGCCAGTCGACGACCGGGAAAAGGAGGCGAAGAACCGCCGAAAGTCGCGACCGCTAAAGGGGTACCGCCGCACGCCAGAACCAACACAAGCAACTGCAAGAGCGTGACCGCTGCAGGCCCGGACTTAGTGGACAGCGTAACCGATGGCGGAGGGCAAGTATGAATGCTCACACTCCTTCCAGCCAACGATCCACCCTAGAGACGTACATCAGGGGTTGTTACGATCTGAAAAAGGGGAAACCAGGAGAAGGGGGTACCCAACCCCCAGGCCCAACCACTGACTGACCGGGAGGGAGGGAAGGGGAAGATGGGCTCACCGGGAAAATAACATATTAAAAGAAATTTGATAGGTCAAACAAGCGGCTGCTTCGTGGCCATCGGCCTGCTATCCTTGGGTTATAGCTATAGCTTTTTGTACCTATAGGGCACCCAGGTCCCCCCACTACACTTAAACTGCATGGTAAAGGGAAAAATTTGGGGTGGGACTCCGATCAGTAACTCCTCCAACTCCTCACTCCTCACAGGTGTTCTGGAAAATTTTGAAGAACGGCCCATGCTGCAACAGACTGCTTAACCGGACAATGAAGATCCTGCAAGCTGTGAAGACGAGCTGGAAAGAGGGTTTGGGGCCTATAACCTGACTTCTTAAAGGTAAGCTAAACCCCACCCTCACTAATGCAGCATTGTTGCCACTTCACAGCAGCACACTCCTAAGGGCCTTAATTCTTATGTTTGTTCCGGGCTATGCTACCCTCCACTGTCTGTCACATACATGTATACTGTCACTGTACAGGCACACAGATACACAGTGCACACACAGGCATCACACACACAGTCACTTACATACATGTATACAGTCACTGTACAGGCACCTAGAGACACTGAGCACACACAGGCATCACACACAATCACATACATGTATACTGTCCCTGTACAGGCACCCTGTGACACTGTGCACACACACCGGCATCATACACACAGTCACATACATGTATACAATCACTGTACAGGCACTTAGAGACACTGAGCACACACAGGCATCACACACACAGTCACATACATGTATACAGTCACTGTACAGGCACCAAGAGACACCGAGCACACACAGGCATCACACACACAGTCACATACATGTATACTGTCACTGTACAGCCACATATTATCATATGAAGTATACATTCATATGCACAAGCACCATAATTGCACTTTGTCGGCACCCACACAAGTATCATACATAAAGCACTCACCATGTATACACACAATATTTTATGTTTTATGCTGAATTTCTTTTTTTTTTCTTTTCTTTTCCAAACATCAGTGTCACTGTGTTATTCCTACTCATGTACATAATTGCTGGTGTTACTTTGCAAATAACATTTTAATAATTATTATAGATATAATAATAAACATTCAGCATACATGAACCATCTAGTTACACAGGTAACACACATTCAAGCCAAATATACGCACAATATTTGCAGGCAACCTACTTGCACATACCATCATACACACATATACAGGGAGTGCAGAATTATTAGGCAAGGTGTATTTTTGAGGATTAATTTTATTATTGAACAACAACCATGTTCTCAATGAACCCAAAAAACTCATTAATATCAAAGCTGAATAGTTTTGGAAGTAGTTTTTAGTTTGTTTTTAGTTATAGCTATTTTAGGGGGATATCTGTGTGTGCAGGTGACTATTACTGTGCATAATTATTAGGCAACTTAACAAAAAACAAATATATACCCATTTCAATTATTTATTTTTACCAGTGAAACCAATATAACATCTCAACATTCACAAATATACATTTCTGACATTCAAAAACAAAACAAAAACAAATCAGTGACCAATATAGCCACCTTTCTTTGCAAGGACACTCAAAAGCCTGCCATCCATGGATTCTGGCAGTGTTTTGATCTGTTCACCATCAACATTGCGTGCAGCAGCAACCACAGCCTCCCAGACACTGTTCAGAGAGGTGTACTGTTTTCCCTCCTTGTAAATCTCACATTTGATGATGGACCACAGGTTCTCAATGGGGTTCAGATCAGGTGAACAAGGAGGCCATGTCATTAGATTTTCTTCTTTTCAACCCTTTCTTGCCAGCCACGCTGTGGAGTACTTGGACGCGTGTCATGGAGCATTGTCCTGCATGAAAATCATGTTTTTCTTGAAGGATGCAGACTTCTTCCTGTACCACTGCTTGAAGAAGGTGTCTTCCAGAAACTGGCAGTAGGACTGGGAGTTGAGCTTGACTCCATCCTCAACCCGAAAAGGCCCAACAAGCTCATCTTTGATGATACCAGCCCAAACCAGTACTCCACCTCCACCTTGCTGGCGTCTGAGTCGGACTGGAGCTCTCTGCCCTTTACCAATCCAGCCACGGGCCCATCCATCTGGCCCATCAAGACTCACTCTCATTTCATCAGTCCATAAAACCTTAGAGAAATCAGTCTTGAGATATTTCTTGGCCCAGTCTTGACGTTTCAGCTTGTGTGTCTTGTTCAGTGGTGGTCGTCTTTCAGCCTTTCTTACCTTGGCCATGTCTCTGAGTATTGCACACCTTGTGCTTTTGAGCACTCCAGTGATGTTGATCTTAGTTCATGGGCAGTTATTTTGCACCTTGGTTTTTCCACACGCTTCTTGCGACCCTGTTGACTATTTTGAATGAAACGCTTGATTGTTCGATGATCACGCTTCAGAAGCTTTGCAATTTTATGAGTGCTGCATCCCTCTGCAAGATATCTCACTATTTTTGACTTTTCTGAGCCTGTCAAGTCCTTCTTTTGACCCATTTTGCTAAAGGAAAGGAAGTTGCCTAATAATTATGCACACCTGATATAGGGTGTTGATGTCATTAGACCACACCCCTTCTCATTACAGAGATGCACATCACCTAATATGCTTAATTGGTAGTAGGCTTTCGAGCCTATACAGCTTGGAGTAAGACAACATGCATAAAGAGGATGATGTGGTCAAAATACTCATTTGCCTAATAATTCTGCACTCCCTGTATGCGCATCCGTACCATCATACACACATACATGCTCATCCGTACTATCATTCACACATACATGTGCATCCGTACCATCCATCATACACACATACATGTGCATCCGTACCTTCATACACACATACATGCGCATCCGTACTATCATACACACATACATGTGCATCCATACCATCATACACACATACATGCACATCCGTACCATCCATCATACACACATACATGCGCATCCGTACCATCCATCATACACGCATACATGCGCATCCGTACTATCATACACAAATACATGCGCATTCGTACCATCATACACACATACATGTGCATCCATACCATCCATCATACACACGTGCATCTGTAACCATCATATACCCATACATGCGCGTTTGTACCGTCGTACACACATGCATGCGCGTTTGTACCGTCATACACACATGCATGCGCATTTGTACCATCATACACACATGCATGTGTGTTCGTACCGTCATACACACATACATGCATGTCCATACCATCATACACACATGCATGCGTGTTCGTACTGTCATACACACATGCATGCACATTTGTACCGTCATACACACATGCATGTGCGTTTGTACCATCATACACACATGCATGCGCGTTCGTAGCATCATACACACATGAATGCGCGTTCGTATCGTCATACACACATGCATGTGCGTTCGTACCGTCATACACACATACATGCGCGTTCATACCATCATACACACATACATGCGCATTTGTATCATCATACACACATAAATTCGTGTTTGTACCATCATACACACATACATGCGCATTCGTACTATCATACACACATATATGCGCGTTTGTACCATCATACACACATACATGCCCATTTGTACCATAATACAAACATACATGCGCATTTGTACCATCATACAAACATAGAATTGCAGCGTGCATACCAACATGAGCACCAAATACATACACTATACATACACACAAATTCATAATACCTGTGCACACCAACACCCAATATACACACAAATTCATAATACCTGTGCACTCTAAATACATACACACAACACATACACACACAATATATAAACCCAATGTCATAATACCTGTGCACACTAACACCAAATATACACACAATACATACACACAACTTCTTTATACCTATGCACACTAACACTACATACACACAACTTCATTATACCTATGCACACTAACACTAAATACACACACAATACATACACACAAATTCATTATACCTATGCACACTAACACTAAATACACACACAATACATACACACAAATTCATTATACCTGTGCACACTAACACTAAATACACACACAATACATACACACCAACACCAAATGCACACATATGCAACAGATCTGCTCACACATGCCCATACTGGTGTCACATGTGCCCATAAAGGTAATATATTTCAGTAGACAGTATCTTGTTAAAGTTTTCTTTAGTTCTTATGTACAGGTTGAACAACATAAAATAAAATGACTGGACACTAAACATTAATATATTACACTTCCTGTCGGGGATTGCAGCAAATCCTTTGTGAAATATTGTTGGTATATTTTACCTGTGTGTGAAACAGGATCCCCTAAACAATAGCTGATATATCAAAGGTTTAGAGCAACATAAAGGGAAACTATATACCTGTATTCATCTGTGATTTGGTCCCTCCCTGTGTCTGGCAGGGATCCTGCTTCCTACAGATACAGGGAGGGAAGTATAGCTGCCAGGGAGAATCACAGAGCAGGTACCTGAGGTAATAACTATTTACACAGGGAAGTCTCGCCCAGTATTCTCCTAGTTGGATAGATACACCCCTGAGCTATAAGGAATTAACACACAGTAGAGGAAGCGTAGTTAAAAAGAGAAGGAGGGTGCTTTTGCTACAGTAGGCACAGTGCCGAGGTGTGTCTAGCACAAGAGTGGAGGTCTTAGAGTGCAGGTAAGTCTTTATTTTGTTGTTTCAAAGCGTTGAGGACTTTGTTCCTTTTTTAACTTCATGCTTTGCTTATTACTAGAAAGCAGCTCATGTTATCTTGTGCAACGTTGAGTGTTTATAATCTGTCTACACCCAGCTAACTTTTGTTGGATAAGGCATTAATAGTCAGCAGCCAGCCTGATTGTGCTGCAGGAAGTGTGTGCCATAGAGAGTGCAAGAAGTGTGGTCCATAGAATGCTGCAGGCAATGAGTGCCACAGATAGTGTGTTTGTGTGTGGAGGGGGGTGCCATGGAAAGCTGCAGGGGCTGTGTGCCAAAGAGAGTGTAAGAAGTGTGTTCCATAGAATGCTGCAGGCAGTGTGTGCCACAGATAGTGTGTGGAGTGCCACAGGGAGCTGCAGGGGCCGGGGGGGGGGGGGGTGCCAAAGAGAGTGCAATATATGTGTTCCAGAGAATGCTGCAGGCAGTGTATGCCATATAAAATGCATAGGGGTGTGTGCCACAGAGGGTACAGAAAGTGAACGACACAGAGGGCTGCAGAGAGTAAGTGCCACAAAAGTTGCAGGGGTGTGTCACAGAGGGCTGCAGAGAGTGAATGACACAGGAGGTGCAAGTTGGGTGTGTGACACAGTGGGCTGTATGGAGTGTGTGGAACAGAGAGTGGCAGGAAAGGGGTGCTACAGGGGAGTGAGTTGAGTACCAGACAGTGCAGATGTATGTGCCACAGATGGCTGCAGGGAGTGATTGTCACAGAGGGTGCAGGGAGTGTGTGTGGTATAGAGAACTGCAGGGAATGATTGTCACAGAGGCTGCAGAAGGGAGTGTGTGTGGTACAAAGAACTGCAGGGAATGATGGTCACAGAGGCTGCAGAAGGGAGTGTGTGTAGTACAGAGAACTGCAGGGAGCAATTGTCACAGAGGGTGCAGGGAGTGTGTGTGGTACAGAGAACTGCAGCGAATGATTGTCACAGAAGCTGCAGAAGGGAGTGTGTGTGGTGCAGAGAACTGCAGGGAGCAATTGTCACAGAGGGTGCAGGGAGTGTGCGCCACAGATGGCTGCAGGGAGTGATTGTCACAGAGGGTGCAGGGAGTGTGTGTGGTACAGAGAACTGCAGGGAATGATTGTCACAGAGGCTGCAGAAGGGAGTGTGTGTGGTACAGAGAACTGCAGGGAATGATTATCACAGAGGGTGCAGAAGGGAGTGTGTGTGGTACAGAGAACTGCAGGGAATGATGGTCATAGAGGCTGCAGAAGGGAGTGTGTGTGATACAGAGAACTGCAGGGAGCAATTGTCACAGAGGGTGCAGGGAGTGTGTGCCAAAGATGGCTGCAGGGAGTTATTGTCACAGAGGGTGCAGGGAGTGTGTGTGGTAAAGAGAACTGCAGGGAATGATTGTCACAGAGGGTGCAGGTAGTGTGTGCCACAGATGGTTACAGGGAGTGATTGTCACAGATGGTGCAGGAGGGAGTGTGTGTGGTACAGAGAACTACAGGGAGTGGTTGTCACAGAGGGTGCAGAGAGTGTGTGTGGTACAGAGAACTTCAGGGATTGATTGTCACAGAGGGTGCAGAAGGGAGTGTGTGTGGTACAGAGAACTGCAGGGAGCGATTGTCACAGAGGGTGCAGAAGGGAGTGTGTGTGTGGTACAGAGAACTGCAGGGAGTGATTGTGACGGATACCCCTGGCTACCCCGACTGGGTAGTTCCGCCAAACGGGTCCTACTTTCTCCCTGCCGACTGCAGCTATGTAGCTGGCAAGTGACCACTGCCTGTAGCCACCCCTGATGCCCGATAGCATCAGTACCCAGGGTCTCACCTTGTGACAGACTCCAGCTACCCATGCTGGTTAGCTCTGTCTGAGGATGCTTTCTCTGCCTGGAACAGGCTGCTATGTAGCTCAGGAAAGTGATTTTAGCTGAAGCTCACCTAAATAACTAGACAGACTAGCATTCGGGTTAAACAGGAACTGATTTTATTGTAAAACATACACTCCTTTTATACACACAGCTCATCTTGATAACACAAAGGACAATCCCACAATTTTCCCACCATTCCCACTCCTCCAGACTGACCGGCGCCTCCATAGGAGCCACAGTCCCACATAATCTCAATACTTATGGGTGGCGGTTTCGGGGTGATCCCGGTGGAGCGACGGCACTTCCAGGGTGTTTTAAAGCTCTCGGTCCCCAGATTTCACAGTCCAAAAATCAGCATGATTCGTTACTGGGGACCGGAGTTACAGTCCGTTGAAGTTATGGCGTTAGGGTTGTCCAAAACCCCCGGTTCCCAAAGGAGCTCCCCTACCCCTTGTACTCCCCAGGGGCTACTAATCCCCAAAAGAGCGGAGCTCTGGGGCACATGGTTGCTGGAGCGACCTGAGTTAAAGTTAGTGGGTGTTCTGCTGTCCTGTGGCCGACCGGGAGTTCCAGGAGCCTGGACAGCCTGAGAGGGGTTAGGCGGGTGTCCGTTGTGAGGCGGCCGACTGAGAGTTCCAGGAGCCCGTCCAGCCTAGGAGGGTTTTCCTGGTCATACACCAGCTCTTTTCTAAACAAGTTTGGAACACAAAACCATGCAACCAAAAGCTTCCAGAGATTGTGGTTGCTCTGAGGAGCCCAAAACCACTGAGAAACAATAGGGATGAGGTTGTAGGGGGTGGGGGGTAGCCTTAGCTGTCTGGTATCCGTGACATCTCCCCCCCTCCAGTTTGGCAGACCCGGCTAGACCCTTAATGGGTCGGCCTGGGGCTGTCCGACGGTGGCCCTCCACATCTCGGTTGCTGGGAGAGGTAATCCCATCTCTCCAGAGCTTGGGGCATCCTGGGGGGTTCCTGCTGGCTTTTAAACCCTGCGCCCTGTGCGCAGGGATAGTCACATAATGCAAAGTCCCAAACAAGTTTGCTAAGGCCGGCTCCCAAACAATTGCTGCTCCACAAGTTCCAGTGTCCTTAAGTTCCATGGCCAAACTCTCTCCCTTTGTGACACTCTGTTGAGTACCGGCTGACCCAAACACAAACAAAGCCAGTACCGGTTTCCTGGCTGTATACTCACCCCAGACTGTAGGTTGAGGTTGCTCCTTGGTGGGGCAAGCAAGGCTTGGGTGCCCAAACTGGTGGCACCAAATGCAGGGGCGGGTATCCAACAAAGCCATTGCCGGTTTCTCGGCTGTTGGTGGAAGTTGCTCCTTGGTGGGGCAGGCAAAACCCAGGTGCCCAAACTTGTGGCACCAACTGCATGAGCAGGTACCCCCTGGCCTGCCCCCTGTGAGAGATACTCCAGGACAAGAAAAGGGTATAGACCCTGCCAGGCTACTGAGGGGAGAGACCGTCTGTCTCTTCTCCAGAGAAGGAGATCTACTGCTGGGGAGGGAGGTCTGCTACCTCCGCTCCATGGGAAACTGTGCTGCCGCTGGGGAGGGAGACCGGCTGTCTCTGCTCCCTGTACGGGGTTCTGCCACTGGGGAGAGAGACCAACTGTCTCCTCTCCCAGAAAGGCATTCGGCCGCTGGGGAGAGATATCGATACCCGTCTCTCCCTGAATAAAAGGGCTTCTCTGAAAGGGGAGGGAGGACGACTACCTCCACTCCCAGGGGATGGCTCTCCCGCTGGGGAGAGAGACCAACTGTCTCCTCTCCCAGGAAGGGGTTCTGTTTACGGGGAGGGAGGATGACTACCTCCACTCCCAGGGGATGGTTCTGCCGCTGGGGAGAGAGACTGACCATCTCCTCTCCTGGCTCCTGGCTCTGCCGCTGGGGAGAGAGACCGACTGTCTCCTCTTCCAGGAAGGGGTTCTGCTTACGGGGAGGTAGTATGACTACCTCCACTCCCAGGGGATGGCTTTGCCGCTGGGGAGAGAGACCGACTGTCTCCTCTCCCTGTACCTGGCTCTGCCGCTGGGGAGAGAGACCGACTGTCTCCTCTCCCAGGAAGGGGTTCTGCTGCTGGGGAGAGGTATCGACATCCATCTCTCCCTGCAAGGGGTCCTCTGTAAGTGGAGGGAGGACGACTTCCTCCTCTCCCTGGTTTCCTGGAGCTGTTGCAGGTGCTGGGCAGAGGCCGGAGGCTCTCTGCCCTGTTGTCAGCGCTTCTGCTGGGGTGGCTTCCTTGTCCAAGTCTATAAGCTCAGAGCCAGACTGCTGATCAGGATCCCGCAGCCCTGGTTCCCTTTTTCTTTGCTGCCACTCCTCCATGGTCAAGCTCCATGAATTCCAGAGGGCTGCACCCCAGATCTGTATGCCCCTGGCACGCTGCTTAGCGAGATCCAGCAGCCTCTTGTATATCTTGACCAGTGCCTCTTCCTGATCCAGATCGTCCAGCAGCCAGGTCTTCTCCAAGAGATCCAGCAGTTCCTCTTGGAGCCCAGAGATATCCTCCAGACCCTGGTCTGTCTCGCTCCCAAACTGTGGGTCCTCTGTCCTTTCTGCAAACAGCAATCCAGGGCTGCCAAAGCCCTCTGTGGGGGAGCCATCCTCCAGCCATGGCTGCGCTTGCATAGCGAGCCATTGGAGGGCCCGATAGCCGTCCTCCACCCACATCTCTTGCTGGATCAGTCTATGTAAAACAGCCATTCCTTCTTTGGCTGTTTTCCCAGGAAAGGCACTCTCACGGTCCGCTGAACCCGGAACCTTGTGTTATTCGTGGGGAGGATCTTTCCATTGTCCCTCTCCTGTTGAAGAGCCTCCCACCAGAATTCCTGGCGGATCAGGTCCCTCTGTTCCAGCACGTCCTGTTGGTAAATAGGACCATCCAGCTGGGCCAGCGCCTCCTGGACTCTCCTTAGAAATTTGACTTCCATAGTTACCGGCTACTGTGGCCCTTCCCCTCTGTCAGCAGGAACCTTGTAAGAGAAGCAGATCCCACCGCTGCCAGCCAATATGACGGATACCCCTGGCTACCCCGACTGGGTAGCTCCGCCAAACGGGTCCTGCTTCCTCCCTGTCGACTGCAGCTATGTAGCTGGCAAGTGACCACAGCCTGTAGCCACCCCTGATGCCCGACAGCATCAGTACCCAGGGTCTCACCCTGTGACAGACTCCAGCTACCCAGGCTGGTTAGCTCTGCCTGAGGATGCTTTCTCTGCCTGGAACAGGCTGCTATGTAGCTCAGGAAAGTGATTTTAGCTGGAGCTTACCTCCTTTGTGTTATCAAGATGAGCTGTGTGTATAAAAGGAGTATATGTTTTACAATAAAATTAGTTCCTGTTTAACCTGAATGCTAGTCTGTCTAGTTATTTAGGTGAGCTCCAGCTAAAATCACTTTCCTGAGCTACATAGCAGCCTGTTCCAGGCAGAGAAAGCATCCTCAGGCAGAGCTAACCAGCCTGGGTAGCTGGAGTCTGTCACAGGGTGAGACCCTGGGTACTGATGCTGTCGGGCATCAGGGGTGGCTACAGGCTGTGGTCACTTGCCAGCTACATAGCTGCAGTCAGAAGGGAGGAAGCAGGACCCGTTTGGCAGAGCTACCCAGTCGGGGAAGCAAGGGGTATCCGTCACTTTGCTACTAATCCCCAAAAGAGCGGAGCTCTGGGGCACATGGTTGCTGGAGCGACCTGGGTAAAAAGTTAGCGGGTGTTCTGCTGTCCTGTGGCCGTCCGGGAGTTCCAGGAGCCTGGACAGCCTGAGAAGGGTTAGGCGGGTGTCTGTTGTGAGGCGGCCGACCGGGAGTTCCAGGAGCCCGTCCAGCCTAGGAGGGTTTTCCTGGTCATACACCAGCTCTTTTCTAAACAAGTTTGGAACACAAAACCATGCAACCAAAAGCTTCCAGAGATTGTGGTTGCTCTGAGGATCCCAAAACCACTGAGAAACAATAGGGATGAGGTTGTAGGGGGTGGGGAGTAGCCTTAGCTGTCTGGTATCCGTGACAGTGATTGTCACAGAGGGTGCAGGAGGGAGTGTGTGTGGTACAGAGAACTGCAGGGAGTGATTGTCACAGACGGTGCAGGGAGTTTGTGTGGTACAAAGAACTGCAGGGAGTGATTGTCACAGAGGGTGCAGGAGGGAGTGTGTGTGGTACAGAGAACTGCAGGGAATGATTGTCACAGAGGGTGCAGGGAGTGTGTGCCATAGATGGTTGCAGGGAGTGATTGTCACAGATGGTGCAGGAGGGAGTGTGTGGTACAGAGAACTGCAGGGAGTGGTTGTCACAGAGGGTGCAGAGAGTGTGTGTGGTACAGAGAACTGCAGGGATTGATTGTCACAGAGGGTGCAGAAGGGAGTGTGTGTGGTACAGAGAACTGCAGGGAGCGATTGTCACAGAGGGTGCAGAAGGGAGTGTGTGTGGTGCAGAGAACTGCAGGGAGCGATTGTCACAGAGGGTGCAGAAGGCAGTGTGTGTGGTACAGAGAACTGCAGGGAGTGATTGTCACAGAGAGTGCAGGAGTGAGCAGTAGCGGACCTACTCAACAGAGGGCCCTGGTGCAAGATTTTTTGGGGGGCCTCCAAAGGTAACTCAGTAGAAAGCAAAAGTTGTAATATACATTGTCCCACAAAAGTGAGTACACCCCTCACATTTTTGTAAATATTTTATTATACCTTTTCATGTGTCAACACTAAAGAAATTACACTTTGCTACAATGTAAAGTAGTGAGCGAACAGCCTGTATAACAGTGTAAAGTTGCTGTCCCCTCAGAATAACTCAACACCCAGCCATTAATGTGTAAACCATTGGCAACAAAAGTGAGTACACCCCTAAGTGGAAATGTCCAAATTGGGCCCAATTAGCTATTTTCCATGCCCGGTGTCATGTGACTCGTTAGTGTTACAAGGTCCCAGGTGTGAATGGGGAGCAGGTGTGTCAAATTTGGTTATCGCTCTCACACTCTCTCATACTGGTCACTGGAAGTTCAACATGCCACCTCATGTCAAAGAACTCTCTGAGGATCTGAAAAAAAAATTGTTGCTGTACATAAAGATGGCCTAGGCTATAAGATGATTGCCAAGACCCTGAAACTGAGCTGCAGCATGGTGGGCAAGACCATACAGCAGTTTCACAGGACAGGTTCCACTCAGAACAGGCCTCGCCATGGTCGACCAAGGAAGTTGAGTGCACGTGCTCAGTGTCATATCCAGTGGTTGTCTTTGGGAAATAGACGTGTAAGTGCTGCCAGCATTGCTGCAGAGGTTGAAGGGGTGGGGGTTCAGCCTGTCAGTGCTCAGACCATACGCCGCACACTGAATCAAATTGTTCTGCATGGCTGCCATCCCAGAAGGAAGCCTCTTCTAAAGATGATGCACAAGAAAGCCTCCAAACAGTTTGCTGAAGACAAGCAGACTAAGGACATGGATTACTGGAACCATGTCCTGTGGTCCGATGAGACCAAGATAAACTTATATGGTTAAGATGGTGTCAAGCATGTGTGGCGGCAACCAGATGAGGAGTACAAAGACAAGTGTGTCTTGCCTACAGTCAAGCATGGTGGTGAGAGTGTCATGGTCTGGGCCTGCCTGCATGAGTGCTGCCAGCACTGGTGAGCTACAGTTCATTGAGGGAACCATGATTGCCAACATGTACTGTGACATACTGAAGCAGAGCATAATCCCCTCCCTTTGGAGACTGGGCCGCAGGGCAGTATTCCAACATGATAACTACCCCAAACACACCTCCAAGACGACCACTGTCTTGCTAAAGAAGCTGAGGGTAAAGGTGATGGACTGGCCAAGAGCATGTCTCCAGACCTAAACCCTATTGAGCATCTGTGTGGCATCCTCAAACGGAAGGTGGGGAAGCGCAAGGTCTCTAACATCCACCAACTCCGTGATGTCATGGAGGAGTGGAAGAGGACTCCAGTGGCAACCTGTGAAGCGCTGGTGAACTCCATGCCCAAGAGGGTTAAGGCAGTGCTGGAAAATAATGGTGGCCACACAAAATATTGACACTTTGGGCACAATTTGGACATTTCAACTTAGGGGTTTACTCACTTTTGTTGCCAACGGTTTAGACATTAATGGCTGTGTGTTGAGTTATTTTGAGGGGACAGCACATTTGCACTGTTATACAGGCTGTACACTCACTAATTTACATTGTAGCAAAGTGTAATTTCTTCAGTGTTGTCACATGAAAAGATATAATAAAATATTTACAAAAATGTGAGGGGTGTACTCACTTTTGTGGGATACTGTACATTGTGCTTTGTATAATGATTTTTAAGGATAAATAGTGTGACGGAATCCGGCTACTCCAACTGGGTAGCTCCGCCAAAAGGATCCTTCACGTTCCTAGAACCAGCCGCTATGTAGCGGAGAAAGTGATTTTAGCAATCCCACCCAAATAACTAGACAGACTAGCATTCAGGTGAAACAAGAACAGATTTTATTGGGAAAACACCTTTTCTGACCTTCACATCTCCCCATTCCCAGCCCTCCAGACATTCTGGCGCCTGCCATAGCAGCCGCAAAGACCCAGGACATAGGAATGGTGGTTTCAGGGTAATGCCGGGGAAGCAGTGGCACTTCCAAGGTGTCTTTTGAAAACCAATCCCCAAAAGAGCAGAGCTCTGGGGCAAAGGGTCGCTGGAGCGACCAGGGTTAAAGGGGACCGGGAATCTGAGCTGATGTGGCCAACCGGCAGTTCCAGGAAGACAGTCGGCCAGAGAGGGATAGGTTGGGCAGAAGCCAGCTTTTTACAAGATCCAGTTTACATACAAAGCAAGGGAAACCAAAGTTCTGGGAGATTGTGGTTGCTCTGAGGAGCACAAAACTGCAGAGAAACAAAAGGGGGGTAGTGGGGTAGGAGTTTAACCCCTGCAGCCCGGGAACTGTGACAGATAGACAGATTGATAGACAGATGGACCTTCAACCTACACTAATAAAAGGCTCCCCTGCATTAGGATTGTGAGAGTGTGTGTGTGTTGGTGTCTTTTTGTGTGTGTGAGTGTCTTTGTGTGTGTGTCTGTGTGTTAGTGTGTGAGAGTATGAGGCCGAATTATGGAAGGTCTTGCGGACCTGATCCGACAGTGCGGAATGAGTTCCGCAAGACCTCGCTGAATGCGGAGAGCAATACACTCTCCGTATTCAGCATTGCACCAGAAACACGGGCCCACAAGCTCCATACGGAGCTTAATAAATGGGCCTCTATGACTTTCTATGTGTGAGAGTCTTTGTGTGTGTGTGTGTGTGAGTGAGAGTATGTATGTGTGTGTGTTTTAGAGTGTGTGCGTTAGTGTGTGAGAGTGTGTGTGAGATAGTGTGTGAGTGTAAATATCTATGTGCATGGAGTGTGTGAGAGTATGTCTTTCCATGTGTGTGAGTCTTTGTGTGTGTGTGTGTGTGATTGAGAGTATGTATGTGTTTGTGTGTGTGTTAGTGTGTAAGAGTATGTGTGTGAGATGGTGTGTGAGTGTAAATATCTATGTGCAGGGAGTGTGTGAGAGTACGTCTTTGTGTGTGTGTGAGTGAGAGTATGTATGTATGTGTGTGAGTGAGAATATGTGTGTGTGTTAGTGTTTTAGAGTGTGTATGAGATACTGTGTGAGTGTAAATAACTATGTGCAGGGAGTGTGTGTCACAGAGGACTGTTTATGCATCATTTGCATTGCCTGCTATTTAGTAAATGGAAGACCAGCCACATACTTTTATGTAAGCAGACTTTTCTATCATGTTCATTCACCCTGTGTGCTTTGGTTAAGGCATCGCTGTAGACTCTGTTTTATATTAGCAATGATCCTGGTTGTATAGAGAGTGAGAGTCTTTGTGTGTGTGTGAGCGAAAGTATGTGTGTGTGTTAGTGTGTGTTAGTCTGTGAGAGTATGTCTTTGTGTGTGTGAGTAAGAATATGTATGTGTGTGTGTGTGTGTGTGTTAGTGTTTTAGAGTGTGTGTTAGTGTGTGAGTAAGTGTGTGTGTTAGAGTGTGTCTTTCTGTGTGTGAGAGTCTTTCTGTGTGTGTGAGTGAAAGTATGTATGTGTGTGTGTGTTAGTGTTTTAGCGTGTGTGAGCGTGTGTTAGTGTGTGAGAGTACGTATTTCTGTGTGTGAGAGTCTTTGTGTGTGTCTGTGAGCGAAAGTATGTATGTGTGTTAGTGTTTTAGCGTGTGTGAGTGTGTGAGAGTATGCCTTTTGTGTGTGTGAGTGTCTTTGTGTGTGTGAGTGAGAGTATGTATGTGTCTGTGTTAGTGTTTTATAGTGTGTGAGGGGGTGTGTGTGTGTATGAGATAGTGGCCTCTAGTTATGAAGCTCCGTACGTACCTGCCTTCGCCGGTCCCAATACGCTCGCCTAAGCTCGCCTCACATCGCCGCCGCGGACCTGAATACGCTCGCCAAAGTTATCAATAAATCTGTCAAAAATCCGCGCACCATGTACGGGGCGATGAGCAGCAGACTGTGATAGTTATCACTCATCAATCTCGCTGCTCTTCGGCTTTTTTACAGCTTTATTGATACCCCTGTCACTAAGCACTCACACTATACTATACTGTTCTACCCCCTATACCAGAGCCCCCTGCAACTAAATAAAGTTATTAACCCCTAAACCGCCTCTCCTAGACCCCGCCGCAACTATAATAAATATGTTAACCCCTAAACTGCCGCTCCCGGACCCCGCCGCCACCTACATAATACCTATTAACCCCTATCCTGCCCCCCCTATACCGCCGCCACCTATAATAAATTTATTAACCCCTATCCTGCCCCCCCATACCGCCGCCACCTATAATAAATGTATTAACCCCTATCCTGCCCCCCCTACATCGCTGCCACTATAATAAAATTATTAACCCCTAAACCTAAGTCTAACATTAACCCTAACACCCCCTAACTTAAATATTAATTAAATAAATCTAAATAATATTACTCTTATTAACTAAATTAATCCTATTTAAAACTAAATACTTACCTATAAAATAAACCCTAATATAGCTACAATATAACTAATAATTACATTGTAACTATTTTAGGATTTATTTTTATTTTACAGGCAACTTTATATTATAGTTATAAATATAGTTATATTTTAACTAGGTACAATAGCTATTAAATAGTTAATAACTATTTAATAGCTACCTAGTTAAAATAATTACAAAATTACCTGTAAAATAAATCCTAACCTAAGTTACAATTAAACCTAACACTACACTATCATTAAATTAATTAAATAAATTAGCTACCAATACCTACAATTAAATACAATTAAATAAACTAAACTAAATTACAAAAACAAACAAACACTAAATTACAGAAAATAAAAAAATATTACAAGAATGTTAAACTAATTACACCTAATCTAAGCCCCCTAATAAAATAAATAAATAAAAATAATAATAAAAGTCCCTACCCTATTCTACATTACAAGGTAATCAGCTCTTTTACCAGCACTTGAAAGGGCTTTTTGCGGGGCATGCCCCAAAGTAATCAGCTCTTTTGCCTGTAAAAAAAAATACAACCCCCCCAACATTAAAACCCACCACCCACATACCCCTACTCTAACCGACCAAAACCCCTCTTAAATAAACCTAACACTAACCCCCTGAAGATCTCCCTACCTTGAGTCGTGTTCACCCAGACGGGCTGAAGTCTTCATCCTATCTGGGCAGAAGAGGACATCCGGACCGGCAGACATCTTCATCCAAGCGGCATCTTCTATCTTCATCCATCCGACGAGGAGCGGCTCCATCTTCAAGACCTCTGACGACTACCCGACGAATAGCTGGTCCTTTAAATGACGTCATCCAAGATGGTGTCCCTCGAATTCCGATTGGCTGATAGGATTCTATCAGCCAATCGGAATTAAGCTAGGAAAAATCTGATTGGCTGATGCTATCAGCCAATCAGATTGAAGTTCAATCCGATTGGCTCATTCGATCAGCCAATCGGATTGAACTTCAATCTGATTGGCTGATTGCCTCAGCCAATCAGATTTTTCCTACCTTAATTCCGATTGGCTGATAGATTCCTATCAGCCAATTGGAATTCAAGGGACGCCATCTTGGATGACGTCATTTAAAGGACAAGCCATTTGTCGGGTAGTCGTCGTGCAAGAAGGATGTTCCTCGCCGGAGGTCTTGAAGATGGAGCCGCTCCTCGTCAGATGGATGAAGATAGAAGATGCCGCTTGGATGAAGATGTCTTCCCGTCCGGATGTCCTCTTCTGCCCGGATAGGATGAAGACTTCTGCCGGTCTGGATGTCCTCTTCTGCCCCATCGGATGAAGACTTCGGCCCGGCTGGGTGAAGACGACTCAAGGTAGGGAGATCTTCAGGGGGGTAGTGTTAGGTTTATTTAAGGAGGGTTTGGGTGGGTTAGAGTAGGGGTATGTGGGTGGTGGGTTTTAATGTTGGGGGGTTGTATTTTTTTTTACAGGCAAAAGAGCTGATTACTTTGGGGCATGCCCCACAAAAAGCCCTGGTAAATGAGCTGATTACTTTGTAATGTAGAATAGGGTAGGGACTTTTATTATTTTTTTATTTTTTTTATTTTATTAGGGGGCTTAGATTAGGTGTAATTAGTTTAAAATTCTTGTAATATTTTTTATTTACTTTAATTTAGTGTTGTTTTTTTTTGTAATTTAGTTTAGTTTATTTAATTGTAGGTATTGGTAGCTAATTTATTTAATTAATGTAATGATAGTGTAGTGTTAGGTTTAATTGTAACTTAGGTTAGGATTTATTTTACAGGTAATTTTGTATTTCTTTTAACTAGGTAGCTATTAAATAGTTATTAACTATTTAATAGCTATTGTACCTAGTTAAAATATATACAAAGTTGCCTGTAAAAGAAAAATAAATACTAAAACAGTTACAATGTAATTATTAGTTATATTGTAGCTATATTAGGGTTTATTTTATAGGTATTTAGTTTTAAATAGGATTAATTTAGTTAATAAGAGTAATATTATTTAGATTTATTTAATTAATATTTAAGTTAGGGGGGTGTTAGGGTTAGTGCTAGACTTAGGTTTAGGGGTTAATAATTTTATTATAGTGGCGGTGGTGTAGGGGGGGCAGGATAGGGGTTAATAAATGTATTATAGGTGGCGGCGGTATAGGGGGGGCAGGATAGGGGTTAATACATTTATTATAGGTGGCGGCGGTATAGGGGGGGCAGGATAGGGGTTAATAGGTATTATGTAGGTGGCGGCGGGGTCCGGGAGTGGCGGTTTAGGGGTTCACATATTTATTATAGTTGCGGCGGGGTCCGGGAGTGGCGGTTTAGGGGTTCACATATTTATTATAGTTGCGGCGGGGTCCGGGGCGGCGGTTTAGGGGTTAACATATTTATTATAGTTGCGGCGTGGTCCGGGAGCGGCGGTTTAAGGGTTAACATATTTATTATAGTTTGCCGTGGGGTCCGGAAGCGGCAGTTTAGGGGGTAATAAATTTATTTAGTTGCGGCGGTGTAGGGGGGGACAGATTAGGGGTGTTTAGACTCGGGTACATGTTAGGGTGCAGACATCTCCCATAGGAATCAATGGGATATTGGGCAGCAGCGAACATGAGCTTTCGCTATGGTCAGACTCCCATTGCTTCCTATGGGATCCGCCGCCTCCAGGGCGGCGGATTGAAATCCAGGTATGCTGGCCCGGAATAGTGGCGAGCGTACCTGGTAGTAGTTTTATAACTACCAAAAGTAGTCAGATTGTGCCGAACTTGCATTCGGAACATCTGAAGTGATGTAACCATCGATCTGTGTCGGACTGAGTCCGGCGGATCGAAGCTTACGTCACTATATTCTACTTTTGCCGGGCAGTAGGGGTTGATAACTAAGGCGAATCAGCCTTGCCACTAATACGCTGCAGAATTCCAACGTATTTGCGGTTGACGGCTTGATAACTTGAGGCCAGTGTGTGAGAGTATGTCTTTCTGTGTGTGAGAGTCTTTGTGTGTGTGTGTGAGCAAAAATATGTATGTGTGTGTGTTAGTGTTTTAGATTGTGTGTTAGCGTGTGAGTGTGTGTGTGAAAAACTGAGTGTATTTCTGTGTGAGGGAGAGAATGTTTAAGAGTGTGTGTGTTGGTGTTTTTCTGTGTGTGTAAGTGTCTTTGTGTGTGTGTCTGTGTGTTAGTGTGCAAGAGTATGACTTTCTTTGTGTTTGTATGTGTGTATGTGTGTGTGTGTGTGTTAGTGTTTTAGAGTGTGTGAGTATGTATGTGTGCGTGTCTGTGTGTGAAAAACTGAGTGTATTTCTGTGTGAGGGAGACAATTTGTAAGAGTGTGTGTGTTGGTGTCTTTCTGTGTGTGAGTGTCTTTGTGTGTGTGTCTGTGTGTTAGTGTGTGAGAGTATGACTGTGTGTGTGTGTTTGAGAGAGAGAGTATGTATGTGTGTGTGTGTTAGTGTTAGTGTGTGAGAGTGTGTGTGTGAGATAGTGTGTGAGTGTAAATATCTATGTGCATGGAGTATGTGAAAGTATGTCTTTCCGTGTGTATGAGTCTTTGTGTGTGTGTGTGATTGAGAGTATGTATGTGTGTGTGTGTAAGTGTGTAAGAGTATGTGTGTGAGATGGTGTGTGAGTGTGAATATCTATGTGCAGGGAGTGTGTGAAAGTACATCTTTCTGTGGGTGTGAGTGAAAGTATGTATGTGTGTGTGTGTGTGTTAGTGTTTTAGAGTGTGTATGGGATAGTGTGTGAGTGTAAATATCTATGTGCAGGGAGTGTGTGCCACAGAGGACTATTTATGCATCCTTTGCATTGTCTGCTATTTAGTAAATGGAAGACCAGCCACATACTGTTGTGTAAGCAGACTTTTCTGTCATGTTCCTTAACCCTGTGTGCTATGGTTAAGGCATCGCTGTAGACTCTGTTGTACATTAGCAATGATCCTGGTTGTATAGAGAATGAGATAGAGAGAGGGAGCTCCAACACCAAGATAAATTATATTTTGTAGCTGTCAGTGGAGCAATATGTACAGGAAAATATCAGGTCAGTTACAGGAATAATACTCCAGAACTCACAATCCAAAAACAGTGTCAGAAGTCAGTAGCAAGAAACAGGTTAGAATCCAACACACACACCAAGAACACAAGAATCATACCCCAAAAAATATACATAAGTCAGCAAGCAAAGTATTCCCTCAACAATAGCATGACCAGGGAAACCCCCTCAAATGGGGCCTAAAGACCACTACACCCAGCATCTGCAAGGAAATAGCGCATGTGGTGATGCAAGGTGTGTGTGCCGGGCCACCAGGTATTGATAAATTAGGCAGCTCAGAAAAAAACATGTCTCAACAAATCAACTGACATGGTATAACAATACAGCAATCAACCACTGTATAGTTATAGATCTGAATACATGTTTTCTAATAATTTATACCTATCTTTTTATTAGCATAATGAACATTGTTTTGCAGTCCAGGAACAAACCCCTTGCCTTTTAAGTATACCGATCTCCTTTGTTGTGGCCATTTAAGGTCATATGGAAATGGGTTCCTGCACTGATCAAGTAATTTCTGTGTAGCTTCTTTTAGGGTCAGCGGGTATTCCAGCCTCCATGTTAGAGTGGAAAAAAACACAATTATGCATGGCTTATTGACATGAAAAGTTAGCAAAATAAACAATATACATATAATCCATAGTTATTTTTATTATGTATAATTAAACATCTAGGAGGAATTATATTTTGAATTTAGAGTCCCTTTGTGTAGAAGTCTGTACTTAGTCTCATAATCTATTCACTTAGAGAGATCATATAATGATTTATGTGATTTGCAATATTCCCATCTGGTTTAGTGATATTTTCCTGTAATTACTTTATCTATGTTCTATCCATTAATTTATTCTATGGTTTTTGGAACAGCCAGACAAATAAATCCCCAAGGGATAAATGAGACATCTATCTATCTATCTATCTATTGGGTACTTATAGAGCGCAAACTAATCACCCGTGAGGGTCTCAAGGCACTAAGGGAAGCGGATAGGAGGAGGGGGGGAGGGGATGAGCGTTCAGTCGAAGAGCCAGGTTTTCAGGTCCTTTCTGAACTTTGTAAGGGAGGTGGATTGTCTGAAGTGAAGCTGGAGGGAGTTCCATGTCGTTGCTGCCATGTGGGAGAAGGATCTTCCACCCACTGTGGATTTGCTGGGGGTGTAGAAATTTACACGGTGGTTGATGTATTCGGGTCCGATGTTGTGTAGGGCCTTGAACGCGTGGGTAAGGAGCTTGAAGGTGATTCTCTTGTTGATGGGGAGCTAGTGAAGGTTCCTTAGGTGTTCGGTTATGTGGCATTGGCGAGGGATGTCGAGGATGAGTCTGGCTGAGGCGTTCTGGATACGTTGGAGTCTCTTTTGGAGTTTGATGGTGGCGCCGGCGTAGATTGCATTGCCGTAGTCCAACCGGCTGCTGACGAGGGCGTGGGTGACTGTTTTCTTGGTTTCGGTAGGGATCTACTTGAAGATTTTCCGTAGCAGGTGGAGAATGTGGAAGCATGTTGAGGTGATGGCATTTATTTGTTGGTCCATGGAGAGTGAAGAGTCCAGGATGAAGCCTAGATTTTGTGTGTGGCCGGTTGGGGTTGGAGGGTGACCAAGGGCTGTAGGCCACCAGGAGTCATCACATGCAGATTTATTGGGTCCGAGAAGGAGGACTTCAGTGTCCGTCCCATATCTTGTATTTTACATCCATTGTGTGCATGATATTTTTTTACCTACAGTCAGTGTGTTGGGAGCAATCACTGTAATCCTTTTATGACAGACACACATCACTGTCTGAATTTAAATGTTTATCCGCCAGTCTTGTTATCCCTGCGGGGGCATCTATTGTATTATTGTATTACTCTGAATCCATGGAAAAAGCTGTGGCTGGTGAAACTTAGCTAAATAGCATTAGGTTGTGGACATTACTCATAATTTCTACATTTTGTTCTTTTGTCAGTTTTAAACAAAGTTACAGATTGATTATTTTGATAATAAAGCGGGGAGCAGCCATTCTATTGACAGGGGGTGTATCCCTTTGTGGTCATCCTCTCTTCTCTATATCACTCCACTGAATCACACTCTTTAAAAACTCATCAGCCTCGTCCTTTCACTAACATACACAATGAGGCCCATTTATCATGCGCCGTATGGAGCTTGAAGGGCCGTGTTTCTGGCGAGTCTTCAGACTCCCCAGAAGCACAAGTTATGGAGCAGCGGTCTAAAGACCGCTGCTCCATAACCCTGTTCGCCTGCTCTGATGAGGCGTACAGGAATCGCCACAATTCAACCCGATCGAATATGATTGACACCTCCCTGCTGACGGCCGATTGGTCGCGAGTCTACAGGGGGCGGCGTTGCACCAGCAGCTCACAAGAGCTGATGGTGCAATGCTGAATACGGAGAGCGTATTCAAGACCTTTCATAAATAGGCCTTATTGTCTTTGACCTAGTAATTTGCTGACCTTGCAGTCACTACAGATTAGAATAAGAAACGGGACTGGTCATCCTTGTGCTCTATGTGAACTGTTTTCCAATAGAAAATGATAAGGTAAAGCAGTTTTTTTAAGGCAACTATCAGTTTAAGGGACGGTAAAGTCAAAATTAAACTTTCATTATTCAGACAGAAAATGCTATTTTTAACAACTTTCCAATTTAATTATATTATCTAATTTGCTTTATTATCTTGGTATCCTTTGTTCAAGAGCATATCTAGGTAGACTCAGGAGCAGTAATATACTACATGGAGCAAGCTGCTGATTGGTGGCTGCACACATATGCCTCTTGACATTGGCTCACCTGATGTGTTCAGCTAGCTCCCACTAGTGCTTTGATGTGCTTTCAATAAACTCTGTACTATGTGAATGAAGTAAATATTTTACCCTGTAACGCAACGTCAGTACCGCACTCGTAAAAATGGGATTCCTATAGCGCTGGTAATACAAGCTTTTCTGGGAGGCTAAAAAAATCCTGCGTTACAGCCTAAAACGACAAGATCCGTAACGCCATCTAAAGTCAGTAGTTATGAGTTTTACGCTACAAAGCTGTAACATAAAACTCATAACTAAACTGCTACAAAGTACACTAAACGCTCCCACTAGTAAAATGTATTAACCCCTATTCCGCCGCTCCCCGACATCGTCACCACTATACTAAAGTTATTAACCCCTAAACCGCCACCCTCCTGCATCGCAAACACTATTTAAATATTATTAACCCCTAATCTTCCGTCCGCCCACATCGCCCCCACTATATTAAACTTATTAAGCCCTACACTGCCCCCACTGTAATAAACCTATTAACCCCTAAACCGAAAGCCCCCCACAACGAAATATAATAAATCAAAGTATTAACCCCTAAACCGAAAGCCCCCCACATCGCAATAAACTAATTTGAACTAGTAACTCCTAAACCTAACGCACCCCTAAAGTTATATTAAAATTACAATTTCCCTAGTTTAACCCCTTAATGACCGAGGACGTGCAGGGTACGTCCTCAAAAAAAAGGCAGTTAACGCCTGAGGACGTACCCTGCACGTCCTCGGTGTGGAAAGCAGCTGGAAGCGATCCTGCTCGCTTCCAGCTGCTTTCCGGTTATTGCAGTGATGCCTCGATATGGAGGCATCCTGCAATAACCATACATGGCCATCCGATGCAGAGAGAGCCACTCTGTGGCCCTCTCTGCACCGGACATCGATGGCCGGTATCGTTGGTGGGTGGGAGCGGAATTGGGAGGCGGGTGGGCGGCCATCGGTGTTGCGCGTGACGTCACGGGGGGCGGGATCGGGATCGGGACCGTCGGGGGCGCGCACGGGCGCGCGCGCGTGCACGGGGGGTGGCGGGCGGGCGCGTGCACGGGGCGGGAGCGGGTGGGAACCGCTACACTACAGAAAAGTAAAAAAGTAAAAGTAAAAAAAAAATGAAATAAACTTTTACTTTTACCATCTAAGGGATCTGGAAGGGGTGGGGGGTTGGTCTTGGGGGGGGGGAAAGCTACACTACAGAAAAGGGACATATTTTATTTTAAAAAAAGCATTTTTTTTCTCTAAACTGGGTACTGGCAGACAGCTGCCAGTACCCAAGATGGCGCACATTAAGTCAGAGGGGGAGGGTTAGAGAGCTGTTTAGTGGGGGATCAGTGAGGTTGGGGGCTAAGGGGGATCCCTACACAGAAGCATATGTAAATATGCTAACAAAAAATTCACAAAAAAGCCCAAATATACCTTTTATTTTAGTACTGGCAGAGTTTCTGCCAGTACTTAAGATGGCGGGGACATTTGTGGGGTAGGGGAGGGAAGAGAGATGTTTGGGAGGGATCAGGGGGTCTGATGTTTCAGGTGGGAGGCTGATCTTTACACTAAAGCTAAAATTAACCCTGCAAGCTCCCTACAAGCTACCTAATTAACCCCTTCACTGCTAGCCATAATACACGTGTGATGCGCAGCGCCATTTAGCAGCATTCTAATTACCAAAAAGCAACTCCAAAGTCATATATGTCTGCTATTTCTGAACAAAGGGGATCCCAGAGAAGCATTTACAACCATTTGTGCCATAATTGCACAAGCTGTTTGTAAATTATTTCAGTGAGAAACCTAAAATTGTGAAAAATTTTACGTTTTTTTTAATTTGATCGCATTTGGCGGTGAAATGGTGGCATGAAATATACCAAAATGGGCCTAGATCAATACTTGGGGTTGTCTACTACACTACACTAAAGCTAAAATTACCCCAAAAAGCTCCTTACATGCTCCCTAATTAACCCCTTCACTGCTGGGCATAATACACGTGTGGTGCGCAGTGGCATTTAGCGGCCTTCTAATTACCAAAAAGCAATGCCAAAGCCATATATGTCTGCTATTTCTGAACAAAGGGGATCCCAGAGAAGAATTTACAACCATTTATGCCATAATTGCACAAGCAGTATGTAAATAATTTCAGTGAGAAACTGAAAGTTTGTGAAAAAATTTGTGAAAAAGTGAACAATTTTTTGTATTTGATCGCATTTGGCGGTGAAATGGTGGCATGAAATATACCAAAATGGGCCTAGATCAATAATTTGGGATGTCTTCTAAAAAAAAATATATACATGTCAATGGATATTCAGGGATTCCTGAAAGATATTAGTGTTCTAATGTAACTAGCGTTAATTTTGAAAAAAAATGGTTTGAAAATAGCAAAGTGCTATTTGTATTTATGGCCCTATAAGTTACAAAAAAAGCAAAGAACATGTAAACATTGGGTATTTCTAAACTCAGGACAAAATTTAGAAACAATTTAGCATGGGTGTTTTTTGGTGGTTGTAGATATGTAACAGATTTTGGGGTTCAAAGTTAGAAAAAGTGTGTTTTTTTCCAATTTTCCTCATATTTTATAATTTTTTTTATAGTAAATGATAAGATATGATGAAAATAATGGTATTTTTAGAAAGTCCATTTAATGGCGAGAAAAACGGTATATAATATGTGTGGGTACAGTAAATGAGTAAGAGGAAAATTTCAGCTAAGCACAAACACCGCAGAAATGTAAAAATAGCCTTGGTCCCAAACGGACAGAAAATGGAAAAGTGCTCTGGTCATTAAGGGGTTAAATTAAATTTAAATTTACCTGTCAAATTAAAAAAACTATCGCCTAGATTACGAGTCTTGCATTAGCCTTAAAAAGCAGCGTTGAGGGGTAATACGAGTCTGGCAGGTACAGGTGTACCGCTCACTTTTTTTCCCCGCGATTTTTGTATACCGCAAATCCCCTTACGTTGATTGCGTATCCTATTTTTTTAGTGAGATTTGCCTAACGCTGGTATTATGATTGCTGGAAAAAGTGAGCGGTAGACCCTCTCCTGTCCAGACTCCTACCGCATTTAGAAGTCAGTAGTTAAGAGTTTTATGGGCTAACGCCGTAACATAAAACTCTTAACTAAAGTGCTAAAAAGTAACTAACACCCATAAACTACCTATTAACCCCTAAACCGAGGCCCCCCCACACATCTCAAACACTGAAATAAAATTATTAACCCCTAATCTGCCGACCGGACATCGCCGCCACTGTAATAAATATATTAACCCCTAAACCGCAGCACTCCCACCTCGCAAACACTAGTTAAATTTGATTAACCCCCTAATCTGCCGTCCCTAACATCGCCGACACCTATCTACATTTATTAACCCCTAATCTGCCGCCCCCAACGTCGCTGCTACTATATTAAATTTATTAACCCCTAAACCTAAATCTAACCCTAAGTCTAACCCACCCCTAACTTAAATATAATTTAAATAAATCTAAATAAAATTACTACAATTAAATAAATTAATCCTATTTAAAACTAAATAACTATAAAATAAACCCTAATCTAGCTACAATATAACTAATGGTTACATTGTATCTAGCCTAGGGTTTATTTTTATTTTACAGGCAAGTTTGTATTTATTTTAACTAGGTAGAATAGTTATTAAATAGTTATTAACTATTTAATAACTACCTAGTTAAAATAAATACAAATTTACCTGTAAAATAAATCCTAACCTAAATTACTAACACTACACTATCATTAAATTAATTACATAAACTAACTACAATTAACTACAATTAAGATAAATAAACTAAAGTACAAAAAACAACAAACACTAAATTACAGAAAATAAAAAAATAATTTAAAATTTTTTAAGCTAATTACACCTACTCTAATCCCCATAATAAAATAAAAAAGCCCCCCAAAATAATAAAATTCCCTACCCTATACTATATTACAAATAGCCCTTAAAAGGGCCTTTTGCGGAGTATTGCCCCAAAGTAATCAGCTCTTTTACCTGTAAAAAAAATACAATACTCACCCCCCCAACATTAAAACCCACCACCCACACACCCAACCCTACTCTAAAACCCACCCAATCCCCCCTTAATAAAACCTAACACTACCGCCTTGAAGATCACCCTACCTTGAGACGTTTATAAGCCAATCAGAATTGAAGGGACGCCATCTTGGATGACGTCACTTAAAGGAACCTTCATTCTTCATACACAAATATTCTGGTCCTCTGCTTTTTTAAGAGATAGGACGTTCTATAGTTTATAACCGATTTATTCATTTTCCAATATCTGTGTTTACGATGCAAAGGATGTG
The DNA here is from genome assembly GCF_027579735.1 of Bombina bombina. NCBI lineage: Eukaryota > Metazoa > Chordata > Amphibia > Anura > Bombinatoridae > Bombina > Bombina bombina. Next base: position 256,962,974 of record NC_069505.1, read on the forward strand.
ATTCATAACATTTTCTAGATCTCAGATGCCGATATAGATTTCTTTCATGTAATTGGTAGGAGTCCATGAGCTGGTGACGTATGGGATATACATTCCTACCAGGAGGGGCAAAGTTTCCCAAACCTCAAAATGCCTACAAATACACCCCCCACCACACCCACAATTCAGTTTTACAAACTTTGCCTCCTATGGAGGTGGTGAAGTAAGTTTGTGCTAGATTTCTATGTTGATATTCACTTCTCAGCATGCTGAAACCCTGTTCCTCTCAGAGTGCAGTGAATGATAGAGGGATGTGAAGGGAGTATTACCTATTGAATGCAATGGTCATCCTAACGGGGATCTATTTCATAGGTTCTCTGTTATCGGTCGTAGAGATTCATCTCCTACCTCCCTTTTCAGATCGACAATATACTCTTATTATACCATTACCTCTGCTGATTCTTGTTTCAGTACTGATTTGGCTATCTACTTTATGTAGATGAGTGTCTTTTGGTAAGTATGTTTTCGTTTATTAAGACACTCTCAGCTATGGTTTGGCACATTATTTGTAAAGTTCTAAATATAATGTTTGTACTTATATTTGCCATGATTCAGGTTTATCAGTATATTTCCTTTTTGCAGACTGTCATTTTCATTTTGGGAAATGCATATTAAAAAAAAAAAAAAAAAAATTAAAAAAAAAAAAATCTTACCTGGAATTTTCAAACTGACATTCTTTCTAAATTGCAGGCTGTTAGACTCGCGGGTGCGCAAAATGCTATAGTTTATTGCGTCATTCTTTTGGCACGAGAATTACATTTGTTGACGTATTTTCGTCATTTCCGGCGTCTTAGTTGGCGCTGAGAATTTTCACATAGTTGCGTCATCTATGACGCTCGTGTTTGTTGCAGACGTTCTTGGCGCCAAAAAATATTTTGTCAGTTGTGGACGTCATATTTGGAGCCAGATTTCTGACATTATTTAAGTCTTTATTTCATTCTGCTTCTGGTTTTCAGAGGCTTATTTTGTTTGCATTTTTTCCCCATTCCTGAAACTGTCATTTAAGGAAATTGATATTTTGCTTTATATGTTGTTTTTTCTCTTACATTTGCAAGATATCGCAAAACTGTTCCTGTATCAGAAAACACTGTTGGATTCCTGATGACTGATATCAGTCCTACCAAAGCTAAGTTCATTTATTTTAATGTTATGAATTTTTATCTTTAGCTATGGTTTGTAATAAGTTATCATAATAAACTTTTACATGCAGAGTCCATCAGTATTAATGCATTATCTATTGCTATTCTTTTAACATCTAATGTACAAGATATAACTAGGAATTTATAGGATTATTTTTCTGATTCTATTCTAAAGGCTTTGTGTCTGCCATCCCGCCTTCTAATAAAATGTAAAGGTCTTTTTTAAACTTCTCATTTAGTTGAGGAATCTTCAAATGACCGACAACATACTGAATTATCCTTCTCTGATGAGGATTTATCTGATTCAGAATATCCTTCTTCAGATATTGACCCTAACAAATATACTTTTTTACTTTTAAATAGAGTACATTCGTTCTTTGTTGAAAAGGTGTTGATTATATTGGATATTGAGGAGACTAGTTCTTTTGATTTTAAGACTAGCTAACATTTAAATTCTGCTTATTAACCTCCCGTGGTTTCTTCAGAGGTTTTTTTCCAGTTCCTGATACTAGGGAATGGAATAGGCCTGGTACTTCTTTTATTCCTTCTTTAAGGTTTTTAAATTGTATCCTTTGCCAGCAGTTAGTTTGGAGTTTTGAGGAAAGATCCCCAAAGTTAATGGGGCTATCTCTTGCTAAACATACTACTATTCCTATGGAAAATAGTATTTATTTTTAAGTTCCTTCAGATGGGAAACTTGTATCTTATCTAAGGAAAATTATTTTATTTTCAGGTCCTTTTCTTAGGCCTACAATTTATTTGGCTGATGTTGCAACTGCTTCAACTTTTGGTTGGATACTTTAGCGCAACAAGTATCGGATTATGATTTGTTTAGCATTGTTAAGTTGATTCAACATGCTAATAATTTCATTTGTGATGTCATTTTTTTGATATTTTCACAATTGAGGTTAAATCTATGTCTTTAGCTATTTTAGCTAGAAGAACTTTGTGACTTAAATCTTGGAATTCTAATTTGATTTCTGAAATCCAGATTTTTATTTTTCCAAGGTAATAAATTATTTGGTTCACTATTGGATTCAATAATTTCAACTGTTACTCTGGGGAAGGGAGTTTTTTTGCTTCAAGATTAAGTTCTAAGAGTAAATCTTAAGCTTATATTAGTTTTTGTTCTTAATAAGGAACGGAATCCTAATTCTTCCAAAAAGTAACATGTTTCTAATTGGAAGCTTTCTTCAAAATGGAATGAATTCAAACCATTTAAAAGATCAAAGTCAGCCCCCAAATTTGCATGAAGGTGTGGCCCTTATTCCAGCTTAGCTGGTAAGGGGCAGGTTAAGACTTTTCTAAAGTTGTTTGGTTCAATTCGGTCCAAACTTCTTAGATTGGGGTACAGAATAGGATTCAGAGTAAGACCGCCTGTGAGAAGTCTTTTTCTCTCTAGCATATTCCGGCTATTCCAGTAAAGGCTCAGACTTTCCTGAAGTGTGTTTCAGACCTGGAGTTATCTGGTATTCATACCAGTTCCATTTCAGGAACGGGGTCTGGGATTTTGTTCAGAACTATTCATTGTCCCAAAGATAGAAAATATTTTTGTATTGTCATGTAAGAGTACCATCTTTCAGAATGGTGTTTATATGGTCTATTCTGCCTTTTGGTCAGCTAGGGCATTATTTGCCTACAATAGACTTACAGGATGCATATCTTCATATTCTGTTTTCATTCAGATTATTTTCATTTTCTGAGATTCTCTTTTTTAGACGAGCATTACCAATTTGTTGCTTTTCCTTTTTGACCTAGCGACAGTTCTAGGAATCTTTTCAAAAGGTTCTCTGTGTTTCCTTATTTGGACGATATCATGGTATTTGCTCAGTCTTTTCGTTCTGCAGAATCTCATACATTTCAACTTCTGTTGTTTCTTCAAGGACATGGTTGGAGGATCATTTTACCAAAGGTTCCTTGATTCCTCAAGACAAGGGTCACCTTTTTTAGGTTTCTAGATAGATTGTGTCAATGTCTTTGTTTCTAACAGAGAAGAGACAATTTTTATTGGGTTCAGCTTGTCGGAACCTTTAGTCTCTATTATTTCCTTCAGTAGCTATATGCATGGAAGTTTTAGGTCTCATGACTGCAGCATTGGATTTGATTTTCTTTGCTCATTTTCATATGAAACCTCTCCAGTTTTTAATGCTGGATTAATGGTGCAGGGATTATTCTAGGATATCACATTTAATATCCTTGAATCCCAATATTCAACTATCTCTGACTTGGTGGTTAGATCACCATCGTATAGTTCTACGGGTCTCTTTGGTTCATCCAACCTGGACCGTGATCACAACAGATGCAAGTCGTTTAGGTTGGGAAGCTGTCTGGGGATCTCTGACAGCACAATGGGTTTGGAAATCTCAAGAGGCGAGATTATCTTTCAATATTTTGGAACTCCGTGCAATTCTCAGAGTTCTTCAGTTTTGGCTTCTATTTGAAGAGAGAGACATTTATTGGTTTTCAGACAGACAATGTCACAACTGTGGCGTATGTCAATCATTAGGATGGGACTCTCAGTCCTCAGGCTATGAAAGAAGTATTTTGGATACTTGCTTGGGCAAAATCCAGCTTTTGTCTAATTTCTGCGGTCCATATCCCAGGTATAGACAATTGGGAAGTGGATTATCTTTGTCATCAAGTTTTACATCCGGGAGAATGGTTTCTTCACCCAGATGTCTATTTTTCAAGTTGTTCAGATGTGCGGGCTTCCAGAAATAGATCTGATGGCTTCTCATCTAAACAAGAAACTTCCCAGGTACCTATCTAGGTCCAGGGATCCTCAGGCGGAAGCAGTGGATGCATTGACACTTCCTTGGAGTTATCAACCTGCCTATATTTTTCTGCCTCTAGTTCTCCTTTCAAGAGTGATTTTTAAAATCATCATGGAGCAATTGTTTGTGCTGCTGGTGACTCCAGCATGGCCGCTCAGGTTTTGGTATGTGGATCTTGTTCGGATGTTCTATTGTCAACCTTGGCCATTTCCATTTAGGCCAGACCTTATATCTCAAGGTTTGTTTTTCCATCATGATCTCAGATCATTAAATTTGATGGTATGGAGATTGAATGCTTAGTCATAGAAGTTTCTCTGACTCAGTGATTAAAACTATGTTGCAGGCTCGTAAATCTGTGTCTAGAAAGATTTATTATCGAGTTTGGAAGACTTACATTTCATGGTGTTCTTCTCATAAATTCTCTTGGCTTTCCTTTAGAATTCCTAGAATTTTTCAGTTTCTTCAGGATGGTTTAGATAAGGGTTTGTCTGCAAGGTCTTTGAAAGGACAAATCTCTGCTCTTTCTGTTCTGTTCCACAGAAAAATTGTTAAACTTCCTGATATTTTTTGTTTTGTACAGGCTTTGGTTTGTATCAAGCCTGTCATTAAATCAATTTCTCCTCCTTAGAGTCTTAATTTGGTTTTGAAGGCTTTTCAGGCTCCTCCGTTTGAGCCTATGCATTTTCTGGACATTAAATTACTTTCTTGGAAAGTGTTGTTCCTTTTGGCCATCTCTTCTGTTAGAAGAGTTTCTGTTTTATCTGCTCTTTCTTGTGAGTCTCCGTTTCTAATTTTTCATCAGGATAAGGCGGTTTTTGCGGACTTCGTTTCAATTTTTACCTAAAGTTGTGAACTTTAACATTAGTAGAGAAATTGTTGTCCCTTCTTTGTGTCCTAATCCTAAGAATTCTCTGGAGAGATCCTTACATTCTTTGGATGTGGTAAGAACTTCAAAATATTATGTTGAAGCTACTAAAGTTTTCAGGAAGACTTCTAGTCTATTTGTTATCTTTTCCAGTTCTAGGAAAGGTCAGAAGGCTTCTGCCATTTCTTTGGCATCTTGGTTAAAGCTTTTGATTCATCATGCTTATTTGGAGATGGGTAATTCCCCGCCTCAGAGGATTACGGCTCATTCTACTAGGTCAGTTTCCACTTCCTGGGTTTTTAAGAATGAAGCTTCTGTTGATCAGATTTGCAAAGCAGCAACTTGGTCTTCTTTGCTTACTTTTTCCTAAATTCTACCATTTTGATGTTTTCTCTTTTTCACAAGCAGTTTTTGGTAGAAAAATACTTCAGGCAGCTGTTTCAGTTTGATTCTTCTGCTTATATTTTCAGTTTTTTTCATTATATGAGTAAAACTTTTTGATTTGGGTTGTGGATTCATTTTTCAGCGGAATTGGCTGTCTTTATTTTTAACCCTCCCTCTCTAGTGACTCTTGCGTGGAGTTCCACATCTTGGGTATTTGCTATCCCATACATCACTAGCTCATGGACTCTTGCCAATTACATGAAAGAAAACATAGTTTATGTAAGAATTTACCTGATAAATTCATTTCTTTCATATTGGCAAGAGTCCATGAGGCCCACCCTTTTTATGGTGGTTATGATTTTTTTTGTATAAAGCACAATTATTCCAATTCCTTGTTGTTGCGTTCGCTCCTTTCTTATCACCCCACTTCTTGGCTATTCATTAAACTGAATTGTGGGTGTGGTGGGGGGTGTATTTATAGGCATTTTGAGGTTTGGGAAACTTTGCCCCTCCTGGTAGGAATGTATATCCCATATGTCACTAGCTCATGGACTCTTGCCAATATGAAAGAAATGAATTTATCAGGTAAATTCTTACATAAATCATGTTTTATTATCGTTTGGATTGATTTGAGAGCTTTGAATTAGAAATCGAAACGGCATTTTTTTAACCTCCGGTCAGGAGTAAAACACATTACTTAAGGTTATTAAGAAGACCAAGAAGTATTCGCCTTAGTTTTATTGTTTTGTTTTTTAATTTAGTCAATGTGGTTTCTTTATTAGATAGATTTTTACATTGACAAATATGTTTTAATTGCATGTAATGATTCAGATTTGAAAGTTTTAATCTGGTACTTATCGCTGATTTCTCTTCTCACACCTGAACAATTCCCAGATGGTGACCAATACCTGTGCATTACCTGTGTTTTCATTGGTCATACTTAGGTCTGACAACTTCCGTTTTTCACCTTGCAAGTGTATTTAATTCCAGCAATTACAATGTTATTGTATTCGCTTTTTTACCTGCCTGATGAAACGACCAGTTGTGGTCGAGAAACGCGTTGCATAATAATAAAGCGTTCACTTTTTATTCTTCGTGGAAGTTGTCAGTTTGTTTGCAGCCCCAGCTCCATTTGCTGTTGAGGTGATTACAAGTTGTATCCTGTTTTGGACGATCAATACCAAAGAACAGTGAACTAGCCACTGTAAAGAGCTAGACTGCCTGAGAGCACTGGTTACAGTACAGTGCAATGAATTCCGGTAAGCCTTTATTACCGTTTTAAACACCCACCTATAAGGGACATACTACACTATGAAGCGCCCTCTTTCTGCTTTAATTTAATAGATTCACCTCACACCGGGTCAAGGGGAGCAGCCTCAACTATCAATTTATATACCGAACACAAGCAGAGATCCTCACAGCTAAACCGGATCCATCTTATTTGTGAAAGAGAACTATTTTATGAACATTTGTTGTTTTTTTTTTTTTTTGGAAATCACATTTATTGCCTATATTTAAACAGAGCACACCTCTTATCAGATCCCCTCCTGGGTTCTGTGTTTTGTTTTAAATGTATTAACCCCTAAACCTAAGTCTAACCCTAACACCCCCTAACTTAAAGATAATTACAATAAATCTAAATAAAAATTTATATTATTACCTAAATAATTCCTATTTAAATCTAAATACTTACCTATAAAATAAACCTTAAGCTAGCTACAATATAACTAATAGTAGCCAGATGGTATCTTCTATCTTCATCCATCCGACACGGAGCGGGTCCATCTTCAAGACATCCGACGTGGAGCATCCTCTTCAAACGAAGTCTTCTTACTGAATGACGGTTCCTTTAAGTGTCATCATCCAAGATGGCGTCCCTTAGATTCCAATTGGCTAATAGAATTCTATCAGCCAATCGGAATTAAGGTAGAAAAAATCCTATTGGCTGATGCAATCAGCCAATAGGATTGAAGTTCAATCCTATTGGCTGATCCAATCAACCAATAGGATTGAGCTCGCATTCTATTGCCTGATTGGAACAGTCCTCATCCAAGCGGCGAGAAGTCTTCATCCAGGTGGCCTCTTCAATCTTCATCCAGGCAGCATCTTCTATTTTGATCCCGGCAGCACGGAGCGAGTCTATCCTGAAGAAATCCAGCATGGAGCATTCTCTTCATACAGTCGCTGCCGTACACTGAATCTTTAATGCAAGGTACGCGATCCAAGATGGAGTCCCTTGCATTCCTATTGGCTGAAAGATTTGAATCAGCCAATAGGAATTAGAGCTGCTAAAAGTAATGCTTTTACTTTAAACTTGTAATACGCTCAATACCTCCAACGCGCACAAACAGCTTCAGTAAACCTGATATTGTTCACTCACAACAGCGCGCCTCTCGTAATCTAGCCCTCATTTTGCAAAAATACACTTACTGTTGCAAAAGATGATTACATTGCAGCTTTGCTACTCCAGCAGTCGTCTGTTCCTGTAGCAATTCTCCTTAATCAGTATTTCTGCTATGGTATTACTGCAACAAACTTTCTACATCTGAAATACAAAGCAATAGAGACAGAGAATATGGAGTGATTGTAATGTGTACTGAAGGTCTCAGAGGGCATATTTACTAGGCTTGTACAAGCTTATGATAAAACAAAAAGGGGGGAAGACAAAGACTTACACCCCTAAAAAACAATAAACCTTGCTTTTGAGACATACAGGGAGATATACTCGCTCTTAAGCACAATACTATTATGGTTTGGATCTAACAAAAAGATTTACCAATAAAAGTACAGAATTCTGTCAACTTCAATGGTTGAAATTAATTGGCATTTATTTCTTTTTAATATATTAATATCCCAGAAGTCTGCTGTTCCTGAAAACTCAGGCCATTTAAATAGATAGGAAAGTCAAAACTAAACTTGCATGATTCAGATAGAGAATATAATTTTAAGATGATTTTAAATTTACTTCTATTCTTAAATGTGCTTTGTTCTCTTGGTATCCCTTGTTGAAAAAGAATATGCACATATCCTACACTAGTGCAGTGCTTGACAAATATGTTAAAAATCTAGGAGCCAGGTATTTTTGATGGTTTATGTATGTATACAGTATATATATATATATATATATATATATATATATATATATATATATATATATATATATATATATATATATATATATATATATATATATATATATATATATATATATATATATAGGGAGTGCAGAATTATTAGGCAAATGAGTATTTTGACCACATCATCCTCTTTATGCATGTTGTCTTACTCCAAGCTGTATAGGCTCGAAAGCCTACTACCAATTAAGCATATTAGGTGATGTGCATCTCTGTAATGAGAAGGGGTGTGGTCTAATGACATCAACACCCTATATCAGGTGTGCATAATTATTAGGCAACTTCCTTTCCTTTGGCAAAATGGGTCAAAAGAAGGACTTGACAGGCTCAGAAAAGTCAAAAATAGTGAGATATCTTGCAGAGGGATGCAGCACTCTTAAAATTGCAAAGCTTCTGAAGCGTGATCATCGAACAATCAAGCATTTCATTCAAAATAGTCAACAGGGTCGCAAGAAGCGTGTGGAAAAACCAAGGCGCAAAATAACTGCCCATGAACTGAGAAAAGTCAAGCGTGCAGCTGCCAAGATGCCACTTGCCACCAGTTTGGCCATATTTCAGAGCTGCAACATCACTGGAGTGCCCAAAAGCACAAGGTGTGCAATACTCAGAGACATGGCCAAGGTAAGAAAGGCTGAAAGACGACCACCACTGAACAAGACACACAAGCTGAAACGTCAAGACTGGGCCAAGAAATATCTCAAGACTGATTTTTCTAAGGTTTTATGGACTGATGAAATGAGAGTGAGTCTTGATGGACCAGATGGATGGGCCCGTGGCTGGATTGGTAAAGGGCAGAGAGCTCCAGTCCGACTCAGACGCCAGCAAGGTGGAGGTGGAGTACTGGTTTGGGCTGGTATCATCAAAGATGAGCTTGTGGGGCCTTTTCGGGTTGAGGATGGAGTCAAGCTCAACTCCCAGTCCTACTGCCAGTTTCTGGAAGACACCTTCTTCAAGCAGTGGTACAGGAAGAAGTCAACATCCTTCAAGAAAAACATGATTTTCATGCAGGACAATGCTCCATCACACGCGTCCAAGTACTCCACAGCGTGGCTGGCAAGAAAGGGTATAAAAGAAGAAAATCTAATGACATGGCCTCCTTGTTCACCTGATCTGAACCCCATTGAGAACCTGTGGTCCATCATCAAATGTGAGATTTACAAGGAGGGAAAACAGTACACCTCTCTGAACAGTGTCTGGGAGGCTGTGGTTGCTGCTGCACGCAATGTTGATGGTGAACAGATCAAAACACTGACAGAATCCATGGATGGCAGGCTTGTGAGTGTCCTTGCAAAGAAAGGTGGCTATATTGGTCACTGATTTGTTTTTGTTTTGTTTTTGAATGTCAGAAATGTATATTTGTGAATGTTGAGATGTTATATTGGTTTCACTGGTAAAAATAAATAATTGAAATGGGTATATATTTGTTTATTGTTAAGTTGCCTAATAATTATGCACAGTAATAGTCACCTGCACACACAGCTATCCCCCTAAAATAGCTAAAACTAAAAACAAACTAAAAACTACTTCCAAAAATATTCAGCTTTGATATTAATGAGTTTTTTGGGTTCATTGAGAACATGGTTGTTGTTCAATAATAAAATTAATCCTCAAAAATACAACTTGCCTAATAATTCTGCACTCCCTACACACACACACAAATATGTTACAGTATAAGGCAGTAATGTTACAGTATAAGACAGTAATGTTACAGTATTAGACAGTAATGTTACAGTATAAGGCAGTAATGTTACAATATTAGACAGTAATGTTACAGTATAAGGCAGTGAAGTTACAGTATAAGACAGTAATGTTACAGCATTAGACATTAATGTTATAGTATAAGACAATAATGTTACAGTATTAGACAGTAACGTTACAGTATAAGACAGTAATGTTACAGTATAAGGCAGTAATGTTACAATATTAGACAGTAATATTACAGTATAAGACAGTATTGTGACAGTATAAGGCAGTATTGTTACAGTATAAGGCCGTAATGTGACAGTATTAGACAGTAATGTGACAGTATTAGACAGTAACTTTGCAGTAGAAGACAATAATGTTACAGTATTAGACAGTAATTTTACAGTACAAGGCAGTAATGTTACTGTATAAGACAATAATGTTACAGTATTAGACAGTAATGTTATAGTATTAGACAGTAATGTTACAATATAAGACAATGTTACAGTATAAAGCAGTAATGTTACAGTATAAAGCAGTAATGTTACAGTATAACACGATAATGTTACAGTATTAGACAGTAATGTTACAGTATTATGCAGTAATGTTACAGTATTAGACAGTAATGTTAGTTTAAGATAGTAATGTTACAGTATAAGGCAGTAATGTTACAGTATTAGACAATAATGTGTACTAGTATGTAGTATGTTGTTTCTCATGTACAGTAGTGTGTATTATTATGTAGTATGTTGTTTCTCATGTACAGTAGTGTGTATTAGTATGTAGTATGTTGTTTCTCATGTACAGTAGTGTGTATTAGTATGTAGTAAGTTGTTTCTCATGTACAGTAGTGTGTATTTATATGTAGTATGTTGTTTCAATTGTACAGTAGTGTGTATTAGTATGTAGTATGTTGTTTCTCATGTACAGTAGTGTGTATTAGTATGTAGTAAGTTGTTTCTCATGTACAGTAGTGTGTATTCATATGTAGTATGTTGTTTCTCTTGTACAGTAGTGTGTATTAGTATGTAGTATGTTGTTTCTCATGTACAGTAGTGTGTAATAGTATGTAGTATGTTTTTCATTTACAGTAGTGTGTATTAGTATGTAGTATGTTGTTTCTCATGTACAGTAGTGTGTATTAGTATGTAGTATGTTGTTTCTCATGTACAGTAGTGTGTATTAGTATGTAGTAAGTTGTTTTTCATGTACAGTAGTGTGTATTAGTATGTAGTATGTTGTTTCTCATGTACAGTAGTGTGTATTAGTATGTAGTATGTTGTTTCTCATGTACAGTAGTGTGAATTAGTATGTAGTATGTTGTTTCTCATGTACAGTAGTGTGTATTAGTATGTAGTAAGTTGTTTTTCATGTACAGTAGTGTGTATTAGTATGTAGTATGTTGTTTCTCATGTACAGTAGTGTGTATTAGTATGTAGTATGTTGTTTCTCATGTACAGTAGTGTGTATTAGTATGTAGTATGTTGTTTCTCATGCACAGTAGTGTGTATTAGTATTAGTATGTAGTAAGTTGTTTTTCATGTACAGTAGTGTGTATTAGTATGTAGTATGTTGTTTCTCATGTACAGTAGTGTGTATTAGTATGTAGTATGTCGTTTCTCATGTACAGTAGTGTGTATTAGTATGTAGTATGTTGTTTCTCATGTACAGTAGTGTGTATTAGTATGTAGTATGTCGTTTCTCATGTACAGTAGTGTGTATTAGTATGTAGTATGTTGTTTCTCATGTACAGTAGTGTGTATTAGTATGTAGTATGTTGTTTCTCATATACAGTAGTGTCAATTAGTATGAAGTATGTTGTTTCTCATGTACAGTAGTGTGTATTAGTATGTAGTATGTTGTTTCTCATGTACAGTAGTGTGTATTAGTATGCAGTATGTTGTTTCTCATGTACAGTAGTGTGTATTAGTATGTAGTATGTTATTTCTCATGTCCAGTAGTGTGTATTAGTATGTAGTATGTTTCTCATGTCCAGTAGTGTGTATTAGTATGTAGTATGTTTCTCATGTACAGTAGTGTGTATTAGTATGTAGTATGTTGTTTCTCATGTACAGTAGTGTGTATTAGTATGTAGTATGTTGTTTCTCATGTACAGTAGTGTGTATTAGTGTGTAGTATGTTGTTTCTCATGTAAAGTAGTGTGTATTAGTGTGTAGTAAGTTGTTTCTCATGTACAGTAGTGTGTATTCTTATGTAGTATGTTGTTTCTCATGTACAGTAGTGTGTATTAGTATGTAGTATGTTGTTTCTCATGTACAGTAGTGTGTATTAGTATGTAGTATGTTTCTCATGTACAGTAGTGTGTAATAGTATGCAGTATGTTTTTCATGTACAGTAGTGTGTATTAGTATGTAGTATGTTGCTTCTCATGTACAGTAGTGTGTATTAGTATGTAGTATGTTGTTTCTCATGCACAGTAGTGTGTATTAGTATGTAGTATGTTGTTTCTCATGTACAGTAGTGTGTATTAGTATGCAGTATGTTGTTTCTCATGTACAGTAGTATGTATTAGTATGTAGTATGTTGTTTCGCATGTACAGTAGTATGTATTAGTATGTAGTATGTTGTTTCTCATGTACAGTAGTGTGTATTAGTATGTAGTATGTTGTTTCTCATGTACAGTAGTGTGTATTAGTATGTCTTATGTTGTTTTTCATGTACAGTAGTGTGTATTAGTATGTAGTATGTTGTTTCTCATGTACAGTAGTGTGTATTAGTATGTAGTATGTTGTTTCTCATGTACAGTAGTGTGTATTAGTATGTAGTATGTTGATTCTCATGTACAGTAGTGTGTATTAGTATGTAGTATGTTGTTTCTCATGTACAGTAGTGTGTATTAGTATGTAGTAAGTTGTTTCTAATGTACAGTGGTGTGTATTAGTATGTTGCATGTTTCTCATGTACAGTAGTGTGTATTAGTATGTAGTATGTGTTTCTCATGTACAGTAGTGTGTATTAGTAGATAGCAAGTTGTTTCTCGTGTACAGTAGTGTGTACTAGTATGTAGTATGTGGTTTCTCATGTACAGTAGTGTGTATTAGTATGTAATAAGTTGTTTCTCATGTACAGTAGTGTGTATTAGTATGTAGTATGTTATTTCTCATGTACAGTAGTGTATATTAGTATGTAGTATGTTGTTTCTCATGTACAGTAGTGTGTATTAGTATGTAGTATGTTGTTTCTCATGTACAGTAGTGTGTATTAGTAGATAGTATGTTGTTTCTCATGTACAGTAGTGTGTATTAGTATGTAGTATGTTGTTTCTCATGTACAGTAGTGTGTATTAGTATGTAGTATGTTGTTTCTCATGTCCAGTACTGTGAATTAGTATGTAGTATATTTCTCATGTCCAGTAGTGTGTATTAGTATGTAGTATGTTTCTCATGTACAGTAGTGTGTACTAGTGTGTAGTATGTTGTTTCTCATGTACAGTAGTGTGTATTAGTGTGTAGTAAGTTGTTTCTCATGTACAGTAGTGTGTATTCTTATGTAGTATGTTGTTTCTCATGTACAGTAGTGTGTATTAGTATGTAGTATGTTGTTTCTCATGTACAGTAGTGTGTATTAGTATGTAGTATGTTTCTCATGTACAGTAGTGTGTAATAGTATGCAGTATGTTTTTCATGTACAGTAGTGTGTATTAGTATGTAGTATGTTGCTTCTCATGTACAGTAGTGTGTATTAGTATGTAGTATGTTGTTTCTCATGCACAGTAGTGTGTATTAGTATGTAGTATGTTGTTTCTCATGTACAGTAGTGTGTATTAGTATGCAGTATGTTGTTTCTCATGTACAGTAGTATGTATTAGTATGTAGTATGTTGTTTCGCATGTACAGTAGTATGTATTAGTATGTAGTATGTTGTTTCTCATGTACAGTAGTGTGTATTAGTATGTAGTATGTTGTTTCTCATGTACAGTAGTGTGTATTAGTATGTCTTATGTTGTTTTTCATGTACAGTAGTGTGTATTAGTATGTAGTATGTTGTTTCTCATGTACAGTAGTGTGTATTAGTATGTAGTATGTTGTTTCTCATGTACAGTAGTGTGTATTAGTATGTAGTATGTTGATTCTCATGTACAGTAGTGTGTATTAGTATGTAGTATGTTTCTCATGTACAGTAGTGTGTATTAGTATGTAGTAAGTTGTTTCTAATGTACAGTGGTGTGTATTAGTATGTTGCATGTTTCTCATGTACAGTAGTGTGTATTAGTATGTAGTATGTGTTTCTCATGTACAGTAGTGTGTATTAGTAGATAGCAAGTTGTTTCTCGTGTACAGTAGTGTGTACTAGTATGTAGTATGTGGTTTCTCATGTACAGTAGTGTGTATTAGTATGTAATAAGTTGTTTCTCATGTACAGTAGTGTGTATTAGTATGTAGTATGTTATTTCTCATGTACAGTAGTGTATATTAGTATGTAGTATGTTGTTTCTCATGTACAGTAGTGTGTATTAGTATGTAGTATGTTGTTTCTCATGTACAGTAGTGTGTATTAGTAGATAGTATGTTGTTTCTCATGTACAGTAGTGTGTATTAGTATGTAGTATGTTGTTTCTCATGTACAGTAGTGTGTATTAGTATGTAGTATGTTGTTTCTCATGTCCAGTACTGTGAATTAGTATGTAGTATATTTCTCATGTCCAGTAGTGTGTATTAGTATGTAGTATGTTTCTCATGTACAGTAGTGTGTACTAGTGTGTAGTATGTTGTTTCTCATGTACAGTAGTGTGTATTAGTGTGTAGTAAGTTGTTTCTCATGTACAGTAGTGTGTATTCGTATGTAGTATGTTGTTTCTCATGTACAGTAGTGTGTATTAGTATGTAGTATGTTGATTCTCATGTACAGTAGTGTGTATTAGTATGTAGTATGTTGTTTCTCATGTACAGTAGTGTGTATTAGTATGCAGTAAGTTGTTTCTAATGTACAGTAGTGTGTATTAGTATGTTGTATGTTTCTCAGGTACAGTAGTGTGTATTAGTATGTAGTATGTGTTTCTCATGTACAGTAGTGTGTATTAGTAGATAGTAAGTTGTTTCTCATGTAAAGTAGTGTGTACTAGTATGTAGTATGTGGTTACTCATGTACAGTAGTGTGTATTAGTATGTAATACGTTGTTTCTCATGTACAGTAGTGTGTATTAGTATGTAGTATGTTATTTCTCATGTACAGTAGTGTATATTAGTATGTAGTATGTTGTTTCTCATGTACAGTAGTGTGTATTAGTATGTAGTATGTTGTTTCTCATGTACAGTAGTGTGTATTAGTAGATAGTATGTTGTTTCTCATGTACAGTAGTGTGCATTAGTATGTAGTATGTTGTTTCTCATGTACAGTAGTGTGTATTAGTATGTAGTATGTTGTTTCTCATGTCCAGTAGTGTGTATTAGTATGTAGTATGTTTCTCATGTCCAGTAGTGTGTAGTAGTATGTAGTATGTTTCTCATGTACAGTAGTGTGTACTAGTGTGTAGTATGTTGTTTCTCATGTACAGTAGTGTGTATTAGTGTGTAGTAAGTTGTTTCTCATGTACAGTAGTGTGTATTTGTATGTAGTATGTTGTTTCTCATGTACAGTAGTGTGTATTAGTATGTAGTATGTTGTTTTTCATGTACAGTAGTGTGTATTAGTATGTAGAATGTTGTTTCCCATGTACAGTAGTGTGTATTAGTATGTAGTATGTTGTTTCTCATGTACAGTAGTGTGTATTAGTATGTAGTATGTTGTTTCTCATGTACAGTAGTGTGTATTAGTATGTAGTATGTTGTTTCTCATGTCCAGTAGTGTGTATTAGTATGTAGTATGTTTCTCATGTCCAGTAGTGTGTAGTAGTATGTAGTATGTTTCTCATGTACAGTAGTGTGTACTAGTGTGTAGTATGTTGTTTCTCATGTACAGTAGTGTTTATTAGTGTGTAGTAAGTTGTTTCTCATGTACAGTAGTGTGTATTAGTATGTAGTACGTTGTATCTCATGTACAGTAGTGTGTATTAGTATGTAGTATGTTGTTTCTCATGTACAGTAGTGTGTATTAGTATTTAGTATGTTATTTCTCATGTACAGTAGTGTGTATTAGTATGTAGTATGTTACTCATGTACAGTAGTGTGTATTAGTATGTAGTATGTTGTTTCTCATGTACAGTAGTGTGTATTAGTATGTAGTATGTTATTTCTCATGTACAGTAGTGTGTATTAGTATGTATTATGTTTCTCATGTACAGTAGTGTGTATTAGTATGTAGTATGTTGTTTCTCAAATACAGTGAAGGTGCCTGTGTGGGGGAAGTGACAGACATGTGACAAGGGTGAAATCAAACCATGTAAAGGATTAATTTTTTTATAGTTCTTGTTCTGTTCTAGTGTGTATTAGTATGTAGTATGTTTCTCATGTACAGTAGTGTGTATTAGTATGTAGTATGTTGTTTCTCATGTACAGTAGTGTGTATTAGTATGTAGTATGTTGTTTCTCATGTACAGTAGTGTGTATTAGTGTGTAGTATGTTGTTTCTCATGTACAGTAGTGTGTATTAGTGTGTAGTAAGTTGTTTCTCATGTACAGTAGTGTGTATTCGTTTGTAGTATGTTGTTTCTCATGTACAGTAGTGTGTATTAGTATGTAGTATGTTGTTTCTCATGTACAGTAGTGTGTATTAGTATTAGTATGTAGTATGTTTCTCATGTACAGTAGTGTGTAATAGTATGCAGTATGTTTTTCATGTACAGTAGTGTGTATTAGTATGTAGTATGTTGCTTCTCATGTACAGTAGTGTGTATTAGTATGTAGTATGTTGTTTCTCATGTACAGTAGTGTGTATTTGTATGTAGTAAGTTGTTTTTCATGTACAGTAGTGTGTATTAGTATGTAGTATGTTGTTTCTCATGTACAGTAGTGTGTATTAGTATGTAGTATGTTGTTTCTCATGTACAGTAGTGTGTATTAGTATGTAGTATGTTGTTTCTCATGTACAGTAGTGTGTATTAGTATTAGTATGTAGTAAGTTGTTTTTCATGTACAGTAGTGTGTATTAGTATGTAGTATGTTGTTTCTCATGTACAGTAGTGTGTATTAGTATGTAGTATGTTGTTTCTCATGTACAGTAGTATGTATTAGTATGTAGTATGTTGTTTCGCATGTACAGTAGTATGTATTTGTATGTTGTTTCTCATGTACAGTAGTGTGTATTAGTATGTAGTATGTTGTTTCTCATGTACAGTAGTGTGTATTAGTATGTAGTATGTTGTTTTTCATGTACAGTAGTGTGTATTAGTATGTAGTATGTTGTTTCTCATGTACAGTAGTGTGTATTAGTATGTAGTATGTTGTTTCTCATGTACAGTAGTGTGTATTAGTATGTAGTATGTTGATTCTCATGTACAGTAGTGTGTATTAGTATGTAGCATGTTGATTCTCATGTACAGTAGTGTGTATTAGTAGATAGTAAGTTGTTTCTCATGTACAGTAGTGTGTACTAGTATGTAGTATGTGGTTTCTCATGTACAGTAGTGTGTATTAGTATGTAATAAGTTGTTTCTCATGTACAGTAGTGTGTATTAGTATGTAGTATGTTATTTCTCATGTACAGTAGTGTATATTAGTATGTAGTATGTTGTTTCTCATGTACAGTAGTGTGTATTAGTATGTAGTATGTTGTTTCTCATGTACAGTAGTGTGTATTAGTATGTAGTATGTTGTTTCTCATGTACATTAGTGTGTATTAGTATGTAGTATGTTGTTTCTCATGTACAGTAGTGTGTATTAGTATGTAGTATGTTGTTTCTCATGTCCAGTAGTGTGTATTAGTATGTAGTATGTTTCTCATGTCCAGTAGTGTGTATTAGTATGTAGTATGTTTCTCATGTACAGTAGCGTGTATTAGTATGTAGTACGTTGTTTCTCATGTACAGTAGTGTGTATTAGTATGTAGTATGTTGTTTCTCATGTACAGTAGTGTGTATTAGTATGTAGTATGTTGTTTCTTATGTACAGTAGTGTGTACTAGTATGTAGTATGTTGCTTCTCATGTACAGTAGTGTGTATTAGTATGTAGTATGTTGTTTCTCATGTACAGTAGTGTGTATTAGTATGTAGTATGTTGTTTCTCATGTACAGTAGTGTGTATTAGTATGTAGTATGTGGTTTCTCATGTACAGTAGTGTGTATTTGTATGTAGTAAGTTGTTTTTCATGTACAGTAGTGTGTATTAGTATGTAGTATGTTGTTTCTCATGTACAGTAGTGTGTATTTGTATGTAGTATGTTGTTTTTCATGTACAGTAGTGTGTATTAGTATGTAGTATGTTGTTTCTCATGTACAGTAGTGTGTATTAATATTAGTATGTAGTAAGTTGTTTTTCATGTACAGTAGTGTGTATTAGTATGTAGTATGTTGTTTCTCATGTACAGTAGTGTGTATTAGTATGTAGTATGTTGTTTCTCATGTACAGTAGTATGTATTAGTATGTAGTATGTTGTTTCGCATGTACAGTAGTATGTATTAGTATGTTGTTTCTCATGTACAGTAGTGTGTATTAGTATGTAGTATGTGGTTTCTCATGTACAGTAGTGTGTATTAGTATGTAGTATGTTGTTTCTCATGTACAGTAGTGTGTTTTAGTATGTAGTATGTTGTTTCGCATGTACAGTAGTGTGTATTAGTATGTAGTATGTTGATTCTCATGTACAGTAGTGTGTATTAGTATGTAGCATGTTGATTCTCATGTACAGTAGTGTGTATTAGTAGATAGTAAGTTGTCTCTCATGTACAGTAGTGTGTACTAGTATGTAGTATGTGGTTTCTCATGTACAGTAGTGTGTATTAGTATGTAATAAGTTGTTTCTCATGTACAGTAGTGTGTATTAGTATGTAGTATGTTGTTTTTCATGTACAGTAGTGTGTATTAGTATGTAGTATGTTGTTTCTCATGTACAGTAGTGTGTTTTAGTATGTAGTATGTTGTTTCGCATGTACAGTAGTGTGTATTAGTATGTAGTATGTTGATTCTCATGTACAGTAGTGTGTATTAGTATGTAGCATGTTGGTTCTCATGTACAGTAGTGTGTATTAGTAGATAGTAAGTTGTCTCTCATGTACAGTAGTGTGTACTAGTATGTAGTATGTGGTTTCTCATGTACAGTAGTGTGTATTAGTATGTAATAAGTTGTTTCTCATGTACAGTAGTGTGTATTAGTATGTAGTATGTTATTTCTCATGTACAGTAGTGTATATTAGTATATAGTATGTTGTTTCTCATGTACAGTAGTGTGTATTAGTATGTAGTATGTTGTTTCTCATGTACAGTAGTGTGTATTAGTATGTAGTATGTTGTTTCTCATGTACAGTAGTGTGTATTAGTATGTAGTATGTTGTTTCTCATGTCCAGTAGTGTGTATTAGTATGTAGTATGTTGTTTCTCATGTCCAGTAGTGTGTATTAGTATGTAGTATGTTTCTCATGTCCAGTAGTGTGTATTAGTATGTAGTATGTTTCTCATGTCCAGTAGTGTGTATTAGTATGTAGTATGTTGTTTCTCATGTACAGTAGTGTGTGTTAGTATGTAGTATGTTTCTCATGTACAGTAGCGTGTATTAGTATTAGTATGTTGTTTCTCATGTACAGTAGTGTGTATTAGTATGTAGTATGTTGTTTCTCATGTACAGTAGTGTGTATTAGTATGTAGTATGTTGTTTCTTATGTACAGTAGTGTGTATTAGTGTGTAGTATGTTGTTTCTCATGTACAGTAGTGTGTATTAGTGTGTAGTAAGTTGTTTCTCATGTACAGTAGTGTGTATTCGTTTGTAGTATGTTGTTTCTCATGTACAGTAGTGTGTATTAGTATGTAGTATGTTGTTTCTCATGTACAGTAGTGTGTATTAGTATTAGTATGTAGTATGTTTCTCATGTACAGTAGTGTGTAATAGTATGCAGTATGTTTTTCATGTACAGTAGTGTGTATTAGTATGTAGTATGTTGCTTCTCATGTACAGTAGTGTGTATTAGTATGTAGTATGTTGTTTCTCATGTACAGTAGTGTGTATTTGTATGTAGTAAGTTGTTTTTCATGTACAGTAGTGTGTATTAGTATGTAGTATGTTGTTTCTCATGTACAGTAGTGTGTATTAGTATGTAGTATGTTGTTTCTCATGTACAGTAGTGTGTATTAGTATGTAGTATGTTGTTTCTCATGTACAGTAGTGTGTATTAGTATTAGTATGTAGTAAGTTGTTTTTCATGTACAGTAGTGTGTATTAGTATGTAGTATGTTGTTTCTCATGTACAGTAGTGTGTATTAGTATGTAGTATGTTGTTTCTCATGTACAGTAGTATGTATTAGTATGTAGTATGTTGTTTCGCATGTACAGTAGTATGTATTTGTATGTTGTTTCTCATGTACAGTAGTGTGTATTAGTATGTAGTATGTTGTTTCTCATGTACAGTAGTGTGTATTAGTATGTAGTATGTTGTTTTTCATGTACAGTAGTGTGTATTAGTATGTAGTATGTTGTTTCTCATGTACAGTAGTGTGTATTAGTATGTAGTATGTTGTTTCTCATGTACAGTAGTGTGTATTAGTATGTAGTATGTTGATTCTCATGTACAGTAGTGTGTATTAGTATGTAGCATGTTGATTCTCATGTACAGTAGTGTGTATTAGTAGATAGTAAGTTGTTTCTCATGTACAGTAGTGTGTACTAGTATGTAGTATGTGGTTTCTCATGTACAGTAGTGTGTATTAGTATGTAATAAGTTGTTTCTCATGTACAGTAGTGTGTATTAGTATGTAGTATGTTATTTCTCATGTACAGTAGTGTATATTAGTATGTAGTATGTTGTTTCTCATGTACAGTAGTGTGTATTAGTATGTAGTATGTTGTTTCTCATGTACAGTAGTGTGTATTAGTATGTAGTATGTTGTTTCTCATGTACAGTAGTGTGTATTAGTATGTAGTATGTTGTTTCTCATGTACAGTAGTGTGTATTAGTATGTAGTATGTTGTTTCTCATGTCCAGTAGTGTGTATTAGTATGTAGTATGTTTCTCATGTCCAGTAGTGTGTATTAGTATGTAGTATGTTTCTCATGTACAGTAGCGTGTATTAGTATGTAGTACGTTGTTTCTCATGTACAGTAGTGTGTATTAGTATGTAGTATGTTGTTTCTCATGTACAGTAGTGTGTATTAGTATGTAGTATGTTGTTTCTTATGTACAGTAGTGTGTACTAGTATGTAGTATGTTGTTTCTCATGTACAGTAGTGTGTATTAGTATGTAGTATGTTGTTTCTCATGTACAGTAGTGTGTATTAGTATGTAGTATGTTGTTTCTCATGTACAGTAGTGTGTATTAGTATGTAGTATGTGGTTTCTCATGTACAGTAGTGTGTATTTGTATGTAGTAAGTTGTTTTTCATGTACAGTAGTGTGTATTAGTATGTAGTATGTTGTTTCTCATGTACAGTAGTGTGTATTTGTATGTAGTATGTTGTTTTTCATGTACAGTAGTGTGTATTAGTATGTAGTATGTTGTTTCTCATGTACAGTAGTGTGTATTAATATTAGTATGTAGTAAGTTGTTTTTCATGTACAGTAGTGTGTATTAGTATGTAGTATGTTGTTTCTCATGTACAGTAGTGTGTATTAGTATGTAGTATGTTGTTTCTCATGTACAGTAGTATGTATTAGTATGTAGTATGTTGTTTCGCATGTACAGTAGTATGTATTAGTATGTTGTTTCTCATGTACAGTAGTGTGTATTAGTATGTAGTATGTGGTTTCTCATGTACAGTAGTGTGTATTAGTATGTAGTATGTTGTTTCTCATGTACAGTAGTGTGTTTTAGTATGTAGTATGTTGTTTCTCATGTACAGTAGTGTGTATTAGTATGTAGTATGTTGATTCTCATGTACAGTAGTGTGTATTAGTATGTAGCATGTTGATTCTCATGTACAGTAGTGTGTATTAGTAGATAGTAAGTTGTCTCTCATGTACAGTAGTGTGTACTAGTATGTAGTATGTGGTTTCTCATGTACAGTAGTGTGTATTAGTATGTAATAAGTTGTTTCTCATGTACAGTAGTGTGTATTAGTATGTAGTATGTTGTTTTTCATGTACAGTAGTGTGTATTAGTATGTAGTATGTTGTTTCTCATGTACAGTAGTGTGTTTTAGTATGTAGTATGTTGTTTCGCATGTACAGTAGTGTGTATTAGTATGTAGTATGTTGATTCTCATGTACAGTAGTGTGTATTAGTATGTAGCATGTTGATTCTCATGTACAGTAGTGTGTATTAGTAGATAGTAAGTTGTCTCTCATGTACAGTAGTGTGTACTAGTATGTAGTATGTGGTTTCTCATGTACAGTAGTGTGTATTAGTATGTAATAAGTTGTTTCTCATGTACAGTAGTGTGTATTAGTATGTAGTATGTTATTTCTCATGTACAGTAGTGTATATTAGTATGTAGTATGTTGTTTCTCATGTACAGTAGTGTGTATTAGTATGTAGTATGTTGTTTCTCATGTACAGTAGTGTGTATTAGTATGTAGTATGTTGTTTCTCATGTACAGTAGTGTGTATTAGTATGTAGTATGTTGTTTCTCATGTACAGTAGTGTGTATTAGTATGTAGTATGTTGTTTCTCATGTCCAGTAGTGTGTATTAGTATGTAGTATGTTTCTCATGTCCAGTAGTGTGTATTAGTATGTAGTATGTTTCTCATGTCCAGTAGTGTGTATTAGTATGTAGTATGTTGTTTCTCATGTACAGTAGTGTGTGTTAGTATGTAGTATGTTTCTCATGTACAGTAGCGTGTATTAGTATTAGTATGTTGTTTCTCATGTACAGTAGTGTGTATTAGTATGTAGTATGTTGTTTCTCATGTACAGTAGTGTGTATTAGTATGTAGTATGTTGTTTCTTATGTACAGTAGTGTGTACTAGTATGTAGTATGTTGCTTCTTATGTACAGTAGTCTGTATTAGTATGTAATAAGTTGTTTCTCATGTACAGTAGTGTGTATTAGTATGTAGTATGTTGTTTCTCATGTACAGTAGTGTGTATTAGTATGTAGTATGTTGTTTCTCATGTACAGTAGTGTGTATTAGTATTTAGTATGTTATTTCTCATGTACAGTAGTGTGTATTAGTATGTAGTATGTTACTCATGTACAGTAGTGTGTATTATAATGTATTGTGTTTCTCATATACAGTAGTGTGTATTAGTATGTAGTATGTTGTTTCTCATATACAGTGAAGGTGCCTGTGTGGGGGAAGTGACAGACATGTGACAAGGGTGAAACCAAACCATGTAAAGGATTAATTTTTTTTTATAGTTCTTTAGTAATATACGCTGCCATGTTTGAACTTAAAGGTACAGTCTACTCCAGAAATATTATTATTTAAAAATATAGATAATCCCTTTATTACCCATTCCCCAGTTTTGCATAAGCAACACTGTTATATCAATATACCTTTTACTTTTTACCTCTGTGATTACCTTGTAGCTAAGCCTCTGCAGACTGTCCCCTTATCACAATTCTTTTAACAGACTTGCATTTTAGCCAATCAGTGCAATTTTATAAGTAACTCCACAGGCGTGAGCACAATGTTATTTATATGGAACACATGAACTAGCACTGTCTAGCTGGGAAAACTGTCAGAATGCGCTGAGATAAGAGGCAGCCTTCAAGGGCTTTTAAACCTACCTAGGATTAGCTTTCAGCAAAGATTACCAAGTGACAAAGCAAATTTGATGATAAAAGTAAATTGAAAGGTTGTTTAAAATTACATCTGAATCATGAAAGTTTAACTTTTGCTAGACTGTCCCTTTAAGTTTCTATGAACCTCTCTCTTCTGCTGAAGACAATTAGCAACAAATATAAGTCAGGCAATAAAAAGAGTGTGGAAACCCTGTTAGATAATTACACACAGCCTTGCTTGGAAAGTCCTGAACTGCCCTGAGCAGAAAGAAGGGGAAAATAGAAAACTTAAGTTCAAACATGGCAGCACCCATTGCTTTATAGAAACTCAGTAGAGTTTTGAAAAACAAGAATTTCAGTGTAAAATAAAGAAACATGGCACAACATCAATAATGTAAGGATATTGCAAAGTTGTTTTAACTACTCATAATTAAGCATTTTGTATTACAGTCTCATACTATTTATTGTCACTTTAATATAGAATCAGTTAGTTTGTAGACTTAATGCAAGTGAAGCTACTTCTCTAATGCTGGCAGTCAGGCGGATACAAGAGAGCTGCCCCTGGCTTCAGCTGATACCAGTTGAGTTTGCTGGGTTAGTCTGTGACCCATACAGCAAAAGGAATCAGCCAGTCACATTCCTGTAGCCTGGAAACCGTGTGCTCCCTTTTCAGAGCTTGATTTGCAATGTGACAGTACCAATTTGAATAAGAATCACTCCATTTAGGATGAGGATAGAGGGGAGGGTTACATGCCCCGTTATTTTTACCCGCTCTCTCCCTTGTTGCTAGTTTGAGTTCCCATTTGCCAGAGTTCTCACGCTGTAAGTTGGCATCACAGATCTATAAAGCTTGGGAAGCTGAAATCTGCACTTCTCATCATATCACTGGAAGATAAGACAGCACATCTCAAGTATTTGTATTTGTTGTTTTACTTTTCCAGAAGAAGCAACCCCCAACATCAGGTGAGGTAATAGCATTAACCCCATAACTTGTTGTAACCAATAGTGCTTCTGTATAGCCAAATCATCTTATTCAGATAAACTGATAAAGCTAAATATGGAAGCTCCCATATTCACTAAACCTGGCACAGCCTCTCCTGTTTAACTAATTCATATTATTCTATGCAGTCAATTCACTAAACCTCACTTATCTCTCCATTTTTAGTGAACAGAGTTTATAGAATAACAAAGGATTTTCAAAATCTTTGAGAGAGGCCAGTGTTAGTGTTAATGAATCTAGGATACAGTGAGCAGGTTTTACAATTGAATGTCTCCCTGTGACTGAGTACTTGTGAGGATGTCTATATAAACAAAATGTTACTTTAATGGTTTATACAACAATAGATTATGTTTTATGTAACTGTAACAAAGTTGGTTTCCTCTTCTAAATAATAGTTTGGTAATAATTTATATATATTATATGCTACATATTAAATGTTGAAATAAAAATAATAAATGAAAACTATGTACATAATCTGTAAACTAGATAAGACATTCAGGGCAAGATTACAAGTCATGCAGTATGAGTATTCCGCACGCGATACTGTCTTTTCACAATTAATCTTCATTATGCACATATTACAGTCGCCTTTTACACAACAATCCTTTCCACGCTCGAAGACTTGTAAGTTAAGTTTTCCGCAACAAAAAAAGTTTAGCGAACCACTTCA
The DNA here is from genome assembly GCF_027579735.1 of Bombina bombina. Classification (NCBI taxonomy): domain Eukaryota; kingdom Metazoa; phylum Chordata; class Amphibia; order Anura; family Bombinatoridae; genus Bombina; species Bombina bombina. The sequence goes on from NC_069505.1 coordinate 256,988,370, forward strand.
AAAATACATTAAAAGTACACTTACACACATATTAACACTGTCTATTAAAAATTATTTTAAAAATATATTGCACACAAAAGTTATAAGGGCTCAAGGATAGGAGATCTCGGGTGTTAGGAAAAAAAACGCTGACGCAGGGATTTTACATTGACATACATGAGAAACATGCATTTATATGTATAAAGATATGTTTAACTATAGAGATAATGAAAATATTTCACATTACAATCTTATGCACATTAAACAATATCTCAGAGGGATTTTCAAAGATATATTCGCATATAGATCTCGAGATATCTAGACATATATATACTGTATATTCAGATACATATCTCGCTATAAATAGATATATCAGTTCAAAAATCATCACATATATAGAGAAATATTTATTTATAAATAAATAGAACATATTCTGCTAACAAAACATTCTTGCAATATGAAATATTTGCATTTTCATGTACACTTTTCGAGGAGAATAAGTCATGGGCTTTGAGCAACAGATTAGGGTTTTGTTTAGTTTTTTTCTATTTGTCTTCTCCATTGACTTCTATGGGGGGATGCGTGAACGCGCACATGATCTGGCTTTATGGATTAAGCAGGTTAATGGACGCACAAAATAAGTTATTTTGCAACTTGTAATACCTGCGCAACCCCAGACGGGAAAAAAACATAACACGCGCTGTTTTTTTGCAATTGAAAAAAACAGATTTGCTGTGCGACTTGTATTCTCGCCCTCAGTAATTTGTTATGTTAAACTGAAAGTAAGATTAGTTTAACCCCTTGGCTGCAATGCATAGCAGCAGCAACCGTGGGGTTTAAAGAAAGTCATGCTATAAATGTTGGGTTTTATTTAATAGATTAATTTTCTTAGGATTTTAAGATGTGTATTCCTTCCAATGTCATGTGTGCAAAAGCAAGTTATTCATTTCTTTCCAGTTTATATCTGCTCAGATCCATTTTGGAGTGATAAGCTGATGATGAATGATTTGAGCTTTACATATGTTGACGCCATTAAAAAAATATATACATATTTATTTGTATATCTATCTGTATGTATGTGTATATATATATATATATATATATATATATATATATATATATATATATATATATATATATATATATATGTTACGGTACCAGCAGGATACCAAGGGTTAATACCAGATGAACAATGTCCTGAATATGGGATCAGCAACTCACAACCCAGCCAGTTTTCACAATATATATATATATATATACAGTATATATATATATATATATATATATATATATATATATATATATATATATATATATATATATATATACTATATACATACATTTTTTTTTTATTATTTTCAATTCCTGTGTGAATTAAATTAAAAGGGGTTTTGTGGGGGTTTTCAAATTCAAACCCACTTTAAATTGGTCGAAAACTTCTCAATAACCTGTTCATCTTATGCTTTTATGATTAGTCATTAAAACTCCCTATATACTTTTGGGGACATTTAATGCCTGTATTTTAAGCAAGCAGACAATACTTTCCTTGCAAGGATAATAAACATAGTCTTATCTTACAAGTAAAGCACTGAAGTGTCATGGTGCGTTAACAGTATTTGTGTACAATATTTGTGCTTTAGTTTCGCTTTGCTATTACAAGTAGATGGTAAATATTTATCACACCAGTCATAGTACGGTGCGCGCTACAGTACTTATGTAAGATAACGCAAATCTATTATTTCCCTTGGGTAATAGATTTCTATAGGGGCTGCACTAAAATGATTTGTTAGATAATGTAATGTACAAAGCAATCAAGCACAAACATTTAATTGAGCTAGTGATTTATTTATGTTTTCATTTTTTCTATAGCATTTTAAGGTATATTTGAATGCACAATAGCAAGCTCTTAAAGTTAACACCAGATTTTCAAAACTGTTAAATAAGAATGGATTGTGCACACACACAAACAATACCTGCAACCCTAGTACAATATGGCAGTAATTGCTCTAATCTAAAAGTATAGGGCATTCTATATTTATATGTATCGCGTGCATTCAAATGCTTTGCTAAAACATTTTAATCAGCAACTTGTAAAATCCAATCAAGCGTTATTGATTGTGCGGCACAGAGCGCATATTAACACCCTGCATATTATCAGTTTTGCTCCTCTTGTAATCACGGCCATAGTAAGAAAACATAAAATGGTTTAGAAGAAAAAAAAACTGAGTTTTTGTGGGAATGAAAATCAGACACTTGTAGTTTAATTGTTCCATCTATTGGGTGTGACTTCATTGGTTGTGGCACAATTAAAGGGACAGTATGCATCAATTTTCATATAACTGCATGTAACAGGCACTACTATAAAAAATAAGATGCACAGATACTGATATAAAAATCCGGTATAAAACCGTTTAAAAACTTACTTAGAAGCTCCCAGTTTAGCTCTGTTAAACAAATTAGCTGAAACACCCATTGAAACGCAGACACTACCCCCCCCCCCCTTCTTTTGCCTATAAAAAGGCTCTTTACACAAACAGGAGCAAGCTGCAGTAGGTATACATCAGTATTATCCTAAAACTTTGGGGCTTGGTTAGGAGTCTGAAAATCAGCGCAATGTTATTTCAAAATAAGCAAAACTATACATTTTTTTGTATAGGCTGTTTAAATGGATCATCTACAAAACATTTATGCAAAGAAAAATCTAGTGTATAATGTCCCTTTAAGTGTTGGAAAGTAGACACTGGGTTTTGACGTTGTATGCTCAGTGTGTTTTGGGTGTTTGCAGGCTATGTAAAGTGCAGCGGGGATAGTGAGTACAGCTGAGTACAGTGAGAACAGTAGATACAGTGATTAGTTCAGGTGTGGTGAGGTTGATGCAGTAGGATATGTAAGTGAGGCTGGGGTTGTAGGCACAGTAAGACTAAAGCAGGGGGCAGACACTGTGCAGATGGTGCAATTGGTGCAATAGGACATATGTAGGATAGTTGAGGTCACAGTAAGACTACAGCAGGAGGCAGACACTGTGCAGATGGTGCAATGGGGGTGGGATTAGAGTTGGGATGTGGTGCTCTTGGTGCCGTAGGACATTTGGTAAAGCTGTAGTTGTGGTCACAGTAAGACTACAGCAGAAGGCAGACACTGTGCAGATGGTGCAATGTGGGTGTGATTAGAGTTGGGGTGTGGTGCTCTTGGTGCCGTAGGACATTTGGTAAAGCTGTAGTTGTGGTCACAGTTAGAATACAGCAGGAGGCAGACACTGTGCAGATGGTGCAATGGGGGTGGGATTAGAGTTGGGGTGTGGTGCTCTTGGTGCCGTAGGACATTTGGTAAAGCTGTAGTTGTGGTCACAGTTAGAATACAGCAGGAGGCAGACACTGTGCAGATGGTGCAATGTGGGTGTGATTAGAGTTGGGGTGTGGTGCTCTTGGTGCTGTAGGACATTTGGTAAAGCTGTAGTTGAGGTCACAGTAAGACTACAGCAGGAGGCAGACACTGTGCAGATGGTGCAATGTGGGTGTGATTAGAGTTGGGATGTGGTGCTCTTGGTGCCGTAGGACATTTGGTAAAGCTGTAGTTGTGGTCAGTTAGACTACAGCAGGATGCAGACACTGTGCATATGGTGCAATGGGGGTGTGATTAGAGTTGGAGTGCGGTGCTCTTGTTGCTGTAGGACATTTGGTAAAGCTGTAGTTGTGGTCACAGTAAGACTACAGCAAGGGGGCAGACACTGTGCATATGGTGCAATGTGGGTGTGATTAGAGTTGGGGTGTGGTGCTCTTGGTGCCGTGGGACATTTGGTAAAGCTGTAGTTGTGGTAACAGTAAGACTACAGCAAGGGGGCAGACACTGTGCATATGGTGCAATGTGGGTGTGATTAGAGTTGGAGTGCGGTGCTCTTGTTGCCGTAGGACATTTGGTAAAGCTGTAGTTGTGGTCACAGTAAGACTACAGCAGGAGGCAGACACTGTGCATATGGTGCAATGTGGGTGTGATTAGAGTTGGGGTGTGGTGCTCTTGGTGCCGTAGGACATTTGGTAAAGCTGTAGTTGTGGTCACAGTAAGACTACAGCAAGGGGGCAGACACTGTGCAGATGGTGCAATGTGGGTGTGATTAGAGTTGGGGTGTAGTGCTGCTGGTGCATTAAGACATGTGGGTGAGGCTGGTTTTGTGGGTACAGCAAGACTACAGAAGAGTAAGGGTATCATGCAGGTGGCACATTGGGTGTGTGATGGCAGTAGGGGTTGCTGTGGGGCATATGTACAGTGCTAGTCTCTAAGACCCCTGACCATTGTTTTATGATGTTCATTCGTGGATGATACCAGGTGATGTGACAAGGCAATGATGTTACTGGGGCTGAGGCTAATTGTAAAGGAAGAGATTTATGTTGGAGTGTTAGTTGTGTGGCTACGTTGCCTTTCACTCACTCATGAACGGGTGATCATAAAACAACTGTTTCAGGTATGGAAACTGAATTGCAAATAGATATTTGATGGGCTGTGATATGGCTGGAATCACTGAGTAATGGTTTGTTGGTGGATTTAAATTGGTCCAATCTCATCCAAAAAACTTTTTGATGGTCTGATTGTGCCTGGGCTGGAAATAAAGCCGTATATAGACATTATCCTGGCACATGCAGGGCATTTGTGCCTGATGATAAAAAAGTAAAGATCCTTACACAAAGTCTATTCTCTAACAGCACAAAATCTCTTAAAGGGGCAATAATGTTTAATAAGAAAATAATAACAAAGAATAGTTAGTTTGATAATTATCAGCGTGTTAGCCATTTGTTTATTGGCAGCACTTTTTCATTGTCATTTCGGTGACAAATAGCGCTCTACTTAAAAATGCATCAAACAAAAGCTATAGCTGCTTCAAAAGTGTATTTAAGTATGCACCGTGCACCAGCATTTTAAACACAGCACTTGCTTGGAGAGCCTAAGGTGTTTGTTCCATCTGGTAATGACTCAGTTTGTTAATTGCTGAATGATACAAGCCCCACTTGCTCTTTGAGTGGCTCAGGCTGCAGTATTTAAAATGCTTTTTAAATACTGCTAATTGTCACTTGTACTGACCCATCTGTGACCTCTGCACGCTGAGCGGGCGTCACTTCCTCTTTAATCACACTAGGTGTGTGGCACAAATGAAATTAAAACCGTGTTTATATATGATGCAATTAAGTGATTGGAACTTTAAAAATGCTAATTATAGAACAAAAAAAAGTATGTCACATGTCACAAATGAATATTATTGGTGGGGAAAAAAAACTGCATTCAAACATATCAGCCAATCGTCATAAATGCTGATTCCATTTGTCCGTCATCTTTTACTTTCTCTTTGGCTGCAAATCTCTGCAAATCCTGTCAAAATCTCCCCCCCCCCCCCCCTGTTTCCTATTCTTTTTTTTAGTGCTAGATTACAAGTTGAGCGCATATTTGTGCATCTGCGAACCAGAAATCTCCGCTCAGTTTTTTTAGTTCAGTGCGTGCTACTGAGCGTGAGACTACAGGTTGGGAGCACAAATATCGCTCTCTCGTGATCGCATCCTCCCACTCAGCAGCGCTCACGATGGCAGATGATATTTTCACCAAAAGACTTGAATGGAGCCTCGTTTTCATGCTGTAAGCCTCATAGCCACAGCTTGCGTAACCCCAATAGCAACACAGCATAAAAATATACATAAATATATATATATATATATATATATATATATATATATATATACACAAAAATAATTACATAAATATATATGTATACATATATATTTAAAGATATATATATATATCTAATAAAGTTGTTTCAATGGATCCCTATGTAAAAGCACTTTAAGCTCGTTTTGTTTTCTAATACCTGCTTTTCAGAAGCGGTGTTAAACAAAGCACAAATCCCGATTGCTCGACAGCGATCACATTTAGTTCCCATTTGTAATATGAGTAGAATTACGGGTGTGTTTGTAATTTTTACATTTTTATCCCAAAGCTAGCACACGTAGTGTTGCGCTCTAACAGTAATCTATCACTTAGGGGCCGAATTATCAAGCTCTGAATGCCTTCAGGCTTGCCGGAAACAGCTGTTATGAAGCAGCGGTCTAAAGACTGCAGGGAGCGGCATCGCACAAGCAGTTCACAAGAACTGCTTGTGCAACGATAAATGCTGACAGCGTATGCTGTCTGCATTTATCGATGAGCGACGGACATGATACGCTACATTGTATCATTTCCGCTTGCACTTACATAAATCGGTCCCTTAGTGTTTTGTTTTTTCTTGAAAGTTTCAGAAATATTGTTATGTAGCTAATTGTATCAGTGGTTTCATTTATTGACTGGAATAGCTTTACAATGTGCGATATTATATTTCTATGGTAGGTTTTTCTGATTTATTTTTTTTATAAGAGCCCAAGGGGCCTTTCTATCAAGCTCCGCTCAAGATCGCTGCTCCCTAACCTGTCCGCCTGCTCTAAGGAGATGGACAGAGATCGCCACAATTTAACCCGATCTAGTACGATCGGGTTGATTGACACCCCCCTGCTGACGGCTGATTGGCCGCGAATCTGCAGAGGGCGGCGTTGCACCAGCAGCTCACAAGAGCTGCGGGTGCACTGCTGAATATGGAGAGCGGATTGCTCTCCGCATTCAGCGAGGTCTGTCGGACCTGATCCGCACTGTCGGATCAGGTCCGACAAACCTTTGTTAAATAGGCCTCCAAATGGTTTTTTTAACCTCATTTTATTACATATAATTGGGGGTGCATGACTCTTCTATTTGTCTCAGGCCTCTAGATCTAAGAAATGTTTAAAACAAATATGAGTTAAAATTGTTGAGATGGGGTCAGAAAGCAGCAGATTTCAATGTCTGTGAATTTCAGTTTTGAAATGAAGCATGTTGCAATAATATAAAATATGTTTCTAGTAAAAGCTATCAGGATTTCTGTGGCATATGCACATATGCTGCAATGCTTTGCATACCCTCATTCAAGCATTGAGCCAGTTTAGAGAGCTAGTTTAGTGATTCATTCATTTGCTTCATACAAGTCACCTGTAACTCCCTGAGCGGGTGTGTTGTCTAAATGCTGGCGCACGGTTTTGGTCCCATTAATTCAACACTGTAGACATGCACCGTGCAGCACGTACGGCTTTATTGGGGTATAATTACACAATGCGCTAACTGCCTTTCTTTTTTAGGTAAAACTGGAGAAGAGAAGGTGCTGGGTGTCACTTGAGTACAGATGACAACATAATGGCTGCAGATACTTTATGGGTACAACAGTTCTTATATATTCTGCTCGTGGGTAAGTTTTCTTTGCTCAACTGCTCAATGTTATACCCTATTGGGTAGATTTATCAAGCAGCGAATGCTGCAATCTACCGCCGAAGTTTGAGGTCCGCCTGAAACTTAAGTTAAGAAGCTGCTCATTAACTCATCCGCCACCTCTGAGATGGCGGACAGCAATCATAAATAATGGATAAATGCTTGTGCATATGCTGTCGGCATTTATCGTTGTCGGACGGACATGATCGGCTACAGGGGATCATGTCTGCCCAACATTTGATAAATCTACCCCTATATATTAGTTCAGAACATTAGGCTACTGTAAAACTTAGTGAATCCAGGCTACTTACAGAAACATAGTGAATCCAGGCTACTGTGAAACATAGTGAATCCAGGCTGCTGTGAAACATAGTGAATCCAGGCTACTTATTGAAACATAGTGAATCCTGGCTACTGTGAAACATAGTGAATCCAGGCTACGGTGAAACTTAGTGAATCCAGGCCACTGTGAAACATAGTGAATCCAGGCTACGGTGAAACTTAGTGAATACAGGCTACTGTGAAACATAGTGAATCCAGGCTACAGTGAAACTTAGTGAATACAGGCTACTGTGAAACATAGTGAAACCTGGCTACTGTGAAACATAGTGAAACCTGGCTACTGTGAAACTTAGTGAATCCAGGCTACGGTGAAACTTAGTGAATACAGGCTACTGTGAAACATAGTGAAACCTGGCTACTGTGAAACATAGTGAAACCTGGCTACTGTGAAACTTAGTGAATCCAGGCTACGGTGAAACTTAGTGAATACAGGCTACTGTGAAACATAGTGAATCCAGGCTACAGTGAAACTTAGTGAATACAGGCTACTGTGAAACATAGTGAAACCTGGCTACTGTGAAACTTAGTGAATCCAGGCTACGGTGAAACTTAGTGAATCCAGGCTACTGTGAAACATAGTGAATCCAGGCTACAGTGAAACTTAGTGAATACAGGCTACTGTGAAACATAGTGAAACCAGGCTACTGTGAAACTTAGTGAATCCAGGCTACTGTGAAACATACTGAATCCAGTATCCAGGCTACGTATTGAAACATAGTGAATACAGGCTACTGTTAAACTTAGTGAATCCAGGCTACCTATTGAAACAAAGTGACTACAGGCTACTGTGAAACTTAGTGAATCCAGACTACTTAGTGACACATATTGAATCCAGGCTACTTACAGAAACATAGTGAATCCAGGTTACTTAGTGAAATATAGTGAATACAGGCTACTGTGAAACATAGTGAATACAGGCTACTGTGAAACATAGTGAATACAGGCTACTGTGAAACATAGTGAATACAGGCTACTTATTAAAATATAGTGAATCCAGGCTACTGTGAAACATAGTGAATACAGGCTACTTATTAAAACGTAGTGAATCCAGGTTACTGTGAAACTTAGTGAATCCAGGTTACTGTGAAACGTTGTGAATCCAGGCTACTTAGTGAAACATAGTGAATACAGGCTACTTAGTGAAACATAGTGAATACAGGCTACTTATTGGAACATAGTGAATCCAGGCTACTGTGAAACATAGTGAATCCAGGCTACTGTGAAACATAGTGAATCCAGGCTACTTATTGAAACATAGTGAATCCAGGCTACTTACAGAAACATAGTGAATCCAGGCTACTATAGAACTCCCTAAACTAAAGTCACGATGGGTAGGAAGAGTAATTGCATCTCCATGTATGAGTCGTAAATGTAGTGTAGCAATCTTATTTAACAAGAATTTAGAATATCAAGTTATTGATACCAAATGTGACCCTAATAATAGGTTCATAATAATGCATATTTCTATCAGAGGTCTTGTGTACACTTTATGTAACGTTTATGGTCCAAATCAGTTTTCAATGCTCTTCTGGGACATAATTAAAAAGAAACTATATCCATATTGTAGTTCTAAACTGATATTGGGAGGTGATTTTAATATGCTTCTTTGTCCTAGAATTGATAGAATGTTTCCTAAAAAAGGACAAGATAATAAAGCAACTAAATACTTTAAAAATTTCTGTTTAGCCCTTAAACTTAATGATATTTGGAGGATCAAATTTCCAGATACCTCCTCTTTTTAATGCAAGTCCAAATCTCAAGCTACGTTTTCTAGAATAGATTATATTTTAATATCAGAACAGCTACTTTTTTTTTTTAAGACTTTATCAAACGAAGGTTACCATAGAAAAATACATCTCCAATAATTCACTGGAGATACAGTACAATAAGTTTGTTTCAGGTATACATCTCCATTAACTCCATTAACTCTTACTACTCTTCCCCTCTTCTGCACCTCCCCACCCACCCCTTACAGATTCTCTTGCGTCCCAAATTTAGAAACAGTCAGTTATTGATGACTATGACCCTGGAGACCTGTGGCTGGTATCCAAGAGCACCATTCTTATCAGTAACAATACAATTTGTTTTCTAACAGTTAACAAGGCAACAATAGTCAGAATTTTTCTCAAAAAACACTTCTACTTCGTATATGCTTAGGCATTAGTGTTAATTCAGCCACCCTGCAGTGGCCGTCAATGGTGACTCCAACACCATGGTCTATAACCCTCTCTCTCCCTTGAGAGAGCAAGATCGGCCTTTGAAAGTAAAGATAACTGTTGTCTACCTTATCCCTCACCTCTCTTTGTGTATAGAAAGTTCCATTTACCCCGTAGGTGTTCCTCCAGCAAAAATTCAGTGTTCCTGAGGGGAAGCAGTATCTGTGTTTGCATAGAGACCTGCATAATGTGTATGTACGGCTCCCATTTCCTCATGAAAGGTCTTGTTCTCCCCTATACATCTCTCAGAGTGTCCGCTACTTCATATCTTACCTGCTTTTGCATACTATTCTTGAGTTGTGAGAGCTTGGGAGCTGCTGAGTCTAACCACCCTTTAAAAGTATCCTAGCCTGAAGAATAATATTAGTGATCACTTTGCTCAAGGTGCTGGGTGTCGAAGTTGGGGTCGCCATGAACACTATCAATTTAGGGGAGACCTTCACGTCGGTGTGGAACGTGGTTTTTATCCAGTGTGCTATCATGCCCCAAATTTACGTAGGACAGTTCCACAGCATGTGTGATAAGTCTGCGTCTGGTAATTTGCATTTCCTACAGAGACCCTCTGCACTCGGTCTCCACTTCTTAAATATTTTGGGTGGTATGTATGCGGTTCGTAGTAGTCTGATGTGGGATACTCTGTTAACCGCCGATAAGGTTGCCCCCCTTGATTGTTGATTGCTTCGTTGTATCATGTCAGTCGTGATTTCAGTGTCCAAGATGTCCGTCCAGCTGTCACTAATGCGTTTGACTGTGGCTTCATTAGCAGGTTTCATGTGTAGCTTGTAAGTTGAAGATATAGATGTATCTCCCTGCGCTGTATTATGTAGGAACCTGTTTATATCTAAATTTTGGTCTGTAAGTTCTTTGTGTTGGAATAAGTCATTTATATAATGTCTTGCCTGTAGGTACGCAAAGTGACTGGGTTTGTAGTTTCTGAAATGATTTTATTTTCATGTTTAAGCTATTTACAAACTGGGACACAGAGGTTAGCCCCTTGGATTCCCATATGGTGAACACCCCAGAATCGATTCCCACAGGGAACTCCGGGTTGCCCCTCAGAGGGAGGTATCTAGTATAATTATGGTTGAACTGTAATTTTTTACATATTTTCCACCACGCACGGAGTGGTTGGTGCATCAGTGGATAGTGTTGGACTAATTTATTAATATGTGGTGGTGTCATGTGTGGGATTGCTTGTAGGGACCATGGGGCGATAGCCTGCCCCTCCAGATTCGGTAGTGTTAAATGCTGTTTCTCTGTCAACCAGTCTAGCACATATTTAATTTGGGCTGCCTCACAGTACGCCTCCAGGTTAGGAACCGTCAGACCCCCTGAGTTAACCTCTGCCATCATTCTAGTGGATTTTATTTTATGTTTTTTTCCAGCCCACACAAAGGTAAACATTGATTTGTTGAGTACCCCTAAGTCTGATTTGTGGATATTCTCAGGTATCATCTGGAACAGGTATAGGAGTTTCGGGAACATGATCATCTTTATTAGTGCAATCCTGCCTGGCATCGCCACAGGTAATTTGCCCCACCTGACTAGCATGTCTTGGAGTTCCTTGATTAGGGGGCAATAGTTGAGGTGGTACCATTCCCTAGGATCTATAGATAGTATAATTCCCAGATATCTGAAGGAGTGGGTAATGCGTTTAAAATTGTATGATAGAATGGTGTGCGGTGACTGTGGATGTAACCAGATAAGTTCTGATTTATCGGTGTTTATCTTGTAGCCTGAAATTAGGCTGAATTGGTGTATAATTTGCATGATATGGGGGATGTTCTCTTTTGGGTTCTGTATGTACAAGATCATGTCATCTGCAAAAAGGGAGAGATGGCACCGGACGCCACCAACCCACAACCCCTCAGTTTCTGTTCTTATCTTGATGGCAAGGGGTTTGATGGCTATATCGAAGAGGAGAGGGGACAGCGGACACCCCTGTCTGGTTCCCCTGCCTAGTCGGAAAGAAGGCGAGGGAATTCCGTTGATTAAGATTGATGCTTGGGGGTTGGCGTATAGTGATCTGACTGTGCTCGCGAAAAGTCCCCTTATACCAAATTTGTCAAGAGTGGCGAAGAAATGGTCCCAGAGGACCATGTCAAAGACCTTCTCTGCGTCTACCAGTAAGGCACAAGTTTCAGGACCCCCCCCCCCCTCTCCCCTCCCCAGCCTTGTTCCAAAAGCGGGTTAATATGAATTGAAGTTTACGGATGTTTAATACTGAAGATCTTCCCTTCACAAAACCAGTTTGGTCTTGATTAACTAGAGTGGGTAGAGCCAGTGCCAGCCTGTCCGCCAGGATTTTCTTCAGCAATTTGTAATCCTGGTTTAATAGGGATATTGGGCGGTAGGATTGGGTAAGGAGTTGGTCTCTACCTTCCTTGAGGATCACGCTGATATTTGCTTCTGTAAAGCGATCAGAGAGGTCTCCCTTACCATTCATAATTTTATTGAAAAGAGAAGTGAGTTCCGGCACCACCTCTCCTCTCAGCAATTTATAGTATTCCCCAGGTAGGCCATCAGGGCCTGGTGTCTTGTCAAGTGGTAGTGTGTTGATAGCCCTCATCGTCTCAGTCTCCATGATAGGTGCATTCAAAGCAGTCAAATGTTCCTCTGATACGGTGGGGTTATGTATATTTTCCCAGAAGGATTTTTGTTGCATTTCATCTACCATTTTCCCACTATACAGTGATAGGTAGTAGTTCCTAAAAGCGGTTTGTATCTGAGGTGTGGTTGTGTGTACAGTGTCTACCTTAATGGTGCCCACATTGGTCTAGTGAGTTTGGTGAGTCTGGCTAGAAATTTCCCGGTCTTGTCTCCGTGTCTATAAAATTTTGCCTGAACTGTTGTCATTTCTCGAACTGCATTTTGGTGTAGTGTCATGTCTCTGATGGCTTTCCCCTCTACGTATTTTTGTTTTGACGTCGGATTCGGGTTGCGTAGATACTTGTTTCTGGCGCTGAGCACCCTTCTCAACTGGTCCTCAGATTTCTGTTTTCTCTGTTTTAATTTGCCTGTCGAGTAAGAGGATATAAGGCCTCTCATCACCGCTTTACCTGCCTCCCAAAACAAGAGAGTGTTGTGTCGATGTAGGGAGTTTAGAGTCTCGTATGCCCTCCATTCCCCTATGAGGAGTCTTTTGAAACCAATGTCACCATATAAATACGTTGGAAAGAACCATCTACGAGGTCCCTCCCTCCTCGGTATGAAGTTGAGTTTATGGCTAATGGGGGCATGGTCTGATATGGTTGCAACGTCTATGCTAGCGTTAGTGATATTTGGTCCTAAAGAGTAGGTCGTTAAGAATAGGTCTATCCTAGATAAGGTGTCTTTGGCTGGGGTAGTGCAAGTGTAGTTTTGCTCCTCTGGATGCTTGTCTCTCCAGATATCTGTCAGTGCTAGGGAGTATTTAAATTTAGATAGGGTCAATGAGTCTCTCCTAGCGTTTTGATGAGTCATGTTGTGCCTTGTAGCTACGCTAGGGTCTCTAAATCTGTCTGCTGGGGTTTGTATTATAGTCTCCTCCCAGGATCACCGGGGAGTCAGTAAATTGCAACACAACGTTGCTGAGGGTTCTCCAGAATTATCTTTTGTTGGTGTGGGGACCATAGACCCCCCCAATGGTTATGTGTTTGTTTCCAAGTTTCAGTTTTGTTAATACATATCTGCCTTCTGAGTCTACTAGCTGTTTGACAAGAGTGTAGTTAAGATTTTTCCTGAAGAGAATATCTACTACCCAGGCTCGTTTTCCTTCAAATGTAGTGTGAATTACCTCACCCACCCATCCCTGCTTCAACTTTTGGTGTTCTGCTCTTGATAAGTGAGTCTCCTCCAGTATCGCTATATCAGTACACTGGTTCCTAAGATATTTGAGAATGGCCTTTCTTTTTATGGGGGATGTTATACCCCCCATGTTCCATGATACCACTTTCATGGTAGAACCTAATGAAGATGTATGTGGAAGTGCACTGGGTAGGGAGTATGTGTGGTCTGTCTTGCATATTTACTGCTGGCTGGTCGAGGGAGAGATTACAATCTCACCGGGGTGTCTTACAGTATCTGTGTCACCCTTTTCCGGATCTATGAAAGGTTAGGCAACAAATTAGTATATTATACAATTATCTTCACTCCCCGGTCTATGTTAGCTGTATTCAAGAATTTAACTAACAATATCTGAAATGGTCTTTCTTTGACAAGCAACAACATAAACAATTAAACTTTTAAACATTACAAAATCCCAAAAGCCCTCCCCCCCATTTTGAAAAGGATATGGAAGCAGTGGTTCACACCCTTCTCAGTGCTCTATGGCCATCCATTTGACCTGAGTAGATCAAGTGGTCCTAAGTTTGAGTTTCAATGTCTCACAATGTATTGTCCTGGTTCAGGTAGTTTCATCCTCTTCTTGTTGGGCTTGTTGCGAGTGGTCTGTGTTCTTCTTGGTCTGTTCCAAGAACATCTGTAGGTGCTTTGGTGTCTCAAATATCTTTGGGCCTTGTGTCGTTTGCAGACGTAGCCTAGCTGGGTAAAGGAGTGCTACAGATTCGCCTTGGGCAATTAAGTCTCTGCAGTAAGGCGAGAACTCTCTTCTCTTTTTTGAAACTTCTGCCGAATATTCTTGGAAGATGTAGATCCTTTTTCCTTCAAAGACAATAGGTGACATTTGTCTGTACGCGCTGAGTAATAACATTTTGTCCTTAAAGTTGAGATAGCGGACCATTATCTGTCTCGGCGCTCCCTCCGGCTGAGAAGCTCCTATTCTGTGGGCTCTCTCTGCATTGCAGGGTATACCAGTGGGAGGAAGTTTGAGTAGACCTGGGAGGATAGTTTGTGCAAAGTTCATTAAGGCCCTTGGTGGAACAGATTCAGGCACTCCCAATATCCTAATGTTGTTTCTCCTTGATCGGTTCTCCAAGTCATCCAGCTTGGCTTGTAATATCTTATTTTGCTTCTGGAGGTTAGAGATTGAGGAAGACATTTCCCTGTAACTTTTCTTTCCCTCCGCTGCTTTTTGCTCGACGTTGGTTAAGCGTGATGAAAAGGCTTTGAGGTCTGTAGACAGGCTGTCCATGCCTGTCTGGAGTTGCTCAATTTTGGGCAGAAAAAGTGCAGAAAGCTGCGACACAATAGGGTGTGTGTCTTGTGCAGAGATTGTAGGAGTTTCTGTTTGTGGTTGCACCATCTCATGAATTTCTACTTGGGTTTTTTTTGGCGTTTATCTGATTGATTTTGTTTTCCTGCCATTGTGTCAGTCTTTTTATTATATGGGGTATAATATTTTTGCATTCAGGCTGTTCTAGGGTGAGGAATCGTTTTATGAGTTATTTGTAGAAGAGGATCGAAGTTTCTTGTTGTGATAAAAAAAAACAGTTGCTGTAGTGTTTCTGGAGGGTCTTGTGTGAGGGGGGGGGGGATATCTGGATCCTGTTTAGTGTGTCATGGCCAGTTTTTATCTACTGGTTGAAATTAACCTAGGGGTCAATTGGGATCCAGCTCTGTGTGGATAAGGAAGGTTCCTTTATGCTTTTTTGCAAGATTTAGATGCGAGTGCTGAGTGTCTGGCAGTCTCTCCCTGAGCTGCTGCTTATATGAGAAGTAAATCATGCAGCCACACTCTCTGCACCTTCAAACACCAAGGCTCAGCGTGTCGTGTTAGATTCGGCCTGTAAAGTGAGTTTTATGGGGCAGTATGTCACTAGTGACTTTGTGCAGGTCTGCCGCAGCTATTGACCCCTGTGTTTATCGCTTTACTGTCCTGCCTCTTTAAGGCCTCAAAATGGCGCTTGGTTTTGCACCTGATTTCTTATGTCCCGTTTCAACCCTTTCCCTCCAATTGCCCTGGGTCCCTTTACCCTCTCCCCACTCACGAATCGCCCTGTAAATGAGCACTGTGGCTGTCTGGTCTTGCAGTATAGGTGTCCGCTCAGGCCCGCTATCCAGCGGTTCTTCCTATGTCCCCTCCAGTGGTGGAGCTGAGTGGTGGCTCCTGGCTCTTGAGGCTTCCGGCAGATTGTGGGATATGTTACTGCCAAGGATCCGAGCTGATGGGGTGTTTTACGGGAGTTATATCCCTAGTTTCTTTCAAGTCACACGGAGCTCCTTTCTAGTGCGACTTGTCAGATCTCCCGCCCGCACACCGGAAGTCCCCCAGAACAGCTCCTTTTGTCCAACTCAAGTCCCACGATTCATGACATAATTAATTCAGACCATGCGATAATTTCACTAGACATATATTCAGGTCAAAGAGAGAACACCCAAAACTTTAGTTTCATATTTCCCCGATATCTAACTAACAATAGTAAATTAATTTACTGGTTAAAAATGCAATGGCAGGAATACTATCGAAATAATTCCTCTTATCTTAACAAAACTGAATTTTTTGGGAAGCCTTTAAGGCGGTCCTTAGAGGTCAAATTAAAGCATATATGTGCCACTATAAAAAGAAACACTTAATAAAAGAAAAACAATTATCTAACCAAGTTAGAAATTCTTTCAACCATTATAAGCTCCACCCTACTCAGAGCAATTGGTTACAGTACTCCCATAGCAGAACTGAAAGAGATATATACTCTAAACAACAATGTTTAGAGGCAGAGTCTAAACTCATGAATCGCTTCAAAGGTCACTATGGCTACTCTGCTAAATACTTGGCACAAGTTACTAAGAATAATAAGAGTAGAAACTTTATATCTGCTATTAAGGATGACCAAACAAGATATTCTGACAACAAAGATATCGGAGCGTTTTTTTTTTTTTTCAACTATTTTAAGAAATTATATGCTGCACAAGATACAAATACTATTAATAGAGATCAGTTTTGGGCTAAGTTAATAACCCCAGAACTTTCTTTATTAGAGCTAGAAACTCTTAATGCCCCAATCTCTAAAGAAGAAATTTTGCTGACAATTAAAAATGCTAAATTGAATAAGGCGGCTGGTCCTGATGGGATCCCAATAGAACTTTATAAAATACTCTCTGAAGAGATTAGTGATTCCCTGCAGGTTCTCTTTGACAACTATTATATAACCGCCGCTAATATCTCCAATCATTTCTCGGCAGCAAATATTATGTTAATCCCAAAAAGGGGAAAGATCCTGAGCAGCCCGCCTCTTACAGACCTATATCGGTTCTGAATGCGGACTACAAAATACTTCTCTCTATTATTGCTAACAGACTTAAGAGTTTCTTACATAAAATAATACACATAGACCAAACAGGTTTTATGAACAGTCGTAATGTATCTTCTAATTTCGAAAAGTTGAAATTTTATTAGATTACTTTTGGAACCAGAACCCAACCCAGAAAGAGAAGAATGAGAAATCAGGTAAAGACAGAGCCATTTTATCAGTAGACACGGAGAAGGCTTTGGATTCAAAGGGGCCTATCTATCAATCTCCAAATGGAGTTTGAGGCCCCGTGTTTCTGGCGAGCCTGCAAGCTCGCCAGAAAGAGCAGTTACGAATCAGCGGTCTAAAGACCGCTGCTCCATAAAGCTTTCCGCTTGCTCTGCTGAGGCGGACAGGAATTGCCACAATTCAACCCGATCGAGTACGATCGGATTGATTGACACCTCCCTGCTGGCGGCCAATTGGCCGCGAGTCTGCAGGGGGCGGCATTGCACCAGCAGCTCTTGTGAGCTGCTGGTGCAATGCTGAATACGGAGGGCGTATTGCTCAGCCATGTCTGTTGGACCTGATCCTCACTGTCGGATCAGGTCCAACAGACATTTGATAATTCGGCCTCAATATCTTGGGATCACTTGCTGTACTCGTTAGACCATTTTGGTATCAAAGGACATTGCTTTGAATTTATATCTAAGATCTACAAAAATCCTTATTCCTCGCTTCTTATAAATGGTAATCTCTTGGAAAAAATCTTTCTAGGTCGTGGCACACGACAAGGTTGCCCACTGTCCCCTTTGCTATTTAACATTTCAATTGAATCATTGGTCATATGGTTACGTCAAGAACTTGTTGGAATAAGAGTTGGTACAATGGCTGTTAAAATTTCACTATATGCGGACGATCTGCTTATCTTCTTAGAAGACTCAGCTAAATCTATTCCAAGAATTCTACACATCCTAGCGTTCTTTAGCTCTTTATC
Source organism: Bombina bombina (assembly GCF_027579735.1). Taxonomy (NCBI): domain Eukaryota; kingdom Metazoa; phylum Chordata; class Amphibia; order Anura; family Bombinatoridae; genus Bombina; species Bombina bombina. The sequence continues at coordinate 257,006,315 of NC_069505.1, forward strand.
GGGATATAAGATCAATTTTCAAAAAAGTTAACTATTGTGGATTCAAATACTTAAGGAGAGCTACACTGATCATTTGAACCTTTTAAAAATGCAGACAATTTTAAATATCTAGGCATCACGCTTCATAAGAATCCGAAAATGTTGTATAAATTACGTTTTTCACCAGTATTTGAAAAAGTTATTTTAGACCTTAAAAATTGGGCCACATTTCCTTTATCCCTTCTAGCCCATATCAATTTAATCAAAACAATTTTATTTCCTCGTATACTCTATTTATTTCAAAATATGCCATTACTTATTCCCAATAAAGACGTTCGCAAGTTTTTACTCCGCATGTTCACAATTTTTGTGGAAAGGGCGTAGAGTACATATCTCAATAGCAAAGCTTTCTCAAAAAAAGGCGAAAGGTGGACTCACTCTTCCTGATATTAAATTATATAATCTGTCTTCCTTAGTCAAAATAGCATTGGACTGGCTTAGAGAGTCAAATAAAATCTCTTCAGTTGAGATGGAAAGTAACCTTATATCTCCCTTTTCCTTAAAAGCTATACTGCATTGCTCAGTTACAAAACTTCCCATAAATATATCCACCCTATTATCATTTAAAATATCATTATTGCTTGGCAAAAAAGCTGTAATATACTAGATATTGATTATAGATCCTCAAATTTTTTACAGATCCAAGGGAATCCAGAGTTTATACCTGGAACGCATTGTTCAGTATATCAGATTTGGGCCCAAAAAGGACTCAAAATTATTCAGCAACTATTTCCTTCCTCAGGTCAAATTCTTCCTTTTAATAACTTAAAGGGCCACTGTAAGTAAATATTTTCTATTCTTGTTACTAACTAACTACCCCAAATACGCTTTTTATCAATAGCATTTCATTAACATATCTCTACCGTATATCAGAAATCTTGTCTGCAAATTTAATTGTTTTCTAAACCCACTCCATGGGTATCCTTTGCTCTGTACCAATCCGTTTACAATACCTAGGTTTCAAAATGGCGCTTTAAACACAAAGTTATTGGTTTAAGTATTTTGAACACTCAGTGCTGAAAATAGTGGGCAGGATAACGTGACATCATCGGCTAATAAAAGATATAACTTTTAGAACGTTATGAAACTTAGTTTTGGAGAAAATATAGGTCAGTAGGTTTTAATTAATGTTTATTAACTTTAATATGTTAGTTGTTTAGCTTAAAAATTATAACAGAAAGTAATCCTTTAATAAATATGTTTGAACTTCCTAGACATAGTTTATTTGCGTATTTTCAAGTATGTCATTATATCAAATCCCAAGACTGGGGCTTTGATGGTGGTTATCAGTGGTCTGAGATAAATGACTGTATCAAAAAGTTTGCTGTAGGCAAGTTTACAATTTCTCTTTCTTCTCTTTCTCTGCTTTTTCACAAATTGGTCACTTTTTGGTTACAGTATTTTTCTGATGTTGAGTCCTCCTATATTAATTATAGTTTTGTGGTACTAGAAAAATTAAATATACCAGTTAGTTGGAAAGAATCGCATACTAAATTATTACAGAACACATATCTAACTCCTTTTAGATTGTCTAAATTTTCTCTAGCTATTAAACAATATTGCCCTAAATGTCATTTGGTAAACGCAGATATTTTACATATGTTTTTTACTGTCCAAAAATACTTCAATTCTGGGGAAAAATCAATCATTGGTATTGGAACGTTCTATCAAGATAGCTTTAAAATTCAAGCCTATCATGTCATTTTTCTTATTCACCCTAATTTAGTACCGGTTAGGCCGAATAATATTAGATTATTGAACACTATAGTTTTGGTGACTAGACTTTTGATCCTGAAAAATTGGAAGAATTCGCTTCCTTTGAGATTTTCTGACTTTTGTAAGTTGCTTCTTCAACAATTAGTTTTTGAATCATATAATATTTTTTTATTTTAAGGACAGGTCTGAAGAACTCTTTAAAATCTGGATCCCGTTAATTATTCTATATCCCCGTAAAATACAGGAACAAATTCTGGCTCCTCTGGGTTATTCAGAAGCATATTGTATGTTTTTTGGGAAAAGTTTATAAGAAATCAAAGTTTTGGATCTTACAAGGGCCATGTGCTGGTTTTAACAACTATTAAGGTCAGGGGTGAGAGTCGGGGAATAGAGAGAGAGGTGCACTCATTTTTTTTTTCTTTTTAGTTACTTACCGATTTAATTTAAAAAGCTCCAACAAGTATACTGTTATTTCTTTTATCTCAAGGTTTACTATGACGGTTGTTATTAATCTATGATTTTGATTTTAGGTCTTTGTTCCTTTTCTCAATGAGATATTGTATTAGTTTATTATATACCCTGTGTGGTGCAATGGTAAAGCAATTATGCTTAATTTATTTTTCTGTACTTGGTTGGATAATAAACAAATACTTAAAAAAAAAAGAAACTAACGGCTAGATTTAGAGTTTTGTCGGTAACGACCCGCGTAGCTAACGCTGGCTTTTTTCTGGCCACACCTTTTAAATAACTCTGGTATTGAGAGTCCACAGAATGGCTGCGTTAGGCTCCAAAAAAGGAGCATAGAGCATATTTAACGCAACTTCAACTCTCGATACCAGAGTTGCTTACGGACGCGGCCAGCTTCAAAAACGTGCTCGTGCACGATTCCCCCATAGGAAACAATGGGGCTGTTTGAGCTGAAAAAAAACCTAACACCTGCAAAAAATCCGCGTTCAGCTCCTAACGCAGCCCCATTGTTTGCTATGGGGAAACACTTCCTACGTCTGCATCTAACACTCTAACATGTACCCCGAGTCTAAACACCCCTAACCTTACACTTATTAACCCCTATTCTGCTGCCCCCGCTATCGCTGACCCCTGCATATTATTATTAACCCCTAATCTGCCGCTCCGTAAGCCGCCCCTACTTACATTATCCCTATGTACCCCTAATCTGCTGTCCCTAACACCGCCGACCCCTATATTATATTTATTAACCCCTAATCTGCCCCCCACAACGTCGCCTCCACCTGCCTACACTTATTAACCCCTAATCTGCCGACCGGACCGCACCGCTATTATAATAAATGTATTAACCCCTAAAGCTAAGTCTAACCCTAACACTTACACCCCCCTAACTTAAATATAATTTAAATCTAACGAAATTAATTAACTCTTATTAAATAAATTATTCCTATTTAAAGCTAAATACTTACCTGTAAAATAAATCCTAATATAGCTACAATATAAATTATAATTATATTATAGCTATTTTAGGATTTATATTTATTTTACAGGTAACTTTGTATTTATTTTAACCAGGTACAATAGCTATTAAATAGTTAAGAACTATTTAATAGCTAAAATAGTTAAAATAATTACAAAATTACCTGTAAAATAAATCCTAACCTAAGTTACAATTAAACCTAACACTACACTATCAATAAATTAATTATATAAAATACCTACAATTACCTACAATTAAACCTAACACTACACTATCAATAAATTAATTAAATACAATACCTACAAATAAATACAATTAAATAAACTAACTAAAGTACAAAAAATAAAAAGAACTAAAATACAAAAAATAAAAAAATATTTACAAACATCAGAAAAATATTACAACAATTTTAAACTAATTACACCTACTCTAAGCCCCCTAATAAAATAACAAAGACCCCCAAAATAAAAAAATGCCCTACCCTATTCTAAATTACTAAAGTTCAAAGCTCTTTTACCTTACCAGCCCTGTTCCGATCAGCCAATAGAATGCGAGCTCAATCTGATTGGCTGATCGGATCAGCCAATCGGATTGAACTTGATTCTGATTGGCTGATTCCATCAGCCAATCAGAATTTTCCTACCTTAATTCCGATTGGCTGATAGAATCCTATCAGCCAATCGGAATTCGAGGGACGCCATCTTGTATGACGTCCCTTAAAGGAACCTTCATTCGTCGGGAAGTCGTCGGAAGAAGAAGATGGGTCCGCGGTGGAGGTCTTCAAGATGGAGCCGGTCTTCATCGGATGAAGATAGAAGATGCCGCTTGGAAGAAGATGGTTGCCGGTCCGGATCTACTCTTCTTCCCGAATAGGATGAAGACTTTGGAGCCTCTTCTGGACTTCTTCAGCCGTCGGATGATGGATGTCTAGCCCCCGCTTGGGCTTAGATGAAGATTTCGGAGCCTGGAACGATCGGTGATACCTGGCATGGTGAAGACAAGGTAGGAAGATCTTCAGGGGCTTAGTGTTAGGTTTATTTAAGGGGGGTTTGGGTTAGATTAGGGGTACATGGGTGGTGGGTTGTAATGTTGGGGGGGGTATTGTATGTTTTTTTTACAGGCAAAAGAGCTGAATTCTTTGGGGCATGCCCCGCAAAGGGCCCTGTTCAGGGCTGGTAAGGTAAAAGAGTTTTGAACTTTAGTAATTTAGAATAGGGTAGGGCATTTTTTTATTTTGGGGGTCTTTGTTATTTTATTAGGGGGCTTAGAGTAGGTGTAATTAGTTTAAAATTGTTGTAATATTTTTCTGATGTTTGTAAATATTTTTTTATTTTTTGTAACTTAGTTCTTTGTTATTTTTTGTACTTTAGTTAGTTTATTTCATTGTATTTATTTGTAGATATTGTATTTAATTAATTTATTGATAGTGTAGTGTTAGGTTTAATTGTAGGTAATTGTAGGTATTTTATTTAATTAATTTATTGATAGTGTAGTGTTAGGTTTAATTGAAACTTAGGTTAGGATTTATTTTACAGGTAATTTTGTAATTATTTTAACTATTTTAGCTATTAAATAGTTCTTAACTATTTAATAGCTATTGTACCTGGTTAAAATAAATACAAAGTTACCTGTAAAATAAATATAAATCCTAAAATAGCTATAATATAATTATAATTTATATTGTAGCTATATTAGGGTTTATTTTACAGGTAAGTATTTAGCTTTAAATAGGAATAATTTATTTAATAAGAGTTAATTTATTTGGTTAGATTTAAATTATATTTAACTTAGGGGGGTGTTAGTGTTAGGGTTAGACTTAGCTTTAGGGGTTAATCCATTTATTAGAATAGTGGCGAGATTCGGTCGGCAGATTAGGGGTTAATACTTGAAGTTAGGTGTCGGCTATGTTAGGGAGGGCAGATTAGGGGTTAATACTATTTATTATAGGGTTATTGAGGCGGGATTGAGGCGGATTAGGGGTTAATAACTTTATTATAGTAGCGGTGAGATCCGCTCGGCAGATTAGGGGTTAATAAGTGTAGGCAGGTGGAGGCGACGTTGAGGGGGGCAGATTAGGGGTTAATAAATATAATATAGGGGTCGGCGGTGTTAGGGGCAGCAGATTAGGGGTACATAGCTATAATGTAGGTGGCAGGTCTTTGTGGTCGGCAGATTAGGGGTTAATTATTGTGGGGGGCAGGTTAGGGGTTAATAAATATAATATAGGGGTCGGCAGTGTTAGGGGCAGCAGATTAGGGGTACATAAGTATAACGTAGGTGGCGGTCGGCAGATTAGGGGTTAAAAAAATTTAATCGAGTGGCGGCGATGTGGGGGGACCTCGGTTTAGGGTTACATAGGTAGTTTACGGGTGTTAGTGTACTTTAGAGCTCAGTAGTTAAGAGCTTTATAAACCGGCGTTAGCCCATAAAGCTCTTAACTACTGACTTTTTTCTGCGGCTGGAGTTTTGTCGTTAGAATTCTAACGCTCACTTCAGACACGACTCTAAATACCGGAGTTAGAAAGATCCCATTGAAAAGATAGGATACGCAATTGACGTAAGGGGATCTGCGGTATGGAAAAGTCGCGGCTGAAAAGTGAGCGTTAGACCCTTTCCTGACTGACTCCAAATACCGGCGGTAGCCTAAAACCAGCGTTAGGAGCCTCTAACGCTGGTTTTCACGGCTACCGCCAAACTCTAAATCTAGGCCATAGTGAATCCAGGTTACTGTGAAACATATTGAGTACAGGCTACTTATTGGAACATAGTGAATTCAGGCTACTGTGAAACATAGTGAATACAGGCTACTTATTGGAACATAGTGAATTCAGGCTACTGTGAAACATAGTGAATACAGGCTACTTATTGAAACATAGTGAATACAGGCTACTTATTGGAACATAGTGAATTTAGGCTACTGTTAAACATAGTGAATACAGGCTACTTAGTGAAACATAGTGAATACAGGCTACTTATTGAAACATAGTGAATCCAGGCTACTTAGTGAAACATAGTGAATACAGGCTACTTATTGAAACATAGTGAATCCAGGCTACTTATTGAAACATAGTGAATCCAGGCTACTTAGTGAAACATAGTGAATACAGGCTACTTATTGAAACATAGTGAATACAGGCTACTTATTGGAACATAGTGAATTTAGGCTACTGTTAAACATAGTGAATACAGGCTACTTAGTGAAACATAGTGAATACAGGCTACTTATTGAAACATAGTGAATCTAGGCTACTTAGTGAAACATAGTGAATACAGGCTACTTATTGAAACATAGTGAATACAGGCTACTTATTGAAACATAGTGAATACAGGCTACTGTGAAACATAGTAAATGCAGGCTACTTAGTGAAACATAGTGAATCCAGGCTACTTATTGAAACATAGTGAATTTAGGCTACTGTGAAACATAGTGAATCCAGGCTACTTAGTGAAACATAGTGAATCCAGGCTACTTATTGAAACATAGTGAATATGGGCTAATGTGAAACATAGTGAATCCAGGCTACTGTGAAACATAGTGAATCCAGGCTACTTATTGAAACATAGTGAATACAGGCTACTGTGAAACTTAGTGAATCCAGGCTACTTATTGAAACATAGTGAATACAGGCTACTGTAAAACTTAGTGAATCCAGGCTGCTTAGTGAAACATAGTGAATCCAGGCTGCTTAGTGAAACATAGTGAATCCAGGCTACTTATTGAAACATAGTGAATCCAGGCTACTTACAGAAACCTAGTGAATCCCGGCTACTTAGTGAAACACAGTGAATCCAGGCTACTGTGAAACTTAGTGAGCACAGGCTACTTAGTGAAACATAGTGAATACAGGCTACTTATTGAAACATAGTGAATCCAGGCTACTGTGAAACATAGTGAATCCAGGCTACTTATTGAAACATAGTGAATCCAGGCTACTGAAACATAGTGGAATGGGTGGAATGCTGGCTTAAGGACAGAAAACAAAGTGTCTTAGTAAATGGTGTTCATTCAGCAGAGGGGACTGTTACTAGTGGTGTTCCTCAGGGGTCAGTTCTGGGGCCTGTTTTGTTTAACATATTTATCTGCGATATCAGCAAAGGGCTACAGGGGAAAGTATGTCTCTTTGCAGATGATACAAAAATTTGCAACAGAGTGGATGTTCCAGGGGGGGTAGACAAAATGAGAAGTGATATACAACAATTGGAGGATTGGACAAACGACTGGGATCTAAAGTTTAACACAGCAAAGTGTAAAATAATGCATTTAGGGAAGAAAAATCCAAATGTTAATTACAGACTCAATGACACTTTACTGACTGTTACAGACGAGGAACAGGACTTGGGAATTATTATTTCAGATGATTTAAAACTTAGTAAACAATGTAGTAATGCAGCGAGTAAGGCTAGCAGAATGCTTGGATGTATTGGTAGAGGTATTTGCAGCAGAAATAGTAAGGTTCTTATGCCACTTTATAGATCATTAGTTAGGCCTCATCTTGAGTATTGTGTGCAGTTCTGGAGGCCATATCCTCAGAAGGATATTAACAAACTTGAATCTGTGCAAAGGAGGGCTACCAAAATGGTACATGGTCTAAAAAATAAAACTTACCAGGATAGGCTCAATGACCTAAATATGTATAGCTTAGAGGAGAGAAGGGAAAGAGGTGATATGATAGCAACTTTCAAGTACATTAAAGGGTTTAGTAAAACTGAGGCTGTGGGTATTTTACATAAAATTGAAAATTCAAGAACAAGGGGTCATGAGCTCAAGCTAAAGGGTAGTAGATTCAGGAGTAATTTGAGGAAGCACTTCTTTACAGAAAGAGTGATTGATTTATGGAATAAACTTCCTCAAGAGGTAGTAGCAACAAACACTGTGGGGGACTTTAAAAATGCATGGGACAAGCATAGAGCTATCCTACGAACTAGATAAGTTTATACTGTTAGGTAAGGTCGGGCAGACTTGCTGGGCCTATGGCTCTTATCTGCCGTCAATATCTATGTTTCTATGTTTCTATAGTAAATACAGGCTACCTATTAAAACATAGTGAATTCAGGCTACTTAGTGAAACATAGTGAATCCAGGCTACTTATTGAAACATAGTGAATCCAGGCTACTTATTGAACCATAGTGAATCCAGGCTACTTATTGAAACATAGTGAATCCAGGCTACTTATTGAAACATAGTGAATCCAGGCTACTTATTGAAACATAGTGAATACGGTCTAATGTGAAACATAGTGAATCCAGGCTACTGTGAAACATAGTGAATCCAGGCTAGTTATTGAAACATAGTGAATACAGGCTACTGGGAAACTTAGTGAATCCAGGCTACTTATTGAAACATAGTGAATACAGGCTACTGTGAAACTTAGTGAATCCAGGCTGCTTAGTGAAACATAGTGAATCCAGGCTGCTTAGTGAAACATAGTGAATCCAGGCTACTTATTGAAACATAGTGAATCCAGGCTACTTACAGAAACATAGTGAATCCCGGCTACTTAGTGAAACACAGTGAATCCAGGCTACTGTGAAACTTAGTGAACACAGGCCACTTAGTGAAACATAGTGAATACAGGCTACTTATTGAAACATAGTGAATCCATGCTACTTATTGAAACATAGTGAATCCAGGCTACTGTGAAACATAGTGAATCCAGGCTACTTATTGAAACATAGTGAATCCAGGCTACTGAAACATAATAAATACAGGCTACCTATTAAAACATAGTGAATTCAGGCTACTTAGTGAAACATAGTGAATCCAGGCTACTTATTGAAACATTGTGAATCCAGGCTACTTATTGAAACATAGTGAATCCAGGCTACTTATTGAAACATAGTGGATACAGGCTACTGTGAAACATAGTGAATCCAGGCTACTTAGTGAAATATAGTGAATACAGGCTACTTATTGAAACATAGGGAATCCAGGCTACTGTGAAACATAGTGAATCCAGACTACTTATTGAAACATAGTGAATCCAGGCTACTTAGTGAAACATAGTGAATCCAGGCTAATTATTGAATTATAATGAATCCAGGCTACTTATTGAAACATAGTGAATCCAGGCTATTTAGTGAAACATAGTGAATCCAGGCTACTTAGTGAAACATAGTTAATACAGGCTACTTATTGAAGCATAGTGAATACAGGCTACTGTGAAACATAGTGAATCCAGGCTACTGAAACATAGTGAATCCAGGCTACTGAAACATAGTGAATCCAGGCTACTTATTGAAACTTAGTGAATCCAGGCTACTGAAACATAGTGAATCCAGGGTACTTATTGAAACAGTGAATCCAGGCTACTTAGTGAAACATAGTGAATCCAGGCTACTTATTGAATTATAATGAATCCAGGCTACTTATTGAAACATGGGGAATCCAGGCTACTTAGTGAAACATAGGGAATCCAAGCTACTTAATGAAACATTGTGAATCCAGGCTACTGTGCAACATTGTGAATCCAGGCTACTGTGCAACATTGTGAATCCAGGCTACTGTGCAACATTGTGAATCCAGGCTACTTATTGAAACAGTGAATCCAGGCTACTTAGTGAAACCTGGCTACTTGCAATTGTCACTTGTGATGCAGCATGGCATTGCTGTCTTGTGCAATCCCGCCCCTTGCTCTGGATCAACCAATCCCATATGAGAACAAGCAAATTCAGCGTATTTAGGTTCACCGCCTCTGAGGAAAGGCTTGTTACATTTGTTCTTGCTTGCTCGCTCATACAATCTGCATTGCTGTGTGTCAGAAGCTGTGAATACAACTTGATCCATTTCCCTGTTAGTGTATATACGTAAAGCTACTGAACAGTTTTACAATCACTGCTTCTACAAGAATCTATAAGTAACTTGCAGATGTTAGAAAGACCTGATTTTGTTTTTGTTTTTTTTTGTTTTTTTGTAGAATTAGGGTTTAGATATATAAATACATGTAACATTTTAGACAATGCAACATAATCCTTTTAACACTCAAGGTGTTAACAGGGTTAAAAGAATACATCTCCATCAGGAATGTCCGCATTAGACTGTAACCTTTGGAGCATGGAATATGTCTTGTGATTCTTGTGTGAGGGGCAGAGATTGGGAAAGGAATGTAAAGTTTATTGCGCTCTTCATGGCCTGGTTAGTGGAACTCAGATCCACAGGAATCAAAATGACTGCATAGAGATTACAGACATGGGTTAAAATGTAGAAATGGTTGTTGATAGTGAACTTTACTTTAAATTTAAAATCCTACATGAGGAATATGACACTGTATTTTGGATTACATATATCACATATTAAAACAAAATGAACACTTTTTTCCTGTTACTTCATTCTGAATCTGATGTAAATAGATTGTTAAATGACAGTTATATGGAAATTACTGCACAGTGTTTGTGGATCTACTCAAATCACAAAGATGATACATGATACATGATAAATGATAAATGATAAAAACTGAAATTAGTTGTTTAGTCATTAAAAGGAATTAATTCATTTTATTTCCCAGCAAAAATGTTGGATATGTTGAGGTAGATAAGTTGATTTTATTTTCAGGTTCAATAAGAATTTAAATGTATTTCAAATAAGCTAAGGGACTTCTGGTATTAAACAGACAGACATTTATTTGTTGAAAATGGAATTACACAGTGTTGATGATATATATGGTGAGTTATGATACCATGATATTTTAATGGGGAATAGGGAATGCTTATAGTGAAAAGGAATGTTTGGTTTTTGGGGAATGGAATGGAATTTTGATCACAAGTTCAGTGGGACTTTATATTTTGAATATTGGATGTTGAATATCATACATAACATTTTAATGTTAAGGGGACATTAAACACTTGATAAACAAAATGCTAAAATATATATATATATATATATATATATATATATATATATATATATATATATATATATATATATATATATATATATATATATATATCTGCAATATAATTTCATTATTTATTTTGTCTCCTTTTCCTGTAATTCCATTCTGAAATTGTAAGCTTTTCAGTCCCTGTTAGAAATGGAAGTGCAGAACAAGGTTACATTCCACACAGCCATTGGCTGCACACTCTAATGATCTAGTTATAACTTTCCCTAATTGGCCACAGCAGAGAAGGTAACCTAAGTTACAACATGGCAGCTCCCATTGTTTTATAGACACTAAAACTTTACACTTATTTTGTCAACATTTAAACAGCTAATGAAACTTTAAAAAATACATCTACATGTTATGCTCAGACTAATCTTTTCTTTGAATTCATCCTTCTATTTAGAATTTATTTAGTGTTTAATGTCCCTTTAATTAAGGAATGTTATATTTTCCTATTGAATATATCATTTTAAGTTATTATGATCAGATCAACAGACAACAAACTTTTCCTAAGAAAAAGGATGGTGACAATAAATGTGAATCATCTTCAGCGCGTGTAAGTGTAGGAGTGTGACGATATTTGTAGTATTTTGATAATGAATGTATGAGGCTGTAGCTAAATATAAGAAGCGGTCACAAAGCTATTGTCAACATTCACCAGTTTCATCAGTTTCTACCCAGCTGATTTACTTTATAAAGAGGCAATAAGTGAGCGTTAGGGAATAAGTGTAAAGAAAACTATAGTAAATTGTGACACTGATGAAGCCAGTAAAGCTGAAAAGGTAGGAAAAAGCCCTTAGTGGTATCAGTTGGCTAAATTTGGGCAACTGATCTATGACAACACCTGACTTTGTGAATTTGCCCCTTAATTCCCCCAGTTCAAGATCTTTTTAATGTAGTGAATTGCGTGTATATTTCAAACAAACCATCAGCAGAGCCATACAAAAGCATTGTAGCACAGTGGGGTGAGTTCTGGCATTTATTTATAAGCTATTCCTATCTATTAAACAGATACACACGATAAAACAGAAAGTTGTGGTTAAACAAACAAAAACCTATAGGAAGTAGTTTTATTGCTGTCTTTTAAAAGAGCATTCACCGGAGATTCCATAGACCTTCCTGGGAACATGGTGGCTTAATGATCACTACAGATCATGATATCTTAATGACCTAGAGTCAATAAAATTAATTTTGTGAAACTGATATTTCACTGAAAAAAACTTTAAGAAACTTTGCCATATCAAAAAGTATGTAATTCAAAGTGATTTACACCTGTCCCTCATTATAGAAGTGAGTTGCAAGATCGGCTTCATTAAAATCAAAGGAGCCATTTCTGTCTTGTAACTGACACATTTAATGACTTCCAATGTCAAGGTTTGTGACATCAAAAAAATATTTTAAAAACATTTCAGAACAAACAAATGACTCTTGCAGAGTTGTGGTTCAGGAAAACTAGTGAGAAAGCCCAGGATCACCCTGTAATGCCTAGGTTCAGCCCCTTGTTCGCGTCTGCCAGATTACCAATGCAAATGCAGGTCTATCTAGTGGCATCATTTCAACATAACAAAACAGACATTTAAATATTTAACAATTACAGACATTTACAAAACGTAAATGTGTTTCCAAAGTATTGCGGTTGTAATTGTTTTCCCACGTTGGTAGTGGTTCATGTGTGAGATATCATGTACTGGGCCTTTCACACAACAATATATGTTGGCGATTGGCTAGAAAAAATAGGTTACGTGAGCGTCAATGAATTTCAAACATGATCAAACCTTAATGATGAGACTCTTCAGTAGACTAACGAGCCTGCATGAGCCCACTGTGTTTAAGTGCACATCTCCTCTAAACAATAAAACGTATTCATGCCACACATGCAATTAACAATTTATATTTTTCTTAGTAAATGTATAATTAATATGTTATATACAGTCATAACAGTTAAAGGGACATTAAACCCAAATTTTGTCTTTCATAATTCAGACAGATAATACAATTTTAAACAACATTCCAATTTACTTCTATTATCTAATTTGCTTCATTCTTTAGATATCCTTTGTTAAAGAAATAGCAATGCCCACGGGCGAGCCAATCACAGGAGGCATCTATGGGCAGCCACCAATCAGAAGCTACTGAGCCTATCTAGATATGCTTTTCAGGAAAGAATATCAAGAGAATGAAGCAAATTAGATAATAGAAGTAAATTAGAAAGTTGTTTAAAATTGTATTCTCTATCTGAATCATGAAAGAAAAAAATTGGGTTTAATGTCCCTTTAATTACTATCATAAATTAACATTCTTATGTAAGTTGCTTCAAACTTTCATAGTTTTAAAGTGCAATTTACTTTTGTATTTATTTATTTATTTATTTTGTTAAACCAGGAAACTGTAACATTTGTTACCATGTGAACGGAGCACGCACAACATTTTATTACTGAAAAACGGTGTACAAAGATATAAGTGTTGCCAAGAAAGAAGCAAAAAAGGCATTTAAAAATTGTCAAAGCTAAATCATATGAAAAGCTGTTTACATTCTGATGCATTGAAATATCTATATTTAATTCTCTTAATACGAACTTACTGGTGAAGTTAATGTGATGCAAACTATCACACAGTGGTCTAGTTCAATAAAATACGCCCACAAAACGAATATCTTGTGGAATAAAGTTTTGTGGAATGTGCGGTATTCATAAATATTTGTAGACGCACCTCATCACATCCGCAAGTTGCACGTAGAAAGATTTTTACTGAACAAATGACTTAAAACAGAAAAAACCTATATAAAGCAGACAACACTAACATGTGCACCAAAAAACTTGAAAACAGTTATAGGAATAGTCTAGTCAAAATTAAACTTTCATGATTGAGATAGAGCAGCAATTTTAAACAACTTTCTAATTTACTCTTATTATCCATTTTCTTCTTTTTCTTGGTATCTTTATTTGAAAAGGCCGGAATGTAAGCATTTTTGGTTCAGCATCTTGGCAGTGCTTTCTGATTGGTGTTTAAAGGTAGCCACCTATCCGCAAGGGCTACCCAGGTGCTGAAACAAAAATGTGCTGGCTCCTAAGCTTACATTCAAATAAAGATACCAAGAGAATGAAGAAAAATTGATAATAGGAGTAAATTAGAAAGTTGCTTAAAATTGCTGCTCTATATGAATCATGAAAGTTTAATTTTGACTACACTATCCCTTAAATGGAAATTAAAAAAATCAAACGATAACCTTGTTAGTTTTAAAAACAGCTAAAAAATGAAAGCGGGATGAGATACATCACAGGGGCAATAGATTATGCACGTGGGGGTTAGGGGTAAGGGTAAAATCACTACCTCACCACTAGAGGGCCCCAGTAAACCTATAGCCGGCACCCTCAACACACCTTCCATTCTACTGAGCGAGATTATTTTACTATAATAAATCAGAAAGGTGAATATTTTACATTTACAAACATTTAAAGAGAGCATAACTGTAAAAAGCTGAGAAAAAAATATCACCTTAACAACTCAATGTAAAAAAGAAAGATATTTTACCTCAAAATGTCTTCATCTCACAATAGTAAGTGCTCAGTGCACAATTATTTTTCAGCTAGTGTCAGCTGCAGGTTGAGAAAAAAAAAAACAATAGCCAATCAGCATCAGCAGTGCTGAGGTCATGCTTTGCTTTAATTTAATATCACGAGATTTCATAATAAACTTTCTTAAACTGAATAGAGAAATAACATGATTACGGGGCATATTTATCCAGCTCCGTATGTAGCTTGAAGCCAGAAATACAAGTTATGAAGTTGCGGTCTAAAGACCGCTGCTCCATGACCTGTCCGCCTGCTCTGATGGGGCGGACAGACATCGCCGAAAATCAACCTGATCCAATACGATCGGGTTGATTGACACCCCCTGCTGGCAGATGATTGGCCGCGAATCTGCAGGGGCACCAGCAGTTCACAAGAACTGCTGGTGCAATGATAAATGCAGACAGCGTATGCTGTTGGCATTTATCAATATGCGGCGGACATGATCCGCAATATCGGATCATGTCCGCTCACACGTTAATAAATAGGCCCCTATGCCTGCGCATGCCAGATTCACGCTCCCTTGCAAGTTCTGGGACTAGCATGCTGATTGGCTGCTGAAAATCCCTTTACAATGGGATGTGGCTACTGCAAAAAGGAAGATTTTTGAGGTAAAAAAATCTTCCTTTTTTACAAAGAGATGTTCAGGTTATATTTTCAATTTCAGCTTTTTACAGCATCACTTTCAAGTGCTTCAACATTTGGGTATCATGTCCCTTTAAATTAACAATTTTGCAATCATATAAAGATTGTAGTTATGTTATTTCAGCATTACTAGCGGTATGCATTGATGGCCGTTATATTCTTGGGCATTTTCATATATTACTGTGCAAATTCATCCAGATCTGTCTGTGTTGCCTATTAGACAAATAAATCTGGAACAGAACTCCGCTTCATCGCTGCCATATAATTTCCAAAAAGGTACATACCTACCTCACACTACTAAAGATGTTAACTCTTAGAGCAGCCACTAACAAAATGTCAAAAACATAGTTGTAGCAACACCATAATCTTGCCTTTATCAGGAGCCTCACTATGGGACTGGTGATCAAAATCTCGCAGGTATGGAGATAAGTCACACAAAATATTTGGGGCCTTTTTTTGAGCATTAGATTGTAATGTACATTTCTCTCCCTCACATCCAGATACCTAAATAATGAAATCAACAGCTCTCAATATAAAATTTGTCTTTCTAAAATTCTTTGAGGGACAGTACTGACAAGACCTCTCATCTCACCAGAGCAGAGAAAGTTAGATCATCGGCCCTATGAATCTACCCATGAACTGGGGTGTCTATCGGTTTTAGAATAAATTGGAAAGCGATACAGACCTCCTATAATGTAGCAGAATAGACCTATCAGCAATATATGAGAATATTGTAAAAGTTATTACATTATCATTACAGCTGACTCATATACATGGAACATGTGAACAATGTATGAGCATAGAGAAAAAATCAACATAGGAGTTGAACAAAAGTATGCATCTATATAGCACTTCTCTCTCCCTGTAAATAACAGTGGTTATAACATCTTATTAGGAGATGTGGTTAGGTGATGTGATTTAAAATTTAACCTTTATTAGTTTAATTAAAATCACAGAACAACAACATAACGTTTAAAAAACACAGAATAATTTAGACCAGTAGAACGTTGTATTGGCCACCCCGTAAAGGTAATAATTTGTAGTAGTGTGCCCTTTTCAAATGGATAAAGAGACACTTGAATAAATATAAGGTAATGTGATATTGTCACCAAATACGTGGTATATATAGATTTGTGGATTACATGGTCCACAGTGATTGTTGATTATACTGTCATTATGTCTATAATGAGTATCAAAATAGTGTGAGTGTTACTGGGGTATCTACCATTTCGGTGTTAATGAGAATATAAAATTTTGTCAATTATTCTGGGATTCAAAGTCACTTATCAGTGCTTTGGATGCGCATACATTTTTCATATCCCTATATTGAAGGTAGCTGTAATTGTAATATTATGAGTATCTGTATATTTTCACTACAACTGGGTAGTGAATACACTAGAACCTGTGTGTATGTAATGATCACATACTATATAGTTATTTAAATAAAGGATATATCTGTTAGAGGTGGTTAAAGCACATAATATAACAGGATATTTATTTTCAGTGGCTCATAATGTCCATTTGTTTAATACAATTCACCTTATTCGTAACTCATCTTTTCCATTGAGTCATTATAATCCTAAGATATTTGAGTAATTAATGTATGAGCATACCCTGAAGTATATACTGCTACAACACATTCTAAAACAAGAGGTTTTCCCTGTGAAAGTTCCAAACAAAAAACGTTCCACTGATTTGCTTTTAGCACAAAATCTCACAGTACCATTGCTTCTCGGGTTATGACTTTTTCCCCCTGCTCTTTGCATTAAATAAGCTATTTCCAACTTGCCGTCTTCAATGCTAGATTACATTTACAAATAGGTGCCAAAGTTTAAACATGCAGAAGAGCGGGCGAGGTAAATGAGGCAAACTCTGGAATGTGCAGGAAGCGCTTGTTCTTTGTTTCTCTTGGCAGGTAAATTAGTTATATGATCATGGCTGAGAGAGAAAGTTGTATACAAACTGGATGCAGGAGACTTTGTTCAATGCTTGTGATATTCTTCTGCGCAAATTCTACAAAATGTCTTCATTCCTTAACTCCTACTCAACAGGGAGAATATAGATTATTATTTTTTATCTCATCAAAATTAACTTCTTACATTTCTGAAAGGTCAAATACAGAACCTGTAGTTTTATAATAATATACTGTACCTCTACATTAATGTCAATAAAGTATTTTTTTTTTATTATTATTTTATACTAAAATCCTATAGAAAAGCATAAACTTGCACCATAGACACAGGTGATATGTGTTAACAAACAAGCTCTCTCTATATATATATATATATCTTTGTGTAGTTCACTCTCCAGTTAGCACTAAATGTTTTTAATTAGAGGTTATTAAAAGGATGTGAGGCTCTTTGTAGTGTAAATCATTTCATATATAGAAATTAAATTGCAAAATAAATCTTTTTATGTTCAGCACTTTGACAATTTATATCTCTGGTCTGATTTCTCATTTTATAATTGAATAAAGCACATATTGCACTATTCTATAAGATCGCCATATAGCTCTATTGAAGAATGCCAAATTCTCAAAAAAACTATGAACTAATTTACTGCATACTTTTACAGCTTGCAGTAATTAAAAATCCAAACTCAAGTGTAAAATTGCAAAACAGTCTTGTATCTATTTATTGTATAAACAGTATAACCATTTGAAATAAAGTGTTAACGTGAACACTATGGTTATATATATATATATATATATATATATATATATATATATATATATATATATATATACACAAAACACGGAAGGGGACTGTACTCTCAGACTGTACTGGGTACACATCCCATGACCCTGCAATATGCTCAGCCCTGGTTGCTAATAGCACTCTCAGGAAGCTGTGCTGTCTCCAGAGTCACAGGCAGTTAACCCCAGACAAGTCTGGGTGCAAGGCCCATAGGGAAAATTACAAAATAAATTAATACAACACACAGAGAAAGTCCAGCCCTTGATTACAAGCTCTCAGCTAAGATTAAAAGCAAAATTGGAAGAGTTCGTTGCCACATCTGGCCAAATGGGACAAGCCCAGGTACCACGTCAAGGTCTCTTCCAAAACCTGGGTCCCTAATACAGCCATACAAATGCTAGCTCTCAATCAAACAAACTGGGAACAAGTCAAGGTTCACAGATTTATGTAATCTCCCTAAACATATACAAAACACGGAAGGGGACTGCACTCTCAGACTGGACTGGGTACACATTCCATGACCCTGTAACATGCTCAGCCCTGGGTGCTAATAGCACTCTCAGGAAGCTGTGCTGTCTCCAGAGTCACAGGCAGTTAACCCCAGACAGGTCTGGGTGCAAGACCCATAGGGAAAATTATAAAATAAATTAATAAAACCCACAGAGAAAGCTCTCAGCTAAGATTTAAAGCAAAATTGGAAAAGTTAGTTGCCGCATCTGGCCAAATGGGACTCTCAGTCAGGACTGGGTACACATCCCATGACCCTGTAACATGCTCAGTCCTGGGTTCTAATAACACTCTCAGGAAGCTGTGCAGAAGCGATATGTTGCACTCATCTTGTAATCTGGCCCTCACTGAGTTATTAACATCTATTACAGAAATACATTATTGCAGTAAAACAGCACCCCTTCTTCAGGATCGTTTTATTTATATATATATATATATATATATATATATATATATATATATATATATATATATATATATATATATATATATATATATATATATATATATATATATTTTGGCTTAGGCAAACAAGGCACTTGCCTAGGTTGGCAAATTGGATGGGCACTTTTTGAACCTGTCTTATTTATTTATATATATATATATATATATATATATATATATATATATATATATATATATATATATATATATATATATATATATATATATATATATATATATATACACAGTATATATACATACAAATATTATTACTGCTCACATATATACTGTGTAATTCAACCCACCAGTGTTTGCAAGCCCTGGTGAACATTTACTCTGGAAATGACATGAAAACAACAAAAAAAAACACGTTACAACCTAAGGGTGAGGGGGGCAAATCCACTTGCAAATAAATAAAACATCTTCAAATGCTGCCAAAAAAATGCCTGAATAATCATCTATGCTTTTATATTAAAACTGGGATCTTAGTCACACAATATGACCATATTCTACTTAGCCAGTCATCAACTTACAAGGTGTCCCAATGTTGACTGCTCCTTGCAGAGGCGTAACTAGAAACCGCAGGGCCCAGGTGCAAGAATCTAAGAAGGGCCCCCACCCCCAAAAAAAGTGAATTTGATACATATCTTCTTTTTTACATTTAAAGGACCAGTCAACACAGTATATTTGCATAATCAACAAATGCAAGATAACAAGACAATACAATAGCAATTAGTCTGAACTTAAAATGAGTAGTAGATTTTTTTTCTGACAATTTTAAAAGTTATGTCTTTTTCCACTCCCCCTATACCATGTGACAGCCATCAGCCAATCACAAATGCATACATGTACCATGTGACAGCCATCAGCCATTCACAAATACATACACGCTTATTCTTGCACATGCTCAGTAGGAGCTGGTGACTCAAAAAGTTTTAATATAAAAATACTGTGCACATTTTGTAAATGGAAGTAGATAGGAAAGTTGTTTAAAACTGCATGCGCTATCTGAATAATGAAAGTTTAATTTTGACTTGAGTGTCCCTTTAAAACAGAAAAAAAAATGTGAATCAGATTACATGTCTGCAAAAGGAGGTACCCTGTGCCCACAGTCTGTGAGATGGTCTAACCCTCAATTACTGTGTATAGTGACACTGTTTAACCCACCAGAACTGTATATAGTGAGTAAGTGACACAGTCTGTAATCTGCCGGTGAGATGGCTGGCCTGACCCTACCCGCCCCAGTACTTTATAAAGTGACCACAGTAGTCTGTGACATGGTCCAGCTCCCCGTACTGTATATAGTGGTACTGTATAGTGACACTGTTTACCCCCGCCCCCCATGCTATAGTAACAAGGTCTGTAATTTGCTGGTTCCACAAACATACACACACACACATACATACATACGTACACACACATACATACATACACACACACACACACACATACATACATACATACATACATATACACACACACACATACATACACACACACACACACAGTAACATACACACACACACATACATACACACAGTCACATACATACACACACACACACATACATACACATACATACATACACACACACAGTCACATACATACACACAGTCACATACATACACAC